>NW_027459202.1:0-316159 GCF_050624435.1 Tenrec ecaudatus | reverse complement strand
AGCCTTAGCCTAGGGGAGCCTAAAGCCTAGGGGTGCCCTAGCCTGAAGGCTAGGGGAGCCCTAGCCTTAGCCTAGGTGAGTCCTAGGCTAATGCCTAGGGGTGCCCTAGCCTGAAGGCTAGGGGAGCCCTAGCCTTAGCCTAGGGGAGCCTAAAGCCTAGGGGTGCCCTAGCCTGAAGGCTAGAGTAGCCCTAGCCTTAGCCTAGGGGAGCCCTAGCCTAAAGCCTAGGGGTGCCCTCTCCTAAAGGCTAGGGGAGCCCTAGCCTTACCCTAGGGGAGCCTAAAGCCTACGGGTGCCCTAGCCTGAAGGCTAGGGGAGCCCAAGCCTTAGCCTAGGGGAGCCCTCACCTAAAGCCTAGGGGTGCCCTAGCCTGAAGGCTAGGGGAGCCCTAGCCTTACCCTAGGGGAGCCTAAAGCCTAGGGGTGCCCTAACCTGAAGGCTAGGGGAGCCCTAGCCTTAGCCTAGGGGAGCCCTAGCCTAAAGCCTAGGGGTGCCCTAGCCTGAAGGCTAGGGGAGCCCTAGCCTTAGCCTAGGGGAGCCTAAAGCCTAGGGGTGCCCTAGCCTGAAGGCTAGGGGAGCCCTAGCCTTAGCCTAGGGGAGCCTAAAGCCTAGGGGTGCCCTAGCCTGAAGGCTAGGGGAGCCCTAGCCTTAGCCTAGGGGAGCCCTAGCCTAAAGCCTAGGGGTGCCCTAGCCTGAAGGCTAGGGGAGCCCTAGCCTTAGCCTAGGGGAGCCTAAAGCCTAGGGGTGCCCTAGCCTGAAGGCTAGGGGAGCCCTAGCCTTAGCCTAGGGGAGCCTAAAGCCTAGGGGTGCCAGAGCCTGAAGGCTAGGGGAGCCCTAGCCTTAGCTTAGGGGAGCCCTAGCCTTAGCCTAGGGGAGCCTAAAGCCTAGGGGTGCCCTAGCCTGAAGGCTAGGGGAGCCCTAGCCTTAGCCTAGGGGAGCCTAAAGCCTAGGGGTGCCCTAGCCTGAAGGCTAGGGGAGCCCTAGCCTTAGCCTAGGGGAGCCTAAAGCCTAGGGGTGCCCTAGCCTGAAGGCTAGGGGAGCCCTAGCCTTAGCCTAGGGGAGCCCTAGCCTAAAGCCTAGGGGTGCCCTCTCCTAAAGGCTAGGGGAGCCCTAGCCTTACCCTAGGGGAGCCTAAAGCCTAGGGGTGCCCTAGCCTGAAGGCTAGGGGAGCCCTAGCCTTAGCCTAGGGGAGCCCTAGCCTTAGCCTAGGGGAGCCTAAAGCCTAGGGGTGCCCTAGCCTGAAGGCTAGGGGAGCCCTAGCCTTAGCCTAGGGGAGCCTAAAGCCTGTTGGTGCCCTAGCCTGAAGGCTAGGGGAGCCCTAGCCTTAGCCTAGGGGAGCCTAAAGCCTAGGGGTGCCCTAGCCTGAAGGCTAGGGGAGCCCTAGCCTTAGCCTAGGGGAGCCTAAAGCCTAGGGGAGCCCTAGCCTGAAGGCTAGGGGAGCCCTAGCCTTAGCCTAGGGGAGCCTAAAGCCTAGGGGTGCCCTAGCCTGAAGGCTAGGGGAGCCCTAGCCTTAGCCTAGGGGAGCCTAAAGCGTAGGGGTGCCGTAGCCTGAAGGCTAGGGGAGCCCTAGCCTTAGCCTAGGGGAGCCCTAGCCTAAAGCCTAGGGGTGCCCTCTCCTAAAGGCTAGGGGAGCCCTAGCCTTACCCTAGGGGAGCCTAAAGCCTACGGGTGCCCTAGCCTGAAGGCTAGGGGAGCCCAAGCCTTAGCCTAGGGGAGCCCTAGCCTAAAGCCTAGGGGTGCCCTAGCCTGAAGGCTAGGGGAGCCCTAGCCTTACCCTAGGGGAGCCTAAAGCCTAGGGGTGCCCTAGCCTGAAGGCTAGGGGAGCCCTAGCCTTAGCCTAGGGGAGCCCTAGCCTAAAGCCTAGGTGTGCCCTAGCCTGAAGGCTAGGGGAGCCCTAGCCTTAGCCTAGGGGAGCCTAAAGCCTAGGGGTGCCCAAGCCTGAAGGCTAGGGGAGCCCTAGCCTTAGCCTAGGGGAGCCTAAAGCCTAGGGGTGCCCTAGCCTGAAAGCTAGGGGAGCCCTAGCCTTAGCCTAGGGGAGCCCTAGCCTAAAGCCTAGGGGTGCCCTAGCCTGAAGGCTAGGGGAGCCCTAGCCTTAGCCTAGGGGAGCCTAAAGCCTAGGGGTGCCCTAGCCTGAAGGCTAGGGGAGCCCTAGCCTTAGCCTAGGGGAGCCTAAAGCCTAGGGGTGCCCTAGCCTGAAGGCTAGGGGAGCCCTAGCCTTAGCCTAGGGGAGTCCTAGCCTTAGCCTAGGGGAGCCTAAAGCCTAGGGGTGCCCTAGCCTGAAGGCTAGGGGAGCCCTAGCCTTAGCCTAGGGGAGCCCTAGCCTAAAGCCTAGGTGTGCCCTAGCCTGAAGGCTAGGGGAGCCCTAGCCTTAGCCTAGGGGAGCCTAAAGCCTAGGGGTGCCCTAGCCTGAAGGCTAGGGGAGCCCTAGCCTTAGCATAGGGGAGCCTAAAGCCTAGGGGTGCCCTAGCCTGAAGGCTAGGGGAGCCCTAGCCTTAGCCTAGGGGAGCCCTAGCCTAAAGCCTAGGTGTGCCCTAGCCTGAAGGCTAGGGGAGCCCTAGCCTTAGCCTAGGGGAGCCTAAAGCCTAGGGGTGCCCTAGCCTGAAGGCTAGGGGAGCCCTAGCCTTAGCCTAGGGGAGCCTAAAGCCTAGGGGTGCCCTAGCCTGAAGGCTAGGGGAGCCCTAGCCTTAGCCTAGGGGAGCCCTAGCCTAAAGCCTAGGGGTGCCCTAGCCTGAAGGCTAGGGGAGCCCTAGCCTTAGCCTAGGGGAGCCTAAAGCCTAGGGGTGCCCTAGCCTGAAGGCTAGGGGAGCCCTAGCCTTAGCCTAGGGGAGCCTAAAGCCTAGGGGTGCCCTAGCCTGAA
Source organism: Tenrec ecaudatus (assembly GCF_050624435.1). Taxonomy (NCBI): domain Eukaryota; kingdom Metazoa; phylum Chordata; class Mammalia; order Afrosoricida; family Tenrecidae; genus Tenrec; species Tenrec ecaudatus. The sequence continues at coordinate 313,302 of NW_027459202.1, read as the reverse complement.
GGCTAGGGGAGCCCTAGCCTTAGCCTAGGGGAGCCCTAGCCTTAGCCTAGGGGAGCCTAAAGCCTAGGGGTGCCCTAGCCTGAAGGCTAGGGGAGCCCTAGCCTTAGCCTAGGGGAGCCTAAAGCCTGTTGGTGCCCTAGCCTGAAGGCTAGGGGAGCCCTAGCCTTAGCCTAGGGGAGCCTAAAGCCTAGGGGTGCCCTAGCCTGAAGGCTAGGGGAGCCCTAGCCTTAGCCTAGGGGAGCCTAAAGCCTAGGGGTGCCCTAGCCTGAAGGCTAGGGGAGCCCTAGCCTTAGCCTAGGGGAGCCTAAAGCCTAGGGGTGCCCTAGCCTGAAGGCTAGGGGAGCCCTAGCCTTAGCCTAGGGGAGCCTAAAGCCTAGGGGTGCCCTAGCCTGAAGGCTAGGGGAGCCCTAGCCTTAGCCCAGGGGAGCCCTAGCCTAAAGCCTAGGGGTGCCCTAGCCTGAAGGCTAGGGGAGCCCTGGCCTTAGCCTAGGGGAGCCTAAAGCCTAGGGGTGCCCTAGCCTGAAGGCTAGGGGAGCCCTGGCCTTAGCCTAGGGGAGCCTAAAGCCTAGGGGTGCCCTAGCCTGAAGGCTAGGGGAGCCCTAGCCTTAGCCTAGGGGAGCCCTAGCCTAAAGCCTAGGGGTGCCCTAGCCTGAAGGCTAGGGGAGCCCTAGCCTGAGCCTAGGGGAGCCTAAACCTAGGGGTGCCCTAGCCTGAAGGCTAGGGGAGCCCTAGCCTTAGCCTAGGGGAGCCCTAGCCTAAAGCCTAGGGGTGCCCTAGCCTGAAGGCTAGGTGAGCCCTAGCCTGAGCCTAGGGGAGCCTAAAGCCTAAGGGTGCCCTAGCCTGAAGGCTAGGGGAGCCCTAGCCTTAGCCTAGGGGAGCCCTAACCTAAAGCCTAGGGGTGCCCTAGCCTGAAGGCTAGGGGAGCCCTAGCCTGAGCCTAGGGGAGCCTAAAGTCTAGGGGTGCCCTAGCCTGAAGGCTAGGGGAGCCCTAGCCTTAGCCTAGGGGAGCCCTAGCCTAAAGCCAAGGGGTGCCCTAGCCTGAAGGCTAGGGGAGCCATAGCCTTAGCCTAGGGTAGCCTAAAGCCTAGGGGTGCCCTAGCCTGAAGGCTAGGGGAGCCCTAGCCTTAGCCTAGGGGAGCCCTAGCCTAAAGCCTAGGGGTGCCCTAGACTGAAGGCTAGGGGAACCCTAGCCTTAGCCTAGGGGAGCCTAAAGCCTAGGGGTGCCCTAGCCTGAAGGCTAGGGGAGCCCTAGCCTTAGCCTAGGGGAACCTAAAGCCTAGGGATGCCCTAGCCTGAAGGCTAGGGGAGCCCTAGCCTTAGCCTAGGGGAGCCAAAGGCCTAGGGGAGCCCTAGCCTGAAGGCTAGGGGAGCCCTAGCCTTAGCCTAGGGGAGCCAAAAGCCTAGGGGAGCCCTAGCCTGAAGGCTAGGGGAGCCCTAGCCTTAGCCTAGGGGAGCCAAAAGCCTAGGGGAGCCCTAGCCTGAAGGCTAGGGGAGCCCTAGCCTTAGCCTAGGGGAGCCAAAAGCCTAGGGGAGCCCTAGCCTGAAGGCTAGGGGAGCCCTAGCCTTAGCCTAGGGGAGCCAAAAGCCTAGGGGAGCCCTAGCCTGAAGGCTAGGGGAGCCCTAGCCTTAGCCTAGGGGAGCCAAAAGCCTAGGGGAGCCCTAGCCTGAAGGCTAGGGGAGCCCTAGCCTTAGCCTAGGGGAGCCAAAAGCCTAGGGGAGCCCTAGCCTGAAGGCTAGGGGAGCCCTAGCCTTAGCCTAGGGGAGCCAAAAGCCTAGGGGAGCCCTAGCCTGAAGGCTAGGGGAGCCCTAGCCTTAGCCTAGGGGAGCCAAAAGCCGAGGGGAGCTCTAGCCTGAAGGCTAGGGGAGCCCTAGCCTTAGCCTAGGGGAGCCAAAGGCCAGGGGAGCCCTAGCCTGAAGGTTAGGGGAGCCCTAGCCTTAGCCTAGGGGAGCCAAAAGCCCAGGGGAGCCCTAGCCTGAAGGCTAGGGGAGGCCTAGCCTTAGCCTAGGGGAGCCAAAAGCCCAGGGGAGCCCTAGCCTGAAGGCTAGGGGAGCCCTAGCCTTAGCCTAGGGGAGCCCAAAGCCTAGGGGAGCCCTAGCCTGAAGGCTAGGGGAGCCCTAGCCTTAGCCTAGGGGAGCCTAAAGCCTAGGGGAGCCCGAGCCTGAAGGCTAGGGGAGCCCTAGCCTTAGCCTAGAGGAGCCTAAAGCCTAGGGGAGCCCTAGCCTGAAGGCTAGGGGAGCCCTAGCCTTAGCCTAGGGGAGCCTAAAGCCTAGGGCAGCCCTAGCCTGAAGGCTAGGGGAGCCCTAGCCTTAGCCTAGGGGAGCCTAAAGCCTAGGGGAGCCCTAGCCTGAAGGCTAGGGGAGCCCTAGCCTTAGCCTAGGGGAGCCTAAAGCTTAGGGGAGCCCTAGCCTGAAGGCTAGGGGAGCCCTAGCCTTAGCCTAGGGGAGCCTAAAGCCTAGGGGTGCCCTAGCCTGAAGGCTAGGGGAGCCCTAGCCTTAGCCTAGGGGTGCCTAAAGCCTAGGGGAGCCCTAGCCTGAAGGCTAGGGGAGCCCTAGCTTTAGCCTAGGGGAGCCTAAAGCCTAGGGGTGACCTAGCCTGAAGGCTAGGGGAGCCCTAGCCTTAGCCTTGGGGTGCCTAAAGCCTAGGGGTGCCCTAGCCTTAAGGCTAGGGGAGGCCTAGCCTTAGCCTAGGGGAGCCTAAATCCTAGGGGTGCCCTAGCCTGAAGACTACGGGAGCCCTAGCCTTAGCCTAGGGGAGCCTAAAGCCTAGGGGTGCCCAAGCCTGAAGGCTAGGGGAGCCCTAGCCTTAGCCTAGGGGAGCCTAAAGCCTAGGGGTGCCCTAGCCTGAAGGCTAGGGGAGCCCTAACCTTAGCCTAGGGGAGCCTAAAGCCTAGGCGTGCCCTAGCCTGAAGGCTAGGGGAGCCCTAGCCTTAGCCTAGGGGAGCCTAAAGGCTAGCGGTGCCCTAGCCTGAAGGCTAGGGGAGCCCTAGCCTTAGCCTAGGGGAGCCCTAGCTAAAGCCTAGGGGTGCCCTAGCCTGAAGGCTAGGGGAGCCCTAGCCTTAGCCTAGGGGAGCCTAAAGCCTAGGGGTGCCCTAGCCTGAAGGCTAGGGGAGCCCTAGCCTTAGCCTAGGGGAGCCTAAAGCCTAGGGGTGCCCTAGCCTGAAGGCTAGGGGAGCCCTAGCCTTAGCCTAGGGGAGCCCTAGGCTAAAGCCTAGGGGTGCCCTAGCCTGAAGGCTAGGGGAGCCCTAGCCTTAGCCTAGGGGAGCCTAAAGCCTAGGGGTGCCCTAGCCTGAAGGCTAGGGGAGCCCTAGCCTTAGCCTAGGGGAGCCTAAAGCGTAGGGGTGCCCTAGCCTGAAGGCTAGGGGAGCCCTAGCCTTAGCCTAGGGAAGCCCTAGGCTAAAGCCTAGGGGTGCCCTAGCCTGAAGGCTAGGGGAGCCCTAGCCTTAGCCTAGGGGAGCCTAAAGCCTAGGGGAGTCCTAGGCTAATGCCTAGGGGTGCCCTAGCCTGAAGGCTAGGGGAGCCCTAGCCTTAGCCTAGGGGAGCCTTAAGCCTAGGGGTGCCCTAGCCTGAAGGCTAGGGGACCCCTAGCCTTAGCCTAGGGGAGCCCTAGCCTAAAGCCTAGGGGTGCCCTCTCCTAAAGGCTAGGGGAGCCCTAGCCTTACCCTAGGGGAGCCTAAAGCCTACGGGTGCCCTAGCCTGAAGGCTAGGGGAGCCCAAGCCTTAGCCTAGGGGAGCCCTAGCCTAAAGCCTAGGGGTGCCCTAGCCTGAAGGCTAGGGGAGCCCTAGCCTTACCCTAGGGGAGCCTAAAGCCTAGGGGTGCCCTAGCCTGAAGGCTAGGGGAGCCCTAGCCTTAGCCTAGGGGAGCCCTAGCCTAAAGCCTAGGTGTGCCCTAGCCTGAAGGCTAGGGGAGCCCTAGCCTTAGCCTAGGGGAGCCTAAAGCCTAGGGGTGCCCTAGCCTGAAGGCTAGGGGAGCCCTAGCCTTAGCCTAGGGGAGCCTAAAGCCTAGGGGTGCCCTAGCCTGAAGGCTAGGGGAGCCCTAGCCTTAGCCTAGGGGAGCCCTAGCCTAAAGCCTAGGGGTGCCCTAGCCTGAAGGCTAGGGGAGCCCTAGCCTTAGCCTAGGGGAGCCTAAAGCCTAGGGGTGCCCTAGCCTGAAGGCTAGGGGAGCCCTAGCCTTAGCCTAGGGGAGCCTAAAGCCTAGGGGTGCCCTAGCCTGAAGGCTAGGGGAGCCCTAGCCTTAGCCTAGGGGAGCCCTAGCCTTAGCCTAGGGGAGCCTAAAGCCTAGGGGTGCCCTAGCCTGAAAGCTAGGGGAGCCCTAGCCTTAGCCTAGGGGAGCCCTAGCCTAAAGCCTAGGTGTGCCCTAGCCTGAAGGCTAGGGGAGCCCTAGCCTTAGCCTAGGGGAGCCAAAAGCCTAGGGGTGCCCTAGCCTGAAGACTAGGGGAGCCCTAGCCTTAGCCTAGGGGAGCCTAAAGCCTAGGGGTGCCCTAGCCTGAAGGCTAGGGGAGCCCTAGCCTTAGCCTAGGGGAGCCCTAGCCTAAAGCCTAGGTGTGCCCTAGCCTGAAGGCTAGGGGAGCCCTAGCCTTAGCCTAGGGGAGCCTAAAGCCTAGGGGTGCCCTAGCCTGAAGGCTAGGGGAGCCCTAGCCTTAGCCTAGGGGAGCCTAAAGCCTAGGGGTGCCCTAGCCTGAAGGCTAGGGGAGCCCTAGCCTTAGCCTAGGGGAGCCCTAGCCTAAAGCCTAGGGGTGCCCTAGCCTGAAGGCTAGGGGAGCCCTAGCCTTAGCCTAGGGGAGCCTAAAGCCTAGGGGTGCCCTAGCCTGAAGGCTAGGGGAGCCCTAGCCTTAGCCTAGGGGAGCCTAAAGCCTAGGGGTGCCCTAGCCTTAGCCTAGGGGAGCCTAAAGCCTAGGGGAGCCCTAGCCTTAGCCTAGGGGAGCCCTAGCCTTAGCCTAGGGGAGCCTAAAGCCTAGGGGTGCCCTAGCCTGAAGGCTAGGGGAGCCCTAGCCTTAGCCTAGGGGAGCCTAAAGCCTAGGGGTGCCCTAGCCTGAAGGCTAGGGGAGCCCTAGCCTTAGCCTAGGGGAGCCTAAAGCCTAGGGGTGCCCTAGCCTGAAGGCTAGGGGAGCCCTAGCCTTAGCCTAGGGGAGCCTAAAGCCTAGGGGTGCCCTAGCCTGAAGGCTAGGGGAGCCCTAGCCTTAGCCTAGGGGAGCCTAAAGCCTAGGGGTGCCCTAGCCTGAAGGCTAGGGGAGCCCTAGCCTTAGCCTAGGGGAGCCTAAAGCCTAGGGGTGCCCTAGCCTGAAGGCTAGGGGAGCCCTAGCCTTAGCCCAGGGGAGCCCTAGCCTAAAGCCTAGGGGTGCCCTAGCCTGAAGGCTAGGGGAGCCCTGGCCTTAGCCTAGGGGAGCCTAAAGCCTAGGGGTGCCCTAGCCTGAAGGCTAGGGGAGCCCTGGCCTTAGCCTAGGGGAGCCTAAAGCCTAGGGGTGCCCTAGCCTGAAGGCTAGGGGAGCCCTAGCCTTAGCCTAGGGGAGCCCTAGCCTAAAGCCTAGGGGTGCCCTAGCCTGAAGGCTAGGGGAGCCCTAGCCTGAGCCTAGGGGAGCCTAAAGCCTAGGGGTGCCCTAGCCTGAAGGCTAGGGGAGCCCTAGCCTTAGCCTAGGGGAGCCCTAGCCTAAAGCCTAGGGGTGCCCTAGCCTGAAGGCTAGGTGAGCCCTAGCCTGAGCCTAGGGGAGCCTAAAGCCTAAGGGTGCCCTAGCCTGAAGGCTATGGGAGCCCTAGCCTTAGCCTAGGGGAGCCCTAACCTAAAGCCTACGGGTGCCCTAGCCTGAAGGCTAGGGGAGCCCTAGCCTGAGCCTAGGGGAGCCTAAAGCCTAGGGGTGCCCTAGCCTGAAGGCTAGGGGAGCCCTAGCCTTAGCCTAGGGGAGCCCTAGCCTAAAGCCAAGGGGTGCCCTAGCCTGAAGGCTAGGGGAGCCCTAGCCTTAGCCTAGGGGAGCCTAAAGCCTAGGGGTGCCCTAGCCTGAAGGCTAGGGGAGCCCTAGCCTTAGCCTAGGGGAGCCCTAGCCTAAAGCCTAGGGGTGCCCTAGACTGAAGGCTAGGGGAACCCTAGCCTTAGCCTAGGGGAGCCTAAAGCCTAGGGGTGCCCTAGCCTGAAGGCTAGGGGAGCCCTAGCCTTAGCCTAGGGGAACCTAAAGCCTAGGGATGCCCTAGCCTGAAGGCTAGGGGAGCCCTAGCCTTAGCCTAGGGGAGCCAAAGGCCTAGGGGAGCCCTAGCCTGAAGGCTAGGGGAGCCCTAGCCTTAGCCTAGGGGAGCCAAAAGCCTAGGGGAGCCCTAGCCTGAAGGCTAGGGGAGCCCTAGCCTTAGCCTAGTGGAGCCAAAAGCCTAGGGGAGCCCTAGCCTGAAGGCTAGGGGAGCCCTAGCCTTAGCCTAGGGGAGCCAAAAGCCTAGGGGAGCCCTAGCCTGAAGGCTAGGGGAGTCCTAGCCTTAGCCTAGGGGAGCCAAAAGCCTAGGGGAGCCCTAGCCTGAAGGCTAGGGGAGCCCTAGCCTTAGCCTAGGGGAGCCAAAAGCCTAGGGGAGCCCTAGCCTGAAGGCTAGGGGAGCCCTAGCCTTAGCCTAGGGGAGCCAAAAGCCTAGGGGAGCCCTAGCCTGAAGGCTAGGGGAGCCCTAGCCTTAGCCTAGGGGAGCCAAAAGCCTAGGGGAGCCCTAGCCTGAAGGCTAGGGGAGCCCTAGCCTTAGCCTAGGGGAGCCAAAAGCCGAGGGGAGCTCTAGCCTGAAGGCTAGGGGAGCCCTAGCCTTAGCCTAGGGGAGCCAAAGCCCAGGGGAGCCCTAGCCTGAAGGTTAGGGGAGCCCTAGCCTTAGCCTAGGGGAGCCAAAAGCCCAGGGGAGCCCTAGCCTGAAGGCTTAGGGAGGCCTAGCCTTAGCCTAGGGGAGCCAAAAGCCCAGGGGAGCCCTAGCCTGAAGGCTAGGGGAGCCCTAGCCTTAGCCTAGGGGAGCCCAAAGCCTAGGGGAGCCCTAGCCTGAAGGCTAGGGGAGCCCTAGCCTTAGCCTAGGGGAGCCTAAAGCCTAGGGGAGCCCTAGCCTGAAGGCTAGGGGAGCCCTAGCCTTAGCCTAGAGGAGCCTAAAGCCTAGGGGAGCCCTAGCCTGAAGGCTAGGGGAGCCCTAGCCTTAGCCTAGGGGAGCCTAAAGCTAGGGGAGCCCTAGCCTGAAGGCTAGGGGAGCCCTAGCCTTAGCCTAGGGGAGCCTAAAGCCTAGGGGAGCCCTAGCCTGAAGGCTAGGGGAGCCCTAGCCTTAGCCTAGGGGAGCCTAAAGCCTAGGGGAGCCCTAGCCTGAAGGCTAGGGGAGCCCTAGCATTAGCCTAGGGGAGCCTAAAGCCTAGGGGTGCCCTAGCCTGAAGGCTAGGGGAGCCCTAGCCTTAGCCTAGGGGTGCCTAAAGCCTAGGGGAGCCCTAGCCTGAAGGCTAGGGGAGCCCTAGCTTTAGCCTAGGGGAGCCTAAAGCCTAGGGGTGCCCTAGCCTGAAGGCTAGGGGAGCCCTAGCCTTAGCCTAGGGGTGCCTAAAGCCTAGGGGTGCCCTAGCCTTAAGGCTAGGGGAGCCCTAGCCTTAGCCTAGGGGAGCCTAAATCCTAGGGGTGCCCTAGCCTGAAGACTACGGGAGCCCTAGCCTTAGCCTAGGGGAGCCTAAAGCCTAGGGGTGCCCAAGCCTGAAGGCTAGGGGAGCCCTAGCCTTAGCCTAGGGGAGCCTAAAGCCTAGGGGTGCCCTAGCCTGAAGGCTAGGGGAGCCCTAACCTTAGCCTAGGGGAGCCTAAAGCATAGGGGTGCCCTAGCCTGAAGGCTAGGGGAGCCCTAGCCTTAGCCTAGGGGAGCCTAAAGCCTAGGGGTGCCCTAGCCTGAAGGCTAGGGGAGCCCTAGCCTTAGCCTAGGGGAGCCCTAGCCTAAAGCCTAGGGGTGCCCTAGCCTGAAGGCTAGGGGAGCCCTAGCCTTAGCCTAGGGGAGCCTAAAGGCTAGCGGTGCCCTAGCCTGAAGGCTAGGGGAGCCCTAGCCTTAGCCTAGGGGAGCCCTAGCCTAAAGCCTAGGGGTGCCCTAGCCTGAAGGCTAGGGGAGCCCTAGCCTTAGCCTAGGGGAGCCTAAAGCCTAGGGGTGCCCTAGCATGAAGGCTAGGGGAGCCCTAGCCTTAGCCTAGGGGAGCCTAAAGCCTAGGGGTGCCCTAGCCTGAAGGCTAGGGGAGCCCTAGCCTTAGCCTAGGGGAGCCCTAGGCTAAAGCCTAGGGGTGCCCTAGCCTGAAGGCTAGGGGAGCCCTAGCCTTAGCCTAGGGGAGCCTAAAGCCTAGGGGTGCCCTAGCCTGAAGGCTAGGGGAGCCCTAGCCTTAGCCTAGGGGAGCCTAAAGCGTAGGGGTGCCCTAGCCTGAAGGCTAGGGGAGCCCTAGCCTTAGCCTAGGGGAGCCCTAGGCTAAAGCGTAGGGGTGCCCTAGCCTGAAGGCTAGGGGAGCCCTAGCCTTAGCCTAGGGGAGCCTAAAGCCTAGGGGTGCCCTAGCCTGAAGGCTAGGGGAGCCCTAGCCTTAGCCTAGGTGAGTCCTAGGCTAATGCCTAGGGGTGCCCTAGCCTGAAGGCTAGGGGAGCCCTAGCCTTAGCCTAGGGGAGCCTAAAGCCTAGGGGTGCCCTAGCCTGAAGGCTAGAGTAGCCCTAGCCTTAGCCTAGGGGAGCCCTAGCCTAAAGCCTAGGGGTGCCCTCTCCTAAAGGCTAGGGGAGCCCTAGCCTTACCCTAGGGGAGCCTAAAGCCTACGGGTGCCCTAGCCTGAAGGCTAGGGGAGCCCAAGCCTTAGCCTAGGGGAGCCCTCACCTAAAGCCTAGGGGTGCCCTAGCCTGAAGGCTAGGGGAGCCCTAGCCTTACCCTAGGGGAGCCTAAAGCCTAGGGGTGCCCTAACCTGAAGGCTAGGGGAGCCCTAGCCTTAGCCTAGGGGAGCCCTAGCCTAAAGCCTAGGGGTGCCCTAGCCTGAAGGCTAGGGGAGCCCTAGCCTTAGCCTAGGGGAGCCTAAAGCCTAGGGGTGCCCTAGCCTGAAGGCTAGGGGAGCCCTAGCCTTAGCCTAGGGGAGCCTAAAGCCTAGGGGTGCCCTAGCCTGAAGGCTAGGGGAGCCCTAGCCTTAGCCTAGGGGAGCCCTAGCCTAAAGCCTAGGGGTGCCCTAGCCTGAAGGCTAGGGGAGCCCTAGCCTTAGCCTAGGGGAGCCTAAAGCCTAGGGGTGCCCTAGCCTGAAGGCTAGGGGAGCCCTAGCCTTAGCCTAGGGGAGCCTAAAGCCTAGGGGTGCCAGAGCCTGAAGGCTAGGGGAGCCCTAGCCTTAGCTTAGGGGAGCCCTAGCCTTAGCCTAGGGGAGCCTAAAGCCTAGGGGTGCCCTAGCCTGAAGGCTAGGGGAGCCCTAGCCTTAGCCTAGGGGAGCCTAAAGCCTAGGGGTGCCCTAGCCTGAAGGCTAGGGGAGCCCTAGCCTTAGCCTAGGGGAGCCTAAAGCCTAGGGGTGCCCTAGCCTGAAGGCTAGGGGAGCCCTAGCCTTAGCCTAGGGGAGCCTAAAGCCTAGGGGTGCCCTAGCCTGAAGGCTAGGGGAGCCCTAGCCTTAGCCTAGGGGAGCCTAAAGCCTAGGGGTGCCCTAGCCTGAAGGCTAGGGGAGCCCTAGCCTTAGCCCAGGGGAGCCCTAGCCTAAAGCCTAGGGGTGCCCTAGCCTGAAGGCTAGGGGAGCACTGGCCTTAGCCTAGGGGAGCCTAAAGCCTAGGGGTGCCCTAGCCTGAAGGCTAGGGGAGCCCTGGCCTTAGCCTAGGGGAGCCTAAAGCCTAGGGGTGCCCTAGCTTGAAGGCTAGGGGAGCCCTGGCCTTAGCCTAGGGGAGCCTAAAGCCTAGGGGTGCCCTAGCCTGAAGGCTAGGGGAGCCCTGGCCTTAGCCTAGGGGAGCCTAAAGCCTAGGGGTGCCCTAGCCTGAAGGCTAGGGGAGCCCTGGCCTTAGCCTAGGGGAGCCTAAAGCCTAGGGGTGCCCTAGCCTGAAGGCTAGGGGAGCCCTGGCCTTAGCCTAGGGGAGCCCTAGCCTAAAGCTTAGGGGTGCCCTAGCCTGAAGGCTAGGGGAGCCCTGGCCTTAGCCTAGGGGAGCCCTAGCCTAAAGCCTAGGGGTGCCCTAGCCTGAAGGCTAGGGGAGCCCTGGCCTTAACCTAGGGGAGCCCTAGCCTAAAGCCTAGGGGTGCCCTAGCCTGAAGGCTAGGGGAGCCCTGGCCTTACCCTAGGGGAGCCCTAGCCTAAAGCCTAGGGGTGCACTAGCCTGAAGGCTAGGGGAGCCTGGCCTTAGCCTAGGGGAGCCCTAGCCTAAAGCCTAGGGGTGCCCTAGCCTGAAGGCTAGGGGAGCCCTGGCCTTAGCCTAGGGGAGCCCTAGCCTAAAGCCTAGGGGTGCCCTAGCCTGAAGGCTAGGGGAGCCCTGGCCTTAGCCTAGGGGAGCCCTAGCCTAAAGCCTAGGGGTGCCCTAGCCTGAAGGCTAGGGGAGCCCTGGCCTTAGCCTAGGGGAGCCCTAGCCTAAAGCCTAGGGGTGCCCTAGCCTGAAGGCTAGGGGAGCCCTGGCCTTAGCCTAGGGGAACCCTAGCCTAAAGCCTAGGGGTGCCCTAGCCTGAAGGCTAGGGGAGCCCTGGCCTTAACCTAGGGGAGCCCTAGCCTAAAGCCTAGGGGTGCCCTAGCCTGAAGGCTAGGGGAGCCCTGGCCTTACCCTAGGGGAGCCCTAGCCTAAAGCCTAGGGGTGCACTAGCCTGAAGGCTAGGGGAGCCTGGCCTTAGCCTAGGGGAGCCCTAGCCTAAAGCCTAGGGGTGCCCTAGCCTGAAGGCTAGGGGAGCCCTGGCCTTAGCCTAGGGGAGCCCTAGCCTAAAGCCTAGGGGTGCCCTAGCCTGAAGGCTAGGGGAGCCCTGGCCTTAGCCTAGGGGAGCCCTAGCCTAAAGCCTAGGGGTGCCCTAGCCTGAAGGCTAGGGGAGCCCTGGCCTTAGCCTAGGGGAGCCCTAGCCTAAAGCCTAGGGGTGCCCTAGCCTGAAGGCTAGGGGAACCCTGGCCTTAGCCTAGGGGAGCCCTAGCCTAAAGCCTAGGGGTGCCCTAGCCTGAAGGCTAGGGGAGCCCTGGCCTTAGCCTAGGGGAGCCCTAGCCTAAAGCCTAGGGGTGCCCTAGCCTGAAGGCTAGGGGAGCCCTGGCCTTAGCCTAGGGGAGCCCTAGCCTAAAGCCTAGGGGTGCCCTAGCCTGAAGGCTAGGGGAGCCCTAGCCTTAGCCTAGGGGAGCCTAAAGCCTAGGGGTGCCCTAGCCTGAAGGCTAGGGGAGCCCTAGCCTTAGCCTAGGGGAGCCCTAGCCTAAAGCCTAGGGGTGCCCTAGCCTGAAGGCTAGGGGAGCCCTAGCCTTAGCCTAGGGGAGCCTAAAGCCTAGGGGTGCCCTAGCCTGAAGGCTAGGGGAGCCCTAGCCTTAGCCTAGGGGAACCTAAAGCCTAGGGGTGCCCTAGCCTGAAGGCTAGGGGAGCCCTAGCCTTAGCCTAGGGGAGCCCTAGCCTAAAGCCTAGGGGTGCCCTAGCCTGAAGGCTAGGGGAGCCCTAGCCTTAGCCTAGGGGAGCCAAAGGCCTAGGGGAGCCCTAGCCTGAAGGCTAGGGGAGCCCTAGCCTTAGCCTAGGGGAGCCAAAAGCCTAGGGGAGCCCTAGCCTGAAGGCTAGGGGAGCCCTAGCCTTAGCCTAGTGGAGCCAAAAGCCTAGGGGAGCCCTAGCCTGAAGGCTAGGGGAGCCCTAGCCTTAGCCTAGGGGAGCCAAAAGCCTAGGGGAGCCCTAGCCTGAAGGCTAGGGGAGCCCTAGCCTTAGCCTAGGGGAGCCAAAAGCCTAGGGGAGCCCTAGCCTGAAGGCTAGGGGAGCCCTAGCCTTAGCCTAGGGGAGCCAAAAGCCTAGGGGAGCCCTAGCCTGAAGGCTAGGGGAGCCCTAGCCTTAGCCTAGGGGAGCCAAAAACCTAGGGGAGCCCTAGCCTGAAGCCTAGGGGAGCCCTAGCCTTAGCCTAGGGGAGCCAAAAGCCGAGGGGAGCTCTAGCCTGAAGGCTAGGGGAGCCCTAGCCTTAGCCTAGGGGAGCCAAAGCCCAGGGGAGCCCTAGCCTGAAGGTTAGGGGAGCCCTAGCCTTAGCCTAGGGGAGCCAAAAGCCCAGGGGAGCCCTAGCCTGAAGGCTAGGGGAGGACTAGCCTTAGCCTAGGGGAGCCAAAAGCCCAGGGGAGCCCTAGCCTGAAGGCTAGGGGAGCCCTAGCCTTAGCCTAGGGGAGCCCAAAGCCTAGGGGAGCCCTAGCCTGAAGGCTAGGGGAGCCCTAGCCTTAGCCTAGGGGAGCCTAAAGCCTAGGGGAGCCCTAGCCTGAAGGCTAGGGGAGCCCTAGCCTTAGCCTAGGGGAGCCTAAAGCCTAGGGGAGCCCTAGCCTGAAGGCTAGGGGAGCCCTAGCCTTAGCCTAGGGGAGCCTAAAGCCTAGGGGAGCCCTAGCCTGAAGGCTAGGGGAGCCCTAGCCTTAGCCTAGGGGAGCCTAAAGCCTAGGGGAGCCCTAGCCTGAAGGCTAGGGGAGCCCTAGCCTTAGCCTAGGGGAGCCTAAAGCCTAGGGGAGCCCTAGCCTGAAGGCTAGGGGAGCCCTAGCTTTAGCCTAGGGGTGCCTAAAGCCTAGGGGTGCCCTAGCATGAAGGCTAGGGGAGCCCTAGCCTTAGCCTAGGGGTGCCTAAAGCCTAGGGGAGCCCTAGCCTGAAGGCTAGGGGAGCCCTAGCCTTAGCCTAGGGGAGCCTAAAGCCTAGGGGTACCCTAGCCTGAAGGCTAGGGGAGCCCTAGCCTTAGCCTAGGGGAGCCTAAAGCCTAGGGGTGCCCTAGCCTGAAGGCTAGGGGAGCCCTAGCCTTAGCCTAGGGGAGCCTAAATCCTAGGGGTGCCCTAGCCTGAAGGCTAGGGGAGCCCTAACCTTAGCCTAGGGGAGCCTAAAGCCTAGGGGTGCCCAAGCCTGAAGGCTAGGGGAGCCCTAGCCTTAGCCTAGGGGAGCCTAAAGCCTAGGGGTGCCCTAGCCTGAAGGCTAGGGGAGCCCTAGCCTTAGCCTAGGGGAGCCTAAAGCATAGGGGTGCCCTAGCCTGAAGGCTAGGGGAGCTCTAGCCTTAGCCTAGGGGAGCCTAAAGCCTAGGGGTGCCCTAGCCTGAAGGCTAGGGGAGCCCTAGCCTTAGCCTAGGGGAGCCCTAGCCTAAAGCCTAGGGGTGCCCTAGCCTGAAGGCTAGGGGAGCCCTAGCCTTAGCCTAGGGGAGCCTAAAGGCTAGCGGTGCCCTAGCCTGAAGGCTAGGGGAGCCCTAGCCTTAGCCTAGGGGAGCCCTAGCCTAAAGCCTAGGGGTGCCCTAGCCTGAAGGCTAGGGGAGCCCTAGCCTTAGCCTAGGGGAGCCTAAAGCCTAGGGGTGCCCTAGCCTGAAGGCTAGGGGAGCCCTAGCCTTAGCCTAGGGGAGCCTAAAGCCTAGGGGTGCCCTAGCCGGAAGGCTAGGGGAGCCCTAGCCTTAGCCTAGGGGAGCCCTAGGCTAAAGCCTAGGGGTGCCCTAGCCTGAAGGCTAGGGGAGCCCTAGCCTTAGCCTAGGGGAGCCTAAAGCCTAGGGGTGCCCTAGCCTGAAGGCTAGGGGAGCCCTAGCCTTAGCCTAGGGGAGCCTAAAGCGTAGGGGTGCCCTAGCCTGAAGGCTAGGGGAGCCCTAGCCTTAGCCTAGGGGAGCCTAAAGCCTAGGGGTGCCCTAGCCTGAAGGCTAGGGGAGCCCTAGCCTTAGCCTAGGGGAGTCCTAGGCTAATGCCTAGGGGTGCCCTAGCCTGAAGGCTAGGGGAGCCCTAGCCTTAGCCTAGGGGAGCCTAAAGCCTAGGGGTGCCCTAGCCTGAAGGCTAGGGGAGCCCTAGCCTTAGCCTAGGGGAGCCCTAATCTAAAGCCTAGGGGTGCCCTCTCCTAAAGGCTAGGGGAGCCCTAGCCTTACCCTAGGGGAGCCTAAAGCCTACGGGTGCCCTAGCCTGAAGGCTAGGGGAGCCCAAGCCTTAGCCTAGGGGAGCCTAAAGCCTAGGGGTGCCCTAGCCTGAAGGCTAGGGGAGCCCAAGCCTTAGCCTAGGGGAGCCCTAGTCTAAAGCCTAGGGGTGCCCTAGCCTGAAGGCTAGGGGAGCCCTAGCCTTAGCCTAGGGGAGCCTAAAGCCTAGGGGTGCCCTAGCCTGAAGGCTAGGGGAGCCCTAGCCTTAGCCTAGGGGAGTCTAAAGCCTAGGGTTGCCCTAACCTGAAGGCAAGGGGAGCCCTAGCCTTAGCCTAGGGGAGCCCTAGCCTAAAGCCTAGGGGTGCCCTAGCCTGAAGGCTAGGGGAGCCCTAGCCTGAGCCTAGGGGAGCCTAAAGCCTAGGGGTGCCCTAGCCTGAAGGCTAGGGGAGCCCTAGCCTTAGTCTAGGGGAGCCCTAGCCTAAAGCCTAGGGGTGCACTAGCCTGAAGGCTAGGGGAGCCCTAGCCTGAGGCTAGGGGAGCCTAAAGCCTAGGGGTGCCCTAGCCTGAAGGCTAGGGGAGCCCTAGCCTTAGCCTAGGGGAGCCCTAGCCTAAAGCCAAGGGGTGCCCTAGCCTGAAGGCTAGGGGAGCCCTAGCCTTAGCCTAGGGGAGCCTAAAGCCTAGGGGTGCCCTAGCCTGAAGGCTAGGGGAGCCCTAGCCTTAGCCTAGGGGAGCCTAAAGCCTAGGGGTGCCCTAGCCTGAAGGCTAGGGGAGCCCTAGCCTTAGCCTAGGGGAGCCCTAGCCTTAGCCTAGGGGAGCCTAAAGCCTAGGGGTGCCCTAGCCTGAAGGCTAGGGGAGCCCTAGCCTTAGCCTAGGGGAGCCTAAAGCCTAGGGGTGCCCTAGCCTGAAGGCTAGGGGGGCCCTAGCCTTAGCCTAGGGGAGCCTAAAGCCTAGGGGTGCCCTAGCCTGAAGGCTAGGGGAGCCCTAGCCTTAGCCTAGGGGAGCCTAAAGCCTAGGGGTGCCCGAGCCTGAAGGCTAGGGGGGCCCTAGCCTTAGCCTAGGGGAGCCTAAAGCCTAGGGGTGCCCTAGCCTGAAGGCTAGGGGAGCCCTAGCCTTAGCCTAGGGGAGCCTAAAGCCTAGGGGTGCCCGAGCCTGAAGGCTAGGGGAGCCCTGGCCTTAGCCTAGGGGAGCCTAAAGCCTAGGGGTGCCCGAGCCTGAAGGCTAGGGGAGCCCTGGCCTTAGCCTAGGGGAGCCCTAGCCTAAAGCCTAGGGGTGCCCGAGCCTGAAGGCTAGGGGAGCCCTGGCCTTAGCCTAGGGGAGCCCTAGCCTAAAGCCTAGGGGTGCCCGAGCCTGAAGGCTAGGGGAGCCCTGGCCTTAGCCTAGGGGAGCCCTAGCCTAAAGCCTAGGGGTGCCCGAGCCTGAAGGCTAAGGGAGCCCTGGCCTTAGCCTAGGGGAGCCCTAGCCTAAAGCCTAGGGGTGCCCGAGCCTGAAGGCTAGGGGAGCCCTGGCCATAGCCTAGGGGAGCCCTAGCCTAAAGCCTAGGGGTGCCCGAGCCTGAAGGCTAGGGGAGCCCTGGCCTTAGCCTAGGGGAGCCCTAGCCTAAAGCCTAGGGGTGCCCGAGCCTGAAGGCTAGGGGAGCCCTGGCCTTAGCCTAGGGGAGCCCTAGCCTAAAGCCTAGGGGTGCCCGAGCCTGAAGGCTAGGGGAGCCCTGGCCTTAGCCTAGGGGAGCCCTAGCCTAAAGCCTAGGGGTGCCCGAGCCTGAAGGCTAGGGGAGCCCTGGCCTTAGCCTAGGGGAGCCCTAGCCTAAAGCCTAGGGGTGCCCGAGCCTGAAGGCTAGGGGAGCCCTGGCCTTAGCCTAGGGGAGCCCTAGCCTAAAGCCTAGGGGTGCCCGAGCCTGAAGGCTAGGGGAGCCCTGGCCTTAGCCTAGGGGAGCCCTAGCCTAAAGCCTAGGGGTGCCCGAGCCTGAAGGCTAGGGGAGCCCTAGCCTGAAGGCTAGGGGAGCCCTAGCCTTAGCCTAGGGGAGGCAAAAGCCGAGGGGAGCTCTAGCCTGAAGGCTAGGGGAGCCCTAGCCTTAGCCTAGGGGAGCCAAAGCCCAGGGGAGCCCTAGCCTGAAGGTTAGGGGAGCCCTAGCCTTAGCCTAGGGGAGCCAAAAGCCCAGGGGAGCCCTAGCCTGAAGGCTAGGGGAGGACTAGCCTTAGCCTAGGGGAGCCAAAAGCCCAGGGGAGCCCTAGCCTGAAGGCTAGGGGAGCCCTAGCCTTAGCGTAGGGGAGCCCAAAGCCTAGGGGAGCCCTAGCCTGAAGGCTAGGGGAGCCCTAGCCTTAGCCTAGGGGAGCCTAAAGCCTAGGGGAGCCCTAGCCTGAAGGCTAGGGGAGCCCTAGCCTTAGCCTAGGGGAGCCTAAAGCCTAGGGGAGCCCTAGCCTGAAGGCTAGGGGAGCCCTAGCCTTAGCCTAGGGGAGCCTAAAGCCTAGGGGAGCCCTAGCCTGAAGGCTAGGGGAGCCCTAGCCTTAGCCTAGGGGAGCCTAAAGCCTAGGGGAGCCCTAGCCTGAAGGCTAGGGGAGCCCTAGCCTTAGCCTAGGGGAGCCTAAAGCCTAGGGGAGCCCTAGCCTGAAGGCTAGGGGAGCCCTAGCTTTAGCCTAGGGGTGCCTAAAGCCTAGGGGTGCCCTAGCATGAAGGCTAGGGGAGCCCTAGCCTTAGCCTAGGGGTGCCTAAAGCCTAGGGGAGCCCTAGCCTGAAGGCTAGGGGAGCCCTAGCCTTAGCCTAGGGGAGCCTAAAGCCTAGGGGTACCCTAGCCTGAAGGCTAGGGGAGCCCTAGCCTTAGCCTAGGGGAGCCTAAAGCCTAGGGGTGCCCTAGCCTGAAGGCTAGGGGAGCCCTAGCCTTAGCCTAGGGGAGCCTAAATCCTAGGGGTGCCCTAGCCTGAAGGCTAGGGGAGCCCTAACCTTAGCCTAGGGGAGCCTAAAGCCTAGGGGTGCCCAAGCCTGAAGGCTAGGGGAGCCCTAGCCTTAGCCTAGGGGAGCCTAAAGCCTAGGGGTGCCCTAGCCTGAAGGCTAGGGGAGCCCTAGCCTTAGCCTAGGGGAGCCTAAAGCATAGGGGTGCCCTAGCCTGAAGGCTAGGGGAGCCCTAGCCTTAGCCTAGGGGAGCCTAAAGCCTAGGGGTGCCCTAGCCTGAAGGCTAGGGGAGCCCTAGCCTTAGCCTAGGGGAGCCCTAGCCTAAAGCCTAGGGGTGCCCTAGCCTGAAGGCTAGGGGAGCCCTAGCCTTAGCCTAGGGGAGCCTAAAGGCTAGCGGTGCCCTAGCCTGAAGGCTAGGGGAGCCCTAGCCTTAGCCTAGGGGAGCCCTAGCCTAAAGCCTAGGGGTGCCCTAGCCTGAAGGCTAGGGGAGCCCTAGCCTTAGCCTAGGGGAGCCTAAAGCCTAGGGGTGCCCTAGCCTGAAGGCTAGGGGAGCCCTAGCCTTAGCCTAGGGGAGCCTAAAGCCTAGGGGTGCCCTAGCCGGAAGGCTAGGGGAGCCCTAGCCTTAGCCTAGGGGAGCCCTAGGCTAAAGCCTAGGGGTGCCCTAGCCTGAAGGCTAGGGGAGCCCTAGCCTTAGCCTAGGGGAGCCTAAAGCCTAGGGGTGCCCTAGCCTGAAGGCTAGGGGAGCACTAGCCTTAGCCTAGGGGAGCCTAAAGCGTAGGGGTGCCCTAGCCTGAAGGCTAGGGGAGCCCTAGCCTTAGCCTAGGGGAGCCTAAAGCCTAGGGGTGCCCTAGCCTGAAGGCTAGGGGAGCCCTAGCCTTAGCCTAGGGGAGTCCTAGGCTAATGCCTAGGGGTGCCCTAGCCTGAAGGCTAGGGGAGCCCTAGCCTTAGCCTAGGGGAGCCTAAAGCCTAGGGGTGCCCTAGCCTGAAGGCTAGGGGAGCCCTAGCCTTAGCCTAGGGGAGCCCTAATCTAAAGCCTAGGGGTGCCCTCTCCTAAAGGCTAGGGGAGCCCTAGCCTTACCCTAGGGGAGCCTAAAGCCTACGGGTGCCCTAGCCTGAAGGCTAGGGGAGCCCAAGCCTTAGCCTAGGGGAGCCTAAAGCCTAGGGGTGCCCTAGCCTGAAGGCTAGGGGAGCCCAAGCCTTAGCCTAGGGGAGCCCTAGTCTAAAGCCTAGGGGTGCCCTAGCCTGAAGGCTAGGGGAGCCCTAGCCTTAGCCTAGGGGAGCCTAAAGCCTAGGGGTGCCCTAGCCTGAAGGCTAGGGGAGCCCTAGCCTTAGCCTAGGGGAGTCTAAAGCCTAGGGTTGCCCTAACCTGAAGGCAAGGGGAGCCCTAGCCTTAGCCTAGGGGAGCCCTAGCCTAAAGCCTAGGGGTGCCCTAGCCTGAAGGCTAGGGGAGCCCTAGCCTGAGCCTAGGGGAGCCTAAAGCCTAGGGGTGCCCTAGCCTGAAGGCTAGGGGAGCCCTAGCCTTAGTCTAGGGGAGCCCTAGCCTAAAGCCTAGGGGTGCACTAGTCTGAAGGCTAGGGGAGCCCTAGCCTGAGGCTAGGGGAGCCTAAAGCCTAGGGGTGCCCTAGCCTGAAGGCTAGGGGAGCCCTAGCCTTAGCCTAGGGGAGCCCTAGCCTAAAGCCAAGGGGTGCCCTAGCCTGAAGGCTAGGGGAGCCCTAGCCTTAGCCTAGGGGAGCCTAAAGCCTAGGGGTGCCCTAGCCTGAAGGCTAGGGGAGCCCTAGCCTTAGCCTAGGGGAGCCTAAAGCCTAGGGGTGCCCTAGCCTGAAGGCTAGGGGAGCCCTAGCCTTAGCCTAGGGGAGCCCTAGCCTTAGCCTAGGGGAGCCTAAAGCCTAGGGGTGCCCTAGCCTGAAGGCTAGGGGAGCCCTAGCCTTAGCCTAGGGGAGCCTAAAGCCTAGGGGTGCCCTAGCCTGAAGGCTAGGGGGGCCCTAGCCTTAGCCTAGGGGAGCCTAAAGCCTAGGGGTGCCCTAGCCTGAAGGCTAGGGGAGCCCTAGCCTTAGCCTAGGGGAGCCTAAAGCCTAGGGGTGCCCGAGCCTGAAGGCTAGGGGGGCCCTAGCCTTAGCCTAGGGGAGCCTAAAGCCTAGGGGTGCCCTAGCCTGAAGGCTAGGGGAGCCCTAGCCTTAGCCTAGGGGAGCCTAAAGCCTAGGGGTGCCCGAGCCTGAAGGCTAGGGGAGCCCTGGCCTTAGCCTAGGGGAGCCTAAAGCCTAGGGGTGCCGAGCCTGAAGGCTAGGGGAGCCCTGGCCTTAGCCTAGGGGAGCCCTAGCCTAAAGCCTAGGGGTGCCCGAGCCTGAAGGCTAGGGGAGCCCTGGCCTTAGCCTAGGGGAGCCCTAGCCTAAAGCCTAGGGGTGCCCGAGCCTGAAGGCTAGGGGAGCCCTGGCCTTAGCCTAGGGGAGCCCTAGCCTAAAGCCTAGGGGTGCCCGAGCCTGAAGGCTAAGGGAGCCCTGGCCTTAGCCTAGGGGAGCCCTAGCCTAAAGCCTAGGGGTGCCCGAGCCTGAAGGCTAGGGGAGCCCTGGCCATAGCCTAGGGGAGCCCTAGCCTAAAGCCTAGGGGTGCCCGAGCCTGAAGGCTAGGGGAGCCCTGGCCTTAGCCTAGGGGAGCCCTAGCCTAAAGCCTAGGGGTGCCCGAGCCTGAAGGCTAGGGGAGCCCTGGCCTTAGCCTAGGGGAGCCCTAGCCTAAAGCCTAGGGGTGCCCGAGCCTGAAGGCTAGGGGAGCCCTGGCCTTAGCCTAGGGGAGCCCTAGCCTAAAGCCTAGGGGTGCCCGAGCCTGAAGGCTAGGGGAGCCCTGGCCTTAGCCTAGGGGAGCCCTAGCCTAAAGCCTAGGGGTGCCCGAGCCTGAAGGCTAGGGGAGCCCTGGCCTTAGCCTAGGGGAGCCCTAGCCTAAAGCCTAGGGGTGCCCGAGCCTGAAGGCTAGGGGAGCCCTGGCCTTAGCCTAGGGGAGCCCTAGCCTAAAGCCTAGGGGTGCCCGAGCCTGAAGGCTAGGGGAGCCCTGGCCTTAGCCTAGGGGAGCCCTAGCCTAAAGCCTAGGGGTGCCCGAGCCTGAAGGCTAGGGGAGCCCTGGCCTTAGCCTAGGGGAGCCCTAGCCTAAAGCCTAGGGGTGACCGAACCTGAGCTAGGGGAGCCCTGGCCTTAGCCTAGGGGAGCCCTAGCCTAAAGCCTAGGGGTGCCCGAGCCTGAAGGCTAGGGGAGCCCTGGCCTTAGCCTAGGGGAGCCCTAGCCTAAAGCCTAGGGGTGCCCGAGCCTGAAGGCTAGGGGAGCCCTGGCCTTAGCCTAGGGGAGCCCTAGCCTAAAGCCTAGGGGTGCCCTAGCCTGAAGGCTAGGGGAGACCTGGCCTTAGCCTAGGGGAGCCCTAGCCTAAAGCCTAGGGGTGCCCTAGCCTGAAGGCTAGGGGAGCCCTGGCCTTAGCCTAGGGGAGCCTAAAGCCTAGGGGTGCCCTAGCCTGAAGGCTAGGGGAGCCCTGTCCTTAGCCTAGGGGAGCCTAAAGCCTAGGGGTGCCCTAGCCTGAAGGCTAGGGGAGCCCTGGCCTTAGCCTAGGGGAGCCTAAAGCCTAGGGGTGCCCTAGCCTGAAGGCTAGGGGAGCCCTAGCCTTAGCCTAGGGGAGACTAAAGCCTAGGGGTGCCCTAGCCTGAAGGCTAGGGGAGCCCTAGCCTAAAGCCTAGGGGTGCCGTAGCCTGAAGCCTAGGGGAGCCCTAGCCTTAGCCTAGGGGAGCCCTAGCCTAAAGTCTAGGGGTGCCCTAGCCTGAAGGCTAGGGGAGCCCTAGCCTTAGCCTAGGGGAGCCCTAGCCTAAAGCCTAGGGGTGCCCTAACCTGAAGGCTAGGGGAGCCCTAGTCTTAGCCTAGGGGAGCCCTAGCCTAAAGCCTAGGGGTGCCCTAGCCTGAAGGCTAGGGGAGCCCTAGCCTTAGCCTAGGGGTGCCCTAGCCTAAAGCCTAGGGGTGCCCTAGCCTGAAGGCTAGGGGAGCCCTAGCCTTAGCCTAGGGGAGCCCTAGCCTAAAGCCTAGGGGTGCCCTAGCCTGAAGGCTAGGGGAGCCCTAGCCTTAGCCTAGGGGAGCCCTAGCCTAAAGCCTAGGGGTGCCCTAGCCTGAAGGCTAGGGGAGCCCTAGCCTTAGCCTAGGGGAGCCCTAGCCTAAAGCCTAGGGGAGCCCTAGCCTAAAGCCTAGGGGTGCCCTAGCCTGAAGGCTAGAGGAGCCCTAGCCTTAGCCTAGGGGAGCCCTAGCCTTAGCCTAGGGGAGCCTAAAGCCTAGGGGTGCCCTAGCCTGAAGGCTAGGGGAGCCCTAGCCTTAGACTAGGGGAGCCCTAGCCTTAAGCCTAGGGGTGCCCTAGCCTGAAGGCTAGGGGAGCCCTAGCCTTAGCCTAGGGGAGCCTAAAGCCTAGGGGTGCCCTAGCCTGAAGGCTAGGGGAGCCCTAGCCTTAGCCTAGGGGAGCCCTAGCCTAAAGCCTAGGGGTGCCCTAGCCTGAAGGCTAGGGGAGCCCTAGCCTTAGCCTAGGGGAGCCTAAAGCCTAGGGGTGCCCTAGCCTGAAGGCTAGGGGAGCCCTAGCCTTAGCCTAGGGGAGCCCTAGCCTAAAGCTTAGGGGTGCCCTAGCCTGAAGGCTAGGGGAGTCCTAGCCGGAAGCCTAGGGGAGCCCTAGCCTGAAGGCTAGGGGTGCGCTAGCCGGAAGGCTAGGGGAGCCCTAGCCGGAAGCCTAGGGGAGCCCTAGCCTGAAGGCTAGGGGTGCCCTAGCCGGAAGGCTAGGGGAGCCCTAGCCGGAAGCCTAGGGGAGCCCTAGCCAGAAGCCTAGGGGAGCCCTAGCCTGAAGGCTAGGGGTGCCCTAGCCGGAACTAGGGGAGCCCTAGCCGGAAGCCTAGGGGAGCCCTAGCCTGAAGGCTAGGGGTGCCCTAGCCGGAAGGCTAGGGGAGCCCTAGCCGGAAGCCTAGGGGAGCCCTAGCCGGAAGGCTAGGGGTGCCCTAGCCGGAAGGCTAGGGGAGTCCTAGCCGGAAGCCTAGGGGAGCCCTAGCCTGAAGGCTAGGGATGCCCTAGCCGGAAGGCTAGGGGAGCCCTAGCCGGAAGGCTAGGGGAGCCCTAGCCGGAAGCCTAGGGGAGCCCTAGACGGAAGCCTAGGGGAGCCCTAGCCGGAAGGCTAGGGGTGCCCTAGCCGGAAGCCTAGGGGAGCCCTAGCCCGAAGCCTAGGGGAGCCCTAGCCCGAAGGCTAGGGGTGCCCTAGCCGGAAGCCTAGGGGAGCCCTAGCCCGAAGCCTAGGGGAGCCCTAGCCTGAAGGGTAGGGGTGCCCTAGCCGGAGGCCTAGGGGAGCCCTAGCCCGAAGCCTAGGGGAGCCCTAGCCGGAAGCCTAGGGGAGCCCTAGCCTGAAGGCTAGGGGTGCCCTAGCCGGAAGCCTAGGGGAGCCCTAGCCGGAAGCCTAGGGGAGCCCTAGCCTGAAGGCTAGGGGTGCCCTAGCCGGAAGCCTAGGGGAGCCCTAGCCGGAAGCCTAGGGGAGCCCTAGCCTGAAGGCTAGGGGTGCCCTAGCCGGAAGCCTAGGGGAGACCTAGCCGGACCCCTAGGGGAGCCCTAGCCTGAAGGCTAGGGGTGCCCTAGCCGGAACCCTAGGTGAGCCCTAGCCGGAAGCCTAGGGGAGCCCTAGCCTGAAGGCTAGGGGTGCCCTAGCCGGAAGGCTAGGGGAGCCCTAGCCGGAAGCCTAGGGGAGCCCTAGCCTGAAGGCTAGGGGTGCCCTAGCCGGAAGGCTTGGGGAGCCCTAGCCGGAAGCCTAGGGGAGCCCTAGCCTGAAGGCTAGGGGAGCCCTAGCCTTAGCCTAGGGGAGCCCTAGCCTAAAGCCTAGGGGTGCCCTAGCCTGAAGGCTAGGGGAGCCCTAGCCTTAGCCTAGGGGAGCCCTAGCCTAAAGCCTAGGGGTGCCCTAGCCTGAAGGCTAGGGGAGCCCTAGCCTTAGCCTAGGGGAGCCCTAGCCTAAAGCCTAGGGGAGCCCTAGCCTAAAGCCTAGGGGTGCCCTAGCCTGAAGGCTAGGGGAGCCCTTTCCTTAGCCTAGGGGAGCCCTAGCCTTAGCCTAGGGGAGCCTAAAGCCTAGGGGTGCCCTAGCCTGAAGGCTAGGGGAGCCCTAGCCTTAGCCTAGGGGAGCCCTAGCCTAAAGCCGAGGGGTGCCCTAGCCTGAAGGCTAGGGGAGCCCTAGCCTTAGCCTAGGGGAGCCTAAAGCCTAGGGGTGCCCTAGCCTGAAGGCTAGGGGAGCCCTAGCCTTAGCCTAGGGGAGCCCTAGCCTAAAGCCTAGGGGTGCCCTAGCCTGAAGGCTAGGGGAGCCCTAGCCTTAGCCTAGGGGAGCCTAAAGCCTAGGGGTGCCCTAGCCTGAAGGCTAGGGGAGCCCTAGCCTTAGCCTAGGGGAGCCCTAGCCTAAAGCCTAGGGGTGCCCTAGCCTGAAGGCTAGGGGAGCGCTAGCCGTAGCCTAGGGGAGCCTAAAGCCTAGGGGTGCCCTAGCCTGAGGCTAGGGGAGCCCTAGCCTTAGCCTAGGGGAGCCCTAGCCTAAATCCTAGGGGTGCCCTAGCCTTAGCCTAGGGGAGCCTAAAGCCTAGGGGTGCCCTACCCTGAAGGCTAGGGGAGCCTTAGCCTTAACCTAGGGGAGCCTAAAGCCTAGTAGTGCCCTAGCCTGAAGGCTAGGGGAGCCCTATCCTTAGCCTAGGGGAGCCCTAGCCTAAAGCCTAAGGGTGCCCTACCCTGAAGGCTAGGGGAGCCCTAGCCTTAGCCTGGGGGAGCCTAAAGTCTAGGGGTGCCCTAGCCTGAAGGCTAGGGGAGCCCTAGCCTTAGCCTAGGGGAACCCTAGCCTAAAGCCTAGGGGTGCCCTAGCCTGAAGGCTAGGGGAGCCCTAGCCTTAGCCTAGGGGAGCCCTAGCCTAAAGCCTAGGGGTGCCCTAGCCTGAAGGCTAGGGGAGCCCTAGCCTTAGCCTAGGGGAACCCTAGCCTAAAGCCTAGGGGTGCCCTAGCCTGAAGGCTAGGGGAGCCCTAGCCTTAGCCTAGGGGAGCCCTAGCCTAAAGCCTAGGGGTGCCCTAGCCTGAAGGCTAGGGGAGCCCTAGCCTTAGCCTAGGGGAGCCCTAGCCTAAAGCCTTGGGGTGCCCTAGCCTGAAGGCTAGGGGAGCCCTAGCCTTAGCCTAGGGGAGCCCTAGCCTAAAGCCTAGGTGTGCCCTAGCCTGAAGGCTAGGGGAGCCCTAGCCTTAGCCTAGGGGAGCCCTAGCCTAAAGCCTAGGGGTGGCCTAGCCTGAAGGCTAGGGGAGCCCTAGCCTTACCCTAGGGGAGCCTAAAGCCTAGGGGTGCCCTAGCCTGAAGGCTAGGGGAGCCCTAGCCTTAGCCTAGGGGAGCCTAAAGCCTAGGGGTGCCCTAGCCTGAAGGCTAGGGGAGCCCTAGCCTTAGCCTAGGGGAGCCCTAGCCTGAAGCCTAGGGGTGCCCTAGCCTGAAGGCTAGTGGAGCCCTAGCCTTAGCCTAGGGGAGCCCTAGCCGGAAGGCTAGGGGTGCCCTAGCCGGAAGGCTAGGGGAGCCCTAGCCGGAAGCCTAGGGGAGCCCTAGCCTGAAGGCTAGGGGTGCCCTAGCCGGAAGGCTAGGGGAGCCTTAGCCGGAAGCCTAGGGGAGCCCTAGCCTGAAGGCTAGGGGTGCCCTAGCCGGAAGCCTAGGGGAGCCCTAGCCGGAAGCCTAGGGGAGCCCTAGCCTGAAGGCTAGGGGTGCCCTAGCCGGAAGGCTAGGGGAGCCCTAGCCGGAAGCCTAGGGGAGCCCTAGCCTGAAGGCTAGGGGTGCCCTAGCCGGAAGCCTAGGGGAGCCCTAGCCTGAAGGCTAGGGGTGCCCTAGCCGGAAGGCTAGGGGAGCCCTAGCCGGAAGCCTAGGGGAGCCCTAGCCTGAAGGCTAGGGGTGCCCTAGCCGGAAGGCTAGGGGAGTCCTAGCCGGAAGCCTAGGGGAGCCCTAGCCTGAAGGCTAGGGATGCCCTAGCCGGAAGGCTAGGGGAGCCCTAGCCGGAAGGCTAGGGGAGCCCTAGCCGGAAGGCTAGGGGTGCCCTAGCCGGAAGGCTAGGGGAGCCCTAGCCGGAAGCCTAGGGGAGCCCTAGCCGGAAGCCTAGGGGAGCCCTAGCCTGAAGGCTAGGGGTGCCCTAGCCGGAAGCCTAGGGGAGCCCTAGCCCGAAGCCTAGGAGAGCCCTAGCCTGAAGGCTAGGGGTGCCCTAGCCGGAAGCCTAGGGGAGCCCTAGCCCGAAGCCTAGGGGAGCCCTAGCCTGAAGGCTAGGGGTGCCCTAGCCGGAAGCCTAGGGGAGCCCTAGCCCGAAGCCTAGGGGAGCCCTAGCCTGAAGGCTAGGGGTGCCCTAGCCGGAAGCCTAGGGGAGCCCTAGCCGGAAGCCTAGGGGAGCCCTAGCCTGAAGGCTAGGGGTGCCCTAGCCGGAAGCCTAGGGGAGCCCTAGCCGGAAGCCTAGGGGAGCCCTAGCCTGAAGGCTAGGGGTGCCCTAGCCGGAAGCCTAGGGGAGCCCTAGCCGGAAGCCTAGGGGAGCCCTAGCCTGAAGGCTAGGGGTGCCCTAGCCGGAAGCCTAGGGGAGCCCTAGCCGGAAGCCTAGGGGAGCCCTAGCCTGAAGGCTAGGGGTGCCCTAGCCGGAAGCCTAGGGGAGCCCTAGCCGGAAGGGTAGGTGTGCCCTAGCCGGAAGCCTAGGGGAGCCCTAGCCTGAAGCCTAGGGGAGCCCTAGCCTGAAGGCTAGGGGTGCCCTAGCCGGAACCCTAGGGGAGCCCTAGCCGGAAGCCTAGGGGAGCCCTAGCCTGAAGGCTAGGGGAGCCCTAGCCGGAAGCCTAGGGGAGCCCTAGCCTGAAGGCTAGGGGTGCCCTAGCCGGAAGGCTAGGGGAGCCCTAGCCGGAAGCCTAGGGGAGCCCTAGCCTGAAGGCTAGGGGTGCCCTAGCCGGAAGGCTAGGGGAGCCCTAGCCGGAAGCCTAGGGGAGCCCTAGCCTGAAGGCTAGGGGTGCCCTAGCCGGAAGGCTAGGGGAGCCCTAGCCGGAAGCCTAGGGGAGCCCTAGCCTGAAGGCTAGGGGTGCCCTAGCCGGAAGGCTAGGGGAGCCCTAGCCGGAAGCCTAGCGGAGCCCTAGCCTGAAGGCTAGGGGTGCCCTAGCCGGAAGGCTAGGGGTGCCCTAGCCGGAAGCCTAGGGGAGCCCTAGCCGGAAGCCTAGGGGAGCCCTAGCCCGAAGCCTAGGGGAGCCCTAGCCTGAAGGCTAGGGGTGCCCTAGCCGGAAGCCTAGGGGAGCCCTAGCCTGAAGGCTAGGGGTGCCCTAGCCGGAAGCCTAGGGGAGCCCTAGCCGGAAGCCTAGGGGAGCCCTAGCCTGAAGGCTAGGGGTGCCCTAGCCGGAAGCCTAGGGGAGCCCTAGCCGGAAGCCTAGGGGAGCCCTAGCCTGAAGGCTAGGGGTGCCCTAGCCGGAAGCCTAGGGGAGCCCTAGCCGGAAGCCTAGGGGAGCCCTAGCCTGAAGGCTAGGGGTGCCCTAGCCGGAAGCCTAGGGGAGCCCTAGCCGGAAGCCTAGGGGAGCCCTAGCCTGAAGGGTAGGTGTGCCCTAGCCGGAAGCCTAGGGGAGCCCTAGCCTGAAGCCTAGGGGAGCCCTAGCCTGAAGGCTAGGGGTGCCCTAGCCGGAACCCTAGGGGAGCCCTAGCCGGAAGCCTAGGGGAGCCCTAGCCTGAAGGCTAGGGGAGCCCTAGCCGGAAGCCTAGGGGAGCCCTAGCCTGAAGGCTAGGGGTGCCCTAGCCGGAAGGCT
Organism: Tenrec ecaudatus; assembly: GCF_050624435.1. Lineage (NCBI taxonomy): Eukaryota > Metazoa > Chordata > Mammalia > Afrosoricida > Tenrecidae > Tenrec > Tenrec ecaudatus. Next base: position 286,718 of record NW_027459202.1, on the reverse strand, counting down.
AGGGGAGCCCTAGCCGGAAGCCTAGGGGAGCCCTAGCCTGAAGGCTAGGGGTGCCCTAGCCGGAAGGCTAGGGGAGCCCTAGCCGGAAGCCTAGGGGAGCCCTAGCCTGAAGGCTAGGGGTGCCCTAGCCGGAAGGCTAGGGGAGCCCTAGCCGGAAGCCTAGGGGAGCCCTAGCCTGAAGGCTAGGGGTGCCCTAGCCGGAAGGCTAGGGGAGCCCTAGCCGGAAGCCTAGCGGAGCCCTAGCCTGAAGGCTAGGGGTGCCCTAGCCGGAAGGCTAGGGGAGCCCTAGCCGGAAGCCTAGGGGAGCCCTAGCCGGAAGCCTAGGAGAGCCCTAGCCTGAAGGCTAGGGGTGCCCTAGCCGGAAGGCTAGGGGAGCCCAAGCCGGAAGCCTAGGGGAGCACTAGCCTGAAGGCTAGGGGTGCCCTAGCCGGAAGGCTAGGGGAGCCCTAGCCGGAAGCCTAGGGGAGCCCTAGCCTGAAGGCTAGGGGTGCCCTAGCCGGAAGGCTAGGGGAGCCCTAGCCGGAATCCTAGGGGAGCCCTAGCCTGAAGACTAGGGGTGCCCTAGCCGGAAGGCTAGGGGAGCCCTAGCCGGAAGCCTAGGAGAGCCCTAGCCTGAAGGCTAGGGGTGCCCTAGCCGGAAGGCTAGGGGAGCCCTAGCCGGAATCCTAGGGGAGCCCTAGCCTGAAGACTAGGGGTGCCCTAGCCGGAAGGCTAGGGGAGCCCTAGCCGGAAGCCTAGGAGAGCCCTAGCCTGAAGGCTAGGGGTGCCCTAGGCGGAAGGCTAGGGGAGCCCTAGCCGGAAGCCTAGGGGAGCCCTAGCCTGAAGGCTAGGGGTGCCCTAGCCGGAAGGCTAGGGGAGCCCTAGCCGGAAGCCTAGGTGAGCCCTAGCCTGAAGGCTAGGGGTGCCCTAGCCGGAAGCCTAGGGGAGCCCTAGTCGGAAGCCTAGGGGAGCCCTAGCCTGAAGGCTAGGGGTGCCCTAGCCGGAAGCCTAGGGGAGCCCTAGCCGGAAGCCTAGGGGAGCCCTAGCCTGAAGGCTAGGGGTGCCCTAGCCGGAGGCCTAGGGGAGCCCTAGCCGGAAGCCTAGGGGAGCCCTAGCCGGAAGGCTAGGGGTGCCCTAGCCGGAAGGCTAGGGGAGCCCTAGCCGGAAGCCTAGGGGAGCCCTAGCCGGAAGCCTAGGGGAGCCCTAGCATGAAGGCTAGGGGTGCCCTAGCCGGAAGGCTAGGGGAGCCCTAGCCGGAAGCCTAGGGGAGCCCTAGCCGGAAGCCTAGCGGAGCCCTAGCCGGAAGGCTAGGGGAGCCCTAGCCGGAAGCCTAGGGGAGCCCTAGCCGGAAGCCTAGGAGAGCCCTAGCCTGAAGGCTAGGGGTGCCCTAGCCGGAAGGCTAGGGGAGCCCTAGCCGGAAGCCTAGGGGAGCCCTAGCCTGAAGGCTAGGGGTGCCCTAGCCGGAAGGCTAGGGGAGCCCTAGCCGGAAGCCTAGGGGAGCCCTAGCCTGAAGGCTAGTGGTGCCCTAGCCGGAAGGCTAGGGGAGCCCTAGCCGGAAGCCTAGGGGAGCCCTAGCCTGAAGGCTAGGGGTGCCCTAGCCGGAAGGCTAGGGGAGCCCTAGCCGGAAGCCTAGGGGGGCCCTAGCCTGAAGGCTAGGGGTGCCCTAGCCGGAAGCCTAGGGGAACCCTAGCCCGAAGCCTAGGGGAGCCCTAGCCTGAAGGCTAGGGGTGCCCTAGCCGGAAGCCTAGGGGAGCCCTAGCCTAAAGCCTAGGGGTGCCCTAGCCTGAAGGCTAGGAGAGCCCTAGCCTTAGCCTAGGGGAGCCTAAAGCCTAGGGGTGCCCTAGCCAGAAGGCTAGGGGAGCCCTAGCCTTAGCCTAGGGGAGCCCTAGCCTAAAGCCTAGGGGTGCCCTAGCCTGAAGGCTAGGGGAGCCCTAGCCTTAGCCTAGGGGAGCCTAAAGCCTAGGGGTGCCCTAGCCTGAAGCCTAGGGGAGCCCTAGCCTTAGCCTAGGGGAGCCTAAAGCCTAGGGGTGCCCTAGCCTGAAGGCTAGGGGAGCCCTAGCCTTAGCCTAGGGGAGCCCTAGCCTAAAGCCTAGGGGTGCCCTAGCCTGAAGGCTAGGGGAGCGCTAGCCTTAGCCTAGGGGAGCCTAAAGCCTAGGGGTGCCCTAGCCTGAAGGCTAGGGGAGCCCTAGCCTTAGCCTAGGGGAGCCCTAGCCTAAAGCCTAGGGGTGCCCTAGCCTTAGCCTAGGGGAGCCTAAAGCCTAGGGGTGCCCTACCCTGAAGGCTAGGGGAGCCTTAGCCTTAACCTAGGGGAGCCTAAAGCCTAGTAGTGCCCTAGCCTGAAGGCTAGGGGAGCCCTAGCCTTAGCCTAGGGGAGCCCTAGCCTAAAGCCTAAGGGTGCCCTACCCTGAAGGCTAGGGGAGCCCTAGCCTTAGCCTGGGGGAGCCTAAAGTCTAGGGGTGCCCTAGCCTGAAGGCTAGGGGAGCCCTAGCCTTAGCCTAGGGGAACCCTACCCTAAAGCCTAGGGGTGCCCTAGCCTGAAGGCTAGGGGAGCCCTAGCCTTAGCCTAGGGGAGCCCTAGCCTAAAGCCTAGGGGTGCCCTAGCCTGAAGCCTAGGGGTGCCCTAGCCTGAAGGCTAGGGGAGCCCTAGCCTTAGCCTAGGGGAACCCTAGCCTAAAGCCTAGGGGTGCCCTATCCTGAAGGCTAGGGGAGCCCTAGCCTTAGCCTAGGGGAGCCCTAGCCTAAAGCCTAGGGGTGCCCTAGCCTGAAGGCTAGGGGAGCCCTAGCCTTAGCCTAGGGGAGCCCTAGCCTAAAGCCTAGGGGTGCCCTAGCCTGAAGGCTAGGGGAGCCCTAGCCTTAGCCTAGGGGAGCCTAAAGCCTAGGGGTGCCCTAGCCTGAAGGCTAGGGGAGCCCTAGCCTTAGCCTAGGGGAGCCTAAAGCCTAGGGGAGCCATAGCCTTAGCCTAGGGGAGCCCTAGCCTGAAGCCTAGGGGTGCCCTAGCCTGAAGGCTAGGGGAGCCCTAGCCTTAGCCTAGGGGAGCCCTAGCCGGAAGGCTAGGGGTGCCCTAGCCGGAAGGCTAGGGGAGCCCTAGCCGGAAGCCTAGGGGAGCCCTAGCCTGAAGGCTAGGGGTGCCCTAGCCGGAAGGCTAGGGGAGCCCTAGCCGGAGGCCTAGGGGAGCCCTAGCCTGAAGGCTAGGGGTGCCCTAGCCGGAAGGCTAGGGGAGCCCTAGCCGGAAGCCTAGGGGAGACCTAGCCTGAAGGCTAGGGGTGCCCTAGCCGGAAGGCTAGGGGAGCCCTAGCCGGAAGCCTAGGGGAGCCCTAGCCTGAAGGCTAGGGGTGCCCTAGCCGGAAGGCTAGGGGAGTCCTAGCCGGAAGCCTAGGGGAGCCCTAGCCTGAAGGCTAGGGGTGCCCTAGCCGGAAGCCTAGGGGAGCCCTAGCCCGAAGCCTAGGGGAGCCCTAGCCTGAAGGCTAGGGGTGCCCTAGCCGGAAGCCTAGGGGAGCCCTAGCCGGAAGCCTAGGGGAGCCCTAGCCTGAAGGCTAGGGGTGCCCTAACCGGAAGCCTAGGGGAGCCCTAGCCGGAAGCCTAGGGGAGCCCTAGCCTGAAGGCTAGGGGTGCCCTAGCCGGAAGCCTAGGGGAGCCCTAGCCGGAAGCCTAGGGGAGCCCTAGCCTGAAGGCTAGGGGTGCCCTAGCCGGAAGCCTAGGGGAGCCCTAGCCGGAAGCCTAGGGGAGCCCTAGCCTGAAGGCTAGGGGTGCCCTAGCCAGAAGCCTAGGGGAGCCCTAGCCGGAAGCCTAGGGGAGCCCTAGCCTGAAGGCTAGGGGTGCCCTAGCCGGAGGCCTAGGGGAGCCCTAGCCGGAAGCCTAGGGGAGCCCTAGCCAGAAGGCTAGGGGTGCCCTAGCCGGAAGGCTAGGGGAGCCCTAGCCGGAAGCCTAGGGGAGCCCTAGCCTGAAGGCTAGGGGTGCCCTAGCCGGAAGGCTAGGGGAGCCCTAGCCGGAAGCCTAGGGGAGCCCTAGCCGGAAGCCTAGCGGAGCCCTAGCCGGAAGGCTAGGGGAGCCCTAGCCTGAAGCCTAGGGGAGCCCTAGCCGGAAGCCTAGGAGAGCCCTAGCCTGAAGGCTAGGGGTGCCCTAGCCGGAAGGCTAGGGGAGCCCTAGCCGGGAGCCTAGGGGAGCCCTAGCCTGAAGGCTAGGGGTGCCCTAGCCGGAAGGCTAGGGGAGCCCTAGCCGGGAGCCTAGGGGAGCCCTAGCCTGAAGGCTAGGGGTGCCCTAGCCGGAAGGCTAGGGGAGCCCTAGCCGGAAGCCTAGGGGAGCCCTAGCCTGAAGGCTAGGGGTGCCCTAGCCGGAAGCCTAGGGGAGCCCTAGCCGGAAGCCTAGGGGGGCCCTAGCCTGAAGGCTAGGGGTGCCCTAGCCGGAAGCCTAGGGGAACCCTAGCCCGAAGCCTAGGGGAGCCCTAGCCTGAAGGCTAGGGGTGCCCTAGCCGGAAGCCTAGGGGAGCCCTAGCCTAAAGCCTAGGGGTGCCCTAGCCTGAAGTCTAGGGGAGCCCTAGCCTTAGCCTAGGGGAGCCTAAAGCCTAGGGGTGCCCTAGCCTGAAGGCTAGGGGAGCCCTAGCCTTAGCCTAGGGGAGCCCTAGCCTAAAGCCTAGGGGTGCCCTAGCCTGAAGGCTAGGGGAGCCCTAGCCTTAGCCTAGGGGAGCCTAAAGCCTAGGGGTGCCCTAGCCTGAAGGCTAGGGGAGCCCTAGCCTTAGTCTAGGGGAGCCCTAGCCTAAAGCCTAGGGGTGCCCTAGCCTGAAGCCTAGGGGAGCCCTAGCCTTAGCCTAGGGGAGCCTAAAGCCTAGGGGTGCCCTAGCCTGAAGGCTAGGGGAGCCCTAGCCTTTGCCTAGGGGAGCCCTAGCCTAAAGCCTAGGGGTGCCCTAGCCTGAAGGCTAGGGGAGCGCTAGCCTTAGCCTAGGGGAGCCTAAAGCCTAGGGGTGCCCTAGCCTGAAGGCTAGGGGAGCCCTAGCCTTAGCCTAGGGGAGCCCTAGCCTAAAGCCTAGGGGTGCCCTAGCCTTATCCTAGGGGAGCCTAAAGCCTAGGGGTGCCCTACCCTGAAGGCTAGGGGAGCCTTAGCCTTAACCTAGGGGAGCCTAAAGCCTAGTAGTGCCCTAGCCTGAAGGCTAGGGGAGCCCTAGCCTTAGCCTAGGGGAGCCCTAGCCTAAAGCCTAAGGGTGCCCTACCCTGAAGGCTAGGGGAGCCCTAGCCTTAGCCTGGGGGAGCCTAAAGTCTAGGGGTGCCCTAGCCTGAAGGCTAGGGGAGCCCTAGCCTTAGCCTAGGGGAACCCTACCCTAAAGCCTAGGGGTGCCCTAGCCTGAAGGCTAGGGGAGCCCTAGCCTTAGCCTAGGGGAGCCCTAGCCTAAAGCCTAGGGGTGTCCTAGCCTGAAGGCTAGGGGAGCCCTAGCCTTAGCCTAGGGGAACCCTAGCCTAAAGCCTAGGGGTGCCCTAGCCTGAAGGCTAGGGGAGCCCTAGCCTTAGCCTAGGGGAGCCCTAGCCTAAAGCCTAGGGGTGCCCTAGCCTGAAGGCTAGGGGAGCCCTAGCCTTAGCCTAGGGGAGCCCTAGCCTAAAGCCTAGGGGTGCCCTAGCCTGAAGGCTAGGGGAGCCCTAGCCTTAGCCTAGGGGAGCCTAAAGCCTAGGGGTGCCCTAGCCTGAAGGCTAGGGGAGCCCTAGCCTTAGCCTAGGGGAGCCTAAAGCCTAGGGGTGCCCTAGCCTGAAGGCTAGGGGAGCCCTAGCCTTAGCCTAGGGGAGCCCTAGCCGGAAGGCTAGGGGTGCCCTAGCCGGAAGGCTAGGGGAGCCCTAGCCGGAAGCCTAGGGGAGCCCTAGCCTGAAGGCTAGGGGTGCCCTAGCCGGAAGGCTAGGGGAGCCCTAGCCGGAGGCCTAGGGGAGCCCTAGCCTGAAGGCTAGGGGTGCCCTAGCCGGAAGGCTAGGGGAGCCCTAGCCGGAAGCCTAGGGGAGCCCTAGCCGGAAGCCTAGGGGAGCCCTAGCCTGAAGGCTAGGGGTGCCCTAGCCGGAAGGCTAGGGGAGCCCTAGCCGGAAGCCTAGGGGAGCCCTAGCCTGAAGGCTAGGGGTGCCCTAGCCGGAAGGCTAGGGGAGCCCTAGCCGGAAGCCTAGGGGAGCCCTAGCCTGAAGGCTAGGGGTGCCCTAGCCGGAAGGCTAGGGGAGCCCTAGCCGGAAGCCTAGGGGAGCCCTAGCCTGAAGGCTAGGGGTGCCCTAGCCGGAAGGCTAGGGGAGTCCTAGCCGGAAGCCTAGGGGAGCCCTAGCCTGAAGGCTAGGGATGCCCTAGCCGGAAGGCTAGGGGAGCCCTAGCCGGAAGCCTAGGGGAGCCCTAGCCGGAAGGCTAGGGGTGCCCTAGCCGGAAGGCTAGGGGTGCCCTAGCCGGAAGCCTAGGGGAGCCCTAGCCCGAAGCCTAGGGGAGCCCTAGCCTGAAGGCTAGGGGTGCCCTAGCCGGAAGCCTAGGGGAGCCCTAGCCCGAAGCCTAGGGGAGCCCTAGCCTGAAGGCTAGGGGTGCCCTAGCCGGAAGCCTAGGGGAGCCCTAGCCCGAAGCCTAGGGGAGCCCTAGCCTGAAGGCTAGGGGTGCCCTAGCCGGAAGCCTAGGGGAGCCCTAGCCGGAAGCCTAGGGGAGCCCTAGCCGGAAGGCTAGGGGTGCCCTAGCCGGAAGCCTAGGGGAGCCCTAGCCGGAAGCCTAGGGGAGCCCTAGCCTGAAGGCTAGGGGTGCCCTAGCCGGAAGGCTAGGGGTGCCCTAGCCGGAAGCCTAGGGGAGCCCTAGCCGGAAGCCTAGGGGAGCCCTAGCCTGAAGGCTAGGGGTGCCCTAGCCGGAAGCCTAGGGGAGCCCTAGCCGGAAGCCTAGGGGAGCCCTAGCCTGAAGGCTAGGGGTGCCCTAGCCGGAAGGCTAGGGGAGCCCTAGCCGGAAGCCTAGCGGAGCCCTAGCCTGAAGGCTAGGGGTGCCCTAGCCGGAAGGCTAGGGGAGCCCTAGCCGGAAGCCTAGGGGAGCCCTAGCCGGAAGCCTAGGAGAGCCCTAGCCTGAAGGCTAGGGGTGCCCTAGCCGGAAGGCTAGGGGAGCCCAAGCCGGCAGCCTAGGGGAGCACTAGCCTGAAGGCAAGGGGTGCCCTAGCCGGAAGGCTAGGGGAGCCCTAGCCGGAAGCCTAGGGGAGCCCTAGCCTGAAGGCTAGGGGTGCCCTAGCCGGAAGCCTAGGGGAGCCCTAGCCGGAAGCCTAGGGGAGCCCTAGCCTGAAGACTAGGGGTGCCCTAGCCGGAAGGCTAGGGGAGCCCTAGCCGGAAGCCTAGGGGAGCCCTAGCCTGAAGGCTAGGGGTGCCCTAGCCGGAAGGCTAGGGGAGCCCTAGCCGGAAGCCTAGGGGAGCCCTAGCCTGAAGGCTAGGGGTGCCCTAGCCGGAAGGCTAGGGGAGCCCTAGCCGGAAGCCTAGGGGAGCCCTAGCCTGAAGGCTAGGGGTGCCCTAGCCGGAAGCCTAGGGGAGCCCTAGCCCGAAGCCTAGGGGAGCCCTAGCCTGAAGGCTAGGGGTGCCCTAGCCGGAAGCCTAGCGTAGCCCTAGCCGGAAGCCTAGGGGAGCCCTAGCCTGAAGGCTAGGGGTGCCCTAGCCGGAAGCCTAGGGGAGCCCTAGCCGGAAGCCTAGGGGAGCCCTAGCCTGAAGGCTAGGGGTGCCCTAGCCGGAAGCCTAGGGGAGCCCTAGCCGGAAGCCTAGGGGAGCCCTAGCCTGAAGGCTAGGGGTGCCCTAGCCGGAAGCCTAGGGGAGCCCTAGCCGGAAGCCTAGGGGAGCCCTAGCCGGAAGGCTAGGGGAGCCCTAGCCGGAAGCCTAGGGGAGCCCTAGCCTGAAGGCTAGGGGTGCCCTAGCCGGAAGGCTAGGGGAGCCCTAGCCGGAAGCCTAGGGGAGCCCTAGCCGGAAGCCTAGCGGAGCCCTAGCCTGAAGGCTAGGGGTGCCCTAGCCGGAAGGCTAGGGGAGCCCTAGCCGGAAGCCTAGGGGAGCCCTAGCCTGAAGGCTAGGCGTGCCCTAGCCGGAATGCTAGGGGAGCCCTAGCCGGAAGCCTAGGGGAGCCCTAGCCGGAAGGCTAGGGGAGCCCTAGCCGGAAGCCTAGGGGAGCCCTAGCCTGAAGGCTAGGGGTGCCCTAGCCGGAAGGCTAGGGGAGCCCTAACCGGAAGCCAAGGGTGCCCTAGCCTGAAGGCTAGGGGTGCCCTAGCCGGAAGCCTAGGGGAACCCTAGCCCGAAGCCTAGGGGAGCCCTAGCCTGAAGGCTAGGGGTGCCCTAGCCGGAAGCCTAGGGGAGCCCTAGCCGGAAGCCTAGGGGAGCCCTAGCCTGAAGGCTAGGGGTGCCCTAGCCGGAAGCCTAGGGGAGCCCTAGCCGGAAGCCTAGGGGAGCCCTAGCCTGAAGGCTAGGGGTGCCCTAGCCGGAAGCCTAGGGGAGCCCTAGCCGGAAGCCTAGGGGAGCCCTAGCCTGAAGGCTAGGGGTGCCCTAGCCGGAAGCCTAGGGGAGCCCTAGCCGGAAGCCTAGGGGAGCCCTAGCCTGAAGGCTAGGGCTGCCCTAGCCGGAAGCCTAGGGGAGCCCTAGCGGGAAGCCTAGGGGAGTCCTAGCCTGAAGGCTAGGGGTGCCCTAGCCGGAAGGCTAGGGGAGCCCTAGCCGGAAGCCTAGGGGAGCCCTAGCCTGAAGGCTAGGGGTGCCCTAGCCGGAAGGCTAGGGGAGCCCTAGCCGGAAGCCTAGAGGAGCCCTAGCCTGAAGGCTAGGGGTGACCTAGCCGGAAGGCTAGGGGAGCCCTAGCCGGAAGCCTAGGGGAGCCCTAGCCTGAAGGCTAGGGGTGACCTAGCCGGAAGGCTAGGGGAGCCCTAGCCTGAAGGCTAGGGGTGCCCTAGCCGGAAGGCTAGGGGAGCCCTAGCCGGAAGCCTAGGGGAGCCCTAGCCTGAAGGCTAGGGGAGCCCTAGCCGGAAGGCTAGGGGAGCCCTAGCCGGAAGCCTAGGGGAGCCCTAGCCGGAAGCCTAGGGGTGCCCTAGCCGGAAGGCTAGGGGAGCCCTAGCCGGAAGCCTAGGGGAGCCCTAGCCTGAAGGCTAGGGGTGCCCTAGCCGGAAGGCTAGGGGAGCCCTAGCCGGAAGCCTAGGGGAGCCCTAGCCGGAAGGCTAGGGGTGCCCTAGCCGGAAGGCTAGGGGAGCCCTAGCCGGAAGCCTAGGGGAGCCCTAGCCTGAAGCCTAGGGGTGCCCTAACCGGAAGGCTAGGGGAGCCCTAGCCGGAAGCGTAGGGGAGCCCTAGCCTGAAGCCTAGGGGTGCCCTAGCCGGAAGGCTAGGGGAGCCCTAGACGGAAGCCTAGGGGTGCCCTAGCCGGAAGCCTAGGGGAGCCCTAGCCGGAAGCCTAGGGGAGCCCTAGCCTGAAGGCTAGGGGTGCCCTAGCCGGAAGGCTAGGGGAGCCCTAGCCGGAAGCCTAGCGGAGCCCTAGCCTGAAGGCTAGGGGTGCCCTAGCCGGAAGGCTAGGGGAGCCCTAGCCGGAAGCCTAGGGGAGCCCTAGCCGGAAGCCTAGGAGAGCCCTAGCCTGAAGGCTAGGGGTGCCCTAGCCGGAAGGCTAGGGGAGCCCAAGCCGGCAGCCTAGGGGAGCACTAGCCTGAAGGCAAGGGGTGCCCTAGCCGGAAGGCTAGGGGAGCCCTAGCCGGAAGCCTAGGGGAGCCCTAGCCTGAAGGCTAGGGGTGCCCTAGCCGGAAGCCTAGGGGAGCCCTAGCCGGAAGCCTAGGGGAGCCCTAGCCTGAAGACTAGGGGTGCCCTAGCCGGAAGGCTAGGGGAGCCCTAGCCGGAAGCCTAGGGGAGCCCTAGCCTGAAGGCTAGGGGTGCCCTAGCCGGAAGGCTAGGGGAGCCCTAGCCGGAAGCCTAGGGGAGCCCTAGCCTGAAGGCTAGGGGTGCCCTAGCCGGAAGGCTAGGGGAGCCCTAGCCGGAAGCCTAGGGGAGCCCTAGCCTGAAGGCTAGGGGTGCCCTAGCCGGAAGCCTAGGGGAGCCCTAGCCCGAAGCCTAGGGGAGCCCTAGCCTGAAGGCTAGGGGTGCCCTAGCCGGAAGCCTAGCGTAGCCCTAGCCGGAAGCCTAGGGGAGCCCTAGCCTGAAGGCTAGGGGTGCCCTAGCCGGAAGCCTAGGGGAGCCCTAGCCGGAAGCCTAGGGGAGCCCTAGCCTGAAGGCTAGGGGTGCCCTAGCCGGAAGCCTAGGGGAGCCCTAGCCGGAAGCCTAGGGGAGCCCTAGCCTGAAGGCTAGGGGTGCCCTAGCCGGAAGCCTAGGGGAGCCCTAGCCGGAAGCCTAGGGGAGCCCTAGCCGGAAGGCTAGGGGAGCCCTAGCCGGAAGCCTAGGGGAGCCCTAGCCTGAAGGCTAGGGGTGCCCTAGCCGGAAGGCTAGGGGAGCCCTAGCCGGAAGCCTAGGGGAGCCCTAGCCGGAAGCCTAGCGGAGCCCTAGCCTGAAGGCTAGGGGTGCCCTAGCCGGAAGGCTAGGGGAGCCCTAGCCGGAAGCCTAGGGGAGCCCTAGCCTGAAGGCTAGGGGTGCCCTAGCCGGAATGCTAGGGGAGCCCTAGCCGGAAGCCTAGGGGAGCCCTAGCCGGAAGGCTAGGGGAGCCCTAGCCGGAAGCCTAGGGGAGCCCTAGCCTGAAGGCTAGGGGTGCCCTAGCCGGAAGGCTAGGGGAGCCCTAACCGGAAGCCAAGGGTGCCCTAGCCTGAAGGCTAGGGGTGCCCTAGCCGGAAGCCTAGGGGAACCCTAGCCCGAAGCCTAGGGGAGCCCTAGCCTGAAGGCTAGGGGTGCCCTAGCCGGAAGCCTAGGGGAGCCCTAGCCGGAAGCCTAGGGGAGCCCTAGTCTGAAGGCTAGGGGTGCCCTAGCCGGAAGCCTAGGGGAGCCCTAGCCGGAAGCCTAGGGGAGCCCTAGCCTGAAGGCTAGGGGTGCCCTAGCCGGAAGCCTAGGGGAGCCCTAGCCGGAAGCCTAGGGGAGCCCTAGCCTGAAGGCTAGGGGTGCCCTAGCCGGAAGCCTAGGGGAGCCCTAGCCGGAAGCCTAGGGGAGCCCTAGCCTGAAGGCTAGGGCTGCCCTAGCCGGAAGCCTAGGGGAGCCCTAGCGGGAAGCCTAGGGGAGTCCTAGCCTGAAGGCTAGGGGTGCCCTAGCCGGAAGGCTAGGGGAGCCCTAGCCGGAAGCCTAGGGGAGCCCTAGCCTGAAGGCTAGGGGTGCCCTAGCCGGAAGGCTAGGGGAGCCCTAGCCGGAAGCCTAGAGGAGCCCTAGCCTGAAGGCTAGGGGTGACCTAGCCGGAAGGCTAGGGGAGCCCTAGCCGGAAGCCTAGGGGAGCCCTAGCCTGAAGGCTAGGGGTGACCTAGCCGGAAGGCTAGGGGAGCCCTAGCCTGAAGGCTAGGGGTGCCCTAGCCGGAAGGCTAGGGGAGCCCTAGCCGGAAGCCTAGGGGAGCCCTAGCCGGAAGGCTAGGGGTGCCCTAGCCGGAAGGCTAGGGGAGCCCTAGCCGGAAGCCTAGGGGAGCCCTAGCCGGAAGCCTAGGTGTGCCCTAGCCGGAAGGCTAGGGGAGCCCTAGCCGGAAGCCTAGGGGAGCCCTAGCCTGAAGGCTAGGGGTGCCCTAGCCGGAAGGCTAGGGGAGCCCTAGCCGGAAGCCTAGGGGAGCCCTAGCCGGAAGGCTAGGGGTGCCCTAGCCGGAAGGCTAGGGGAGCCCTAGCCGGAAGCCTAGGGGAGCCCTAGCCTGAAGCCTAGGGGTGCCCTAACCGGAAGGCTAGGGGAGCCCTAGCCGGAAGCGTAGGGGAGCCCTAGCCTGAAGCCTAGGGGTGCCCTAGCCGGAAGGCTAGGGGAGCCCTAGACGGAAGCCTAGGGGAGCCCTAGCCTGAAGCCTAGGGGTGCCCTAGCCGGAAGGCTAGGGGAGCCCTAGCCTGAAGCCTAGGGGAGCCCTAGCCTGAAGCCTAGGGGTGGCCTATCCGGAAGGCTAGGGGAGCCCTAGCCTGAAGCCTAGGGGAGCCCTAGCCTGAAGCCTAGGGGTACCCTACACGGAAGGCTAGGGGAGCCCTAGCCTGAAGCCTAGGGGAGCCCTAGACTGAAGCCTAGGGGAGCCCTAGCCTGAAGCCTAGGGGTGCCCTAGCCGGAAGGCTAGGGGAGCCCTAGCCTGAAGCCTAGGGGAGCCCTAGCCTGAGGCCTAGGGGTGCCCTAGCCGGAAGGCTAGGGGAGCCCTAGCCGGAAGCCTAGGGGAGCCTTAGCCTGAAGCCTAGGGGTGCCCAAGCCGGAAGCCTAGGGGAGCCCTAGCCGGAAGGCTAGGGGAGCCCTAGCCGGAAGCCTAGGGGAGCCCTAGCCTGAAGCCTAGGGGTGCCCTAGCCGGAAGGCTAGGGGAGCACTAGCTTGAAGCCTAGGGGAGCCCTAGCCTGAAGCCTAGGGGAGCCCTAGCCTGAAGCCTAGGAGTGCCCTAGCCGGAAGGCTAGGGGAGCCCTAGCCTGAAGCCTAGGGGAGCCCTAGCCTGAAGCCTAGGGGTGCCCTAGCCGGAAGGCTAGGGGAGCCCTAGCCTGAAGCCTAGGGGAGCCCTAGCCTGAAGCCTAGGGTTGCCCTAGACGGAAGGCTAGGGGAGCCTTCGCCTGAAGCCTAGGGGAGACCTAGCCTGAAGTCTAGGGGTGCCCTAGTCAGAAGGCTAGGGGAGCCCTAGCCTGAAGCCTAGGGGTGCCCTAGCCGGAAGGCTAGTGGAGCCCTAGCCTGAAGCCTAGGGGAGCCCTAGCCTGAAGCCTAGGGGTGCCCTAGCCGGAAGGCTAGGGGAGCCCTAGCCTGAAGCCTAGGGGAGCCCTAGCCTGAAGCCTAGGGGTGCCCTAGTCGGAAGGCAAGGGGAGCCCTAGCCTGAAGCCTAGGGGAGCCCTAGCCTGAAGCCTAGGGGTGCCCTAGCCGGAAGGCTAGGGGAGCCCTAGCCTGAAGCCTAGGGGAGCCCTAGCCTGAAGCCTAGGGGTGCCCTAGCCGGAAGGCTAGGGGAGCCCTAGCCTGAAGCCTAGGGGAGCACTAGCCTGCAGCCTAGGGGTGCCCTAGCATGAAGCCTAGGGGTGCCCTAGCCGGAAGGCTAGGGGAGCCCTAGCCTGAAGCCTAGGGGAGCCCTAGCCTGAAGCCTAGGGGTACCCTACCCGGAAGGCTAGGGGAGCCCTAGCCTGAAGCCTAGGGGAGCCCTAGACTGAAGCCTAGGGGTGCCCTAGCCGGAAGGCTAGGGCAGCCCTAGCCTGAAGCCTAGGGGAGCCCTAGCCTGAAGCCTAGGGGTGCCCTAGGCGGAAGGCTAGGGGAGCCCTAGCCCGAAGCCTAGGGGAGCCTTAGCCTGAAGCCTAGGGGTGCCCTAGCCGGAAGCCTAGGGGAGCCCTAGCCGGAAGCCTAGGGGAGCCCTAGCCTGAAGCCTAGTGGTGCCCTAGCCGGAAGGCTAGGGGAGCCCTAGCCGGAAGCCTAGGGGAGCCCTAGCCTGAAGCCTAGGGGTGCCCTAGCCGGAAGGCTAGGGGTGCCCTAGCCGGAAGGCTAGGGGAGCCCTAGCCTGAAGCCTAGGGGAGCCCTAGCCTGAAGCCTAGGGGAGCCCTAGCCTGAAGCCTAGGGGTCCCCTAGCCTGAAGGCTAGGGGAGCCCTAGCCTTAGCCTAGGGGAGCCCTAGCCTTAGCCTAGGGGAGCCCTAGCCTGAAGCCTAGGGCTGCCCTAGCCTGAAGGCTAGGGGAGCACTAGCCTGAAGCCTAGGGCTGCCCTAGCCTGAAGTCTAGGGGAGCCCTAGCCTTAGCCTAGGGGAGCCCTAGCCTGAAGCCTAGGGCTGCCCTAGCCTGAAGGCTAGGGGAGCCCTAGCCTTAGCCTAGGGGAGCCCTAGCCTGAAGCCTAGGGCTGCCCTAGCCTGAAGGCTAGGGGAGCCCTAGCCTTAGCCTAGGGGTGCCCTAGCCTGAAGCCTAGGGGTGCCCTAGCCGGAAGGCTAGGGGAGCCCTAGCCGGAAGCCTATGGGAGCCCTAGCCTGAAGGCTAGGGGTGCCCTAGCCGGAAGGCTAGGGAAGCCCTAGCCGGAAGCCTAGGGGAGCCCTAACCTGAAGGCTAGGGGTGCCCTAGCCGGAAGGCTAGGGGAGCCCTAGCCGGAAGCCTAGGGGAGCCCTAGCCGGAAGGCTAGCGGAGTCCTAGCCGGAAGCCTAGGGGAGCCCTACCCGGAAGGCTAGGGGAGCCCTAGCCGGAAGGCTAGGGGAGCCCTAGCCGGAAGGCTAGGGGAGCCCCAGGCGGAAGCCTAGGGGAACGTTAGCCTGAAGGCTAGGGGTGCCATAGCCGGACGCTAGGGGAGCCCCAGCCGGAAGCCTAGGGGAGCCCTAGCCTGAAGTCTAGGGGTGCCCTAGCCGGAAGGCTAGGGGAGCCCTAGCCGGAAGCCTAGGGGAGCCCTAGCCTGAAGCCTAGGGGTGCCCTAACCGGAAGGCTAGGGGAGCCCTAGCCGGGAGCCTAGGGGAGCCCTAGCCTGAAGCCTAGGGGTGCCCTAGCCGGAAGGCTAGGGGAGCCCTAGACGGAAGCCTAGGGGAGCCCTAGCCTGAAGCCTAGGGGTGCCCTAGCCGGAAGGCTAGGGGAGCCCTAGCCGAAAGCCTAGGGGAGCCCTAGCCTGAAGCCTAGGGGTGCCCTAGCCGGAAGGCTAGGGGAGCCCTAGCCGGAAGCCTAGGGGAGCCCTAGCCTGAAGCCTAGGGGTGCCCTAGCCGGAAGGCTAGGGGAGCCCTAGCCGGAAGCCTAGGGGAGCCCTAACCTGAAGCCTAGGGGTGCCCTAGCCGGAAGGCTAGGGGAGCCCTAGCCGGAAGCCTAGGGGAGTCCTAGCCTGAAGCCTAGGGGTGCCCTAGCCGGAAGGCTAGGGGAGCCCTAGCCTGAAGCCTAGGGGTGCCCTAGCCGGAAGGCTAGGGGTGCCCTAGCCGGAAGGCTAGGGGAGCCCTAGCCTGAAGCCTAGGGGAGCCCTAGCCTGAAGCCTAGGGGAGCCCTAGCCTGAAGCCTAGGGGTGCCCTAGCCGGAAGGCTAGGGGAGCCCTAGCCTGAAGCCTAGGGGAGCCCTAGCCTGAAGCCTAGGGGTGCCCTAGCCGGAAGGCTAGGGGAGCCCTAGCCTGAAGCCTAGGGGAGCCCTAGCCTGAAGCCTAGGGGTGCCCTAGCCGGAAGGCTAGGGGAGCCCTAGCCTGAAGCCTAGGGGAGACCTAGCCTGAAGCCTAGGGGTGCCCTAGCCGGAAGGCTAGGGGAGCCCTAGCCTGAAGCCTAGGGGTGCCCTAGCCGGAAGGCTAGGGGAGCCCTAGCCTGAAGCCTAGGGGAGCCCTAGCCTGAAGCCTAGGGGTGCCCTAGCCGGAAGGCTAGGGGAGCCCTAGCCTGAAGCCTAGGGGAGCCCTAGCCTGAACCTAGGGGTGCCCTAGCCGGAAGGCAAGGGGAGCCCTAGCCTGAAGCCTAGGGGAGCCCTAGCCTGAAGCCTAAGGGTGCCCTAGCCGGAAGGCTAGGGGAGCCCTAGCCTGAAGCCTAGGGGAGCCCTAGCCTGAAGCCTAGGGGTGCCCTAGCCGGAAGGCTAGGGGAGCCCTAGCCGGAAGCCTAGGGGAGCCCTAGCCTGAAGCCTAGGGATGCCCTAGCCGGAAGGCTAGGGGAGCCCTAGCCTGAAGCCTAGGGGAGCCCTAGCCTGAAGCCTAGGGGTGCCCTAGCTGGAAGGCTAGGGGAGCCCTAGCCTGAAGCCTAGGGGAGCCCTAGCCTGAAGCCTAGGCGTGCCCTAGCCGGAAGGCTAGGGGAGCCCTAGCCTGAAGCCTAGGGGAGCCCTAGCCTGAAGCCTAGGGGAGCCGTAGCCGGAAGGCTAGGGGAGCCCTAGCCGGAAGGCTAGGGGTGCCCAAGCCGGAAGGCTAGGGGAGCCCTAGCCTGAAGCCTAGGGGAGCCCTAGCCTGAAGCCTAGGGGAGCCCTAGCCTGAAGCCTAGGGGTGCCCTAGCCTGAAGGCTAGGGGAGCCCTAGCCTTAGCCTAGGGGAGCCCTAGCCTGAAGCCTAGGGCTGCCCTAGCCTGAAGGCTAGGGGAGCCCTAGCCTTAGCCTAGGGGAGCCCTAGTCTGAAGCCTAGGGCTGCCCTAGCCTGAAGGCTAGGGGAGCCCTAGCCTTAGCCTAGGGGAGCCCTAGCCTGAAGCCTAGGGCTGCCCTAGCCGGAAGGCTAGGGGAGCCCTAGCCGGAAGCCTAGGGGAGCCCTAGCCGGAAGCCTAGGGGAGCCCTAGCCTGAAGGCTAGGGGTGCCCTAGCCGGAAGCCTAGGGGAGCCCTAGCCGGAAGCCTAGGGGAGCCCTAGCCTGAAGGCTAGGGGTGCCCTAGCCGGAAGCCTAGGGGAGCCCTAGCCGGAAGCCTAGGGGAGCCCTAGCCTGAAGGCTAGGGGTGCCCTAGCCGGAAGCCTAGGGGAGCCCTAGCCTGAAGGCTAGGGGTGCCCTAGCCGGAAGCCTAAGGGTGCCCTAGCCGGAAGCCTAGGGGAGCCCTAGCCGGAAGCCTAGGGGAGCCCTAGCCTGAAGGCTAGGTGTGCCCTAGCCGGAACCCTAGGGGAGCCCTAGCCGGAAGCCTAGGGGAGCCCTAGCCTGAAGCCTAGGGGTGCCCTAGCCGGAAGGCTAGGGGAGCCCTAGCCGGAAGCCTAGGGGAGCCCTAGCCGGAAGCCTAGGGGAGCCCTAGCCTGAAGGCTAGGGGTGCCCTAGCCGGAAGCCTAGGGGAGCCCTAGCCGGAAGCCTAGGGGAGCCCTAGCCTGAAGGCTAGGGGTGCCCTAGCCGGAAGCCTAGGGGAGCCCTAGCCGGAAGCCTAGGGGAGCCCTAGCCTGAAGGCTAGGGGTGCCCTAGCCGGAAGCCTAGGGGAGCCCTAGCCGGAAGCCTAGGGGAGCCCTAGCCTGAAGGCTAGGTGTGCCCTAGCCGGAAGGCTAGGGGAGCCCTAGCCGGAAGCCTAGGGGAGCCCTAGCCTGAAGGCTAGGGGTGCCCTAGCCAGAAGGCTAGGGGAGGCCTAGCCGGAAGCCTAGGGGAGCCCTAGCCGGAAGCCTAGGGGAGCCCTAGCCTGAAGGCTAGGGGTGCCCTAGCCGGAAGGCTAGGGGAGCCCTAGCCGGAAGCCTAGGGGAGCCCTAGCCTGAAGGCTAGGGGTGCCCTAGCCGGAAGGCTAGGGGAGGCCTAGCCGGAAGCCTAGGGGAACCCTAGCCGGAAGCCTAGGGGAGCCCTAGCCTGAAGGCTAGGGGTGCCCTAGCCGGAAGGCTAGGGGAGCCCTAGCCGGAAGCCTAGGGGAGCCCTAGCCAGAAGGCTAGGGGAGCCCTAGCCGGAAGCCTAGGGGAGCCCTAGTCTGAAGGCTAGGGGTGCCATAGCCGGACGCTAGGGGAGCCCCAGCCGGAAGCCTAGGGGAGCCCTAGCCTGAAGGCTAGGGGTGCCCTAGCCGGAAGGCTAGGGGAGCCCTAGCAGGAAGCCTAGGGGAGCCCTAGCCTGAAGGCTAGGGGTGCCCTAGCCGGAAGCCTAGGGGAGCCCTAGCCGGAAGCCTAGGGGAGCCCTAGCCTGAAGGCTAGGGGTGCCCTAGCCGGAAGCCTAGGGGAGCCCTAGCCTGAAGGCTAGGGGTGCCCTAGCCGGAAGCCTAAGGGTGCCCTAGCCGGAAGCCTAGGGGAGCTCTAGCCGGAAGCCTAGGGGAGCCCTAGCCTGAAGGCTAGGGGTGCCCTAGCCGGAAGACTAGGGGAGCCCTAGCCGGAAGCCTAGGGGAGCCCTAGCCTGAAGGCTAGGGGTGCCCTAGCCGGAAGCCTAGGGGAGCCCTAGCCTGAAGGCTAGGGGTGCCCTAGCCGGAAGCCTAAGGGTGCCCTAGCCGGAAGCCTAGGGGAGCCCTAGCCGGAAGCCTAGGGGAGCCCTAGCCTGAAGGCTAGGGGAGCCCTAGCCGGAAGCCTAGGGGAGCCCTAGCCGGAAGCCTAGGGGAGCCCTAGCCTGAAGGCTAGGGGTGCCCTAGCCGGAACCCTAGGGGAGCCCTAGCCTGAAGCCTAGGGGAGCCCTAGCCTGAAGCCTAGGGGTGCCCTAGCCGGAAGGCTAGGGGAGCCCTAGCCTGAAGCCTAGGGGAGCCCTAGCCTGAAGCCTAGGCGTGCCCTAGCCGGAAGGCTAGGGGAGCCCTAGCCTGAAGCCTAGGGGAGCCCTAGCCTGAAGCCTAGGGGAGCCCTAGCCGGAAGGCTAGGGGAGCCCTAGCCGGAAGGCTAGGGGTGCCCTAGCCGGAAGGCTAGGGGAGCCCTAGCCTGAAGCCTAGGGGAGCCCTAGCCTGAAGCCTAGGGGAGCCCTAGCCTGAAGCCTAGGGGTGCCCTAGCCTGAAGGCTAGGGGAGCCCTAGCCTTAGCCTAGGGGAGCCCTAGCCTGAAGCCTAGGGCTGCCCTAGCCTGAAGGCTAGGGGAGCCCTAGCCTTAGCCTAGGGGAGCCCTAGCCTGAAGCCTAGGGCTGCCCTAGCCTGAAGGCTAGGGGAGCCCTAGCCTTAGCCTAGGGGAGCCCTAGCCTGAAGCCTAGGGCTGCCCTAGCCTGAAGGCTAGGGGAGCCCTAGCCTTAGCCTAGGGGTGCCCTAGCCTGAAGCCTAGGGGTGCCCTAGCCGGAAGGCTAGGGGAGCCCTGGCCGGAAGCCTAGGTTAGCCCTAGCCTGAAGGCTAGGGGTGCCCTAGCCGGAAGGCTAGGGGAGCCCTAGCCGGAAGCCTAGGGGAGCCCTAGCCTGAAGGCTAGGGGTGCCCTAGCCGGAAGGCTAGGGGAGCCCTAGCCGGAAGCCTAGGGGAGCCCTAGCCTGAAGGCTAGGGGTGCCCTAGCCGGAAAGCTAGGGGAGTCCTAGCCGGAAGCCTAGGGGAGCCCTAGCCTGAAGGCTAGGGATGCCCTAGCCGGAAGGCTAGGGGAGCCCTAGCCGGAAGCCTAGGGGAGCCCTAGCCTGAAGGCTAGGGGTGCCCTAGCCGGAAGGCTAGGGGAGCCCTAGCCAGAAGACTAGGGGAGCCCTAGCCGGAAGCCTAGGTGAGCCCTAGCCTGAAGGCTAGGGGTGCCCTAGCCGGAAGCCTAGGGGAGCCCTAGCCCGAAGCCTAGGGGAGCCCTAGCCTGAAGGCTAGGGGTGCCCTAGCCGGAAGCCTAGGGGAGCCCTAGCCCGAAGCCTAGGGGAGCCCTAGCCTGAAGGCTAGGGGTGCCCTAGCCGGAAGCCTAGGGGAGCCCTAGCCCGAAGCCTAGGGGAGCCCTAGCCTGAAGGCTAGGGGTGCCCTAGCCGGAAGCCTAGGGGAGCCCTAGCCGGAAGCCTAGGGGAGCCCTAGCCTGAAGGCTAGGGGTGCCCTAGCCGGAAGCCTAGGGGAGCCCTAGCCGGAAGCCTAGGGGAGCCCTAGCCTGAAGGCTAGGGGTGCCCTAGCCGGAAGCCTAGGGGAGCCCTAGCCGGAAGCCTAGGGGAGCCCTAGCCTGAAGGCTAGGGGTGCCCTAGCCGGAAGCCTAGGGGAGCCCTAGCCTGAAGGCTAGGGGTGCCCTAGCCGGAAGCCTAAGGGTGCCCTAGCCGGAAGCCTAGGGGAGCCCTAGCCGGAAGCCTAGGGGAGCCCTAGCCTGAAGGCTAGGGGTGCCCTAGCCGGAACCCTAGGGGAGCCCTAGCCGGAAGCCTAGGGGAGCCCTAGCCTGAAGCCTAGGGGTGCCCTAGCCGGAAGGCTAGGGGAGCCCTAGCCGGAAGCCTAGGGGAGCCCTAGCCGGAAGCCTAGGGGAGCCCTAGCCTGAAGGCTAGGGGTGCCCTAGCCGGAAGCCTAGGGGAGCCCTAGCCTGAAGGCTAGGGGTGCCCTAGCCGGAAGCCTAAGGGTGCCCTAGCCGGAAGCCTAGGGGAGCCCTAGCCGGAAGCCTAGGGGAGCCCTAGCCTGAAGGCTAGGGGTGCCCTAGCCGGAAGACTAGGGGAGCCCTAGCCGGAAGCCTAGGGGAGCCCTAGCCTGAAGGCTAGGGGTGCCCTAGCCGGAAGCCTAGGGGAGCCCTAGCCTGAAGGCTAGGGGTGCCCTAGCCGGAAGCCTAAGGGTGCCCTAGCCGGAAGCCTAGGGGAGCCCTAGCCGGAAGCCTAGGGGAGCCCTAGCCTGAAGGCTAGGGGTGCCCTAGCCGGAAGCCTAGGGGAGCCCTAGCCGGAAGCCTAGGGGAGCCCTAGCCTGAAGGCTAGGGGTGCCCTAGCCGGAACCCTAGGGGAGCCCTAGCCGGAAGCCTAGGGGAGCCCTAGCCTGAAGGCTAGGGGTGCCCTAGCCGGAAGGCTAGGGGAGCCCTAGCCGGAAGCCTAGGGGAGCCCTAGCCGGAAACCTAGGGGAGCCCTAGCCTGAAGGCTAGGGGTGCCCTAGCCGGAAGCCTAGGGGAGCCCTAGCCGGAAGCCTAGGGGAGCCCTAGCCTGAAGGCTAGGGGTGCCCTAGCCGGAAGCCTAGGGGAGCCCAAGCCGGAAGCCTAGGGGAGCCCTAGCCTGAAGGCTAGGGGTGCCCTAGCCGGAAGCCTAGGGGAGCCCTAGCCGGAAGCCTAGGGGAGCCCTAGCCTGAAGGCTAGGGGTGCCCTAGCCGGAAGGCTAGGGGAGCCCTAGCCGGAAGCCTAGGGGAGCCCTAGCCTGAAGGCTAGGGGTGCCCTAGCCGGAAGGCTAGGGGAGCCCTAGCCGGAAGCCTAGCGGAGCCCTAGCCTGAAGGCTAGGGGTGACCTAGCCGGAAGGCTAGGGGAGCCCTAGCCGGAAGCCTAGGGGAGCCCTAGCCTGAAGGCTAGGGGTGACCTAGCCGGAAGGCTAGGGGAGCCCTAGCCGGAAGCCTAGGGGAGCCCTAGCCTGAAGGCTAGGGGTGCCCTAGCCGGAAGGCTAGGGGAGCCCTAGCCGGAAGCCTAGGGGAGCCCTAGCCTGAAGGCTAGGGGTGCCCTAGCCGGAAGGCTAGGGGAGGCCTAGCCGGAAGCCTAGGGGAGCCCTAGCCGGAAGCCTAGGGGAGCCCTAGCCTGAAGCCTAGGGGTGCCCTAGCCGGAAGGCTAGGGGAGCCCTAGCCGGAAGGCTAGGGGAGCCCTCGCCTGAAGCCTAGGGGAGACCTAGCCTGAAGCCTAGGGGTGCCCTAGTCGGAAGGCTAGGGGAGCCCTAGCCGGAAGCCTAGGGGTGCACTAGCCGGAAGGCTAGTGGAGCCCTAGCCTGAAGCCTAGGGGAGCCCTAGACTGAAGCCTAGGGGTGCCCTAGCCGGAAGGCTAGGGGAGCCCTAGCCTGAAGCCTAGGGGAGCCGTAGCCGGAAGGCTAGGGGAGCCCTAGCCGGAAGGCTAGGGGTGCCCAAGCCGGAAGGCTAGGGGAGCCCTAGCCTGAAGCCTAGGGGAGCCCTAGCCTGAAGCCTAGGGGAGCCCTAGCCTGAAGCCTAGGGGTGCCCTAGCCTGAAGGCTAGGGGAGCCCTAGCCTTAGCCTAGGGGAGCCCTAGCCTGAAGCCTAGGGCTGCCCTAGCCTGAAGGCTAGGGGAGCCCTAGCCTTAGCCTAGGGGAGCCCTAGTCTGAAGCCTAGGGCTGCCCTAGCCTGAAGGCTAGGGGAGCCCTAGCCTTAGCCTAGGGGAGCCCTAGCCTGAAGCCTAGGGCTGCCCTAGCCGGAAGGCTAGGGGAGCCCTAGCCGGAAGCCTAGGGGAGCCCTAGCCGGAAGCCTAGGGGAGCCCTAGCCTGAAGGCTAGGGGTGCCCTAGCCGGAAGCCTAGGGGAGCCCTAGCCGGAAGCCTAGGGGAGCCCTAGCCTGAAGGCTAGGGGTGCCCTAGCCGGAAGCCTAGGGGAGCCCTAGCCGGAAGCCTAGGGGAGCCCTAGCCTGAAGGCTAGGGGTGCCCTAGCCGGAAGCCTAGGGGAGCCCTAGCCTGAAGGCTAGGGGTGCCCTAGCCGGAAGCCTAAGGGTGCCCTAGCCGGAAGCCTAGGGGAGCCCTAGCCGGAAGCCTAGGGGAGCCCTAGCCTGAAGGCTAGGTGTGCCCTAGCCGGAACCCTAGGGGAGCCCTAGCCGGAAGCCTAGGGGAGCCCTAGCCTGAAGCCTAGGGGTGCCCTAGCCGGAAGGCTAGGGGAGCCCTAGCCGGAAGCCTAGGGGAGCCCTAGCCGGAAGCCTAGGGGAGCCCTAGCCTGAAGGCTAGGGGTGCCCTAGCCGGAAGCCTAGGGGAGCCCTAGCCGGAAGCCTAGGGGAGCCCTAGCCTGAAGGCTAGGGGTGCCCTAGCCGGAAGCCTAGGGGAGCCCTAGCCGGAAGCCTAGGGGAGCCCTAGCCTGAAGGCTAGGGGTGCCCTAGCCGGAAGCCTAGGGGAGCCCTAGCCGGAAGCCTAGGGGAGCCCTAGCCTGAAGGCTAGGTGTGCCCTAGCCGGAAGGCTAGGGGAGCCCTAGCCGGAAGCCTAGGGGAGCCCTAGCCTGAAGGCTAGGGGTGCCCTAGCCAGAAGGCTAGGGGAGGCCTAGCCGGAAGCCTAGGGGAGCCCTAGCCGGAAGCCTAGGGGAGCCCTAGCCTGAAGGCTAGGGGTGCCCTAGCCGGAAGGCTAGGGGAGCCCTAGCCGGAAGCCTAGGGGAGCCCTAGCCTGAAGGCTAGGGGTGCCCTAGCCGGAAGGCTAGGGGAGGCCTAGCCGGAAGCCTAGGGGAACCCTAGCCGGAAGCCTAGGGGAGCCCTAGCCTGAAGGCTAGGGGTGCCCTAGCCGGGAGGCTAGGGGAGCCCTAGCCGGAAGCCTAGGGGAGCCCTAGCCGGAAGGCTAGGGGAGCCCTAGCCGGAAGCCTAGGGGAGCCCTAGTCTGAAGGCTAGGGGTGCCATAGCCGGACGCTAGGGGAGCCCCAGCCGGAAGCCTAGGGGAGCCCTAGCCTGAAGGCTAGGGGTGCCCTAGCCGGAAGGCTAGGGGAGCCCTAGCAGGAAGCCTAGGGGAGCCCTAGCCTGAAGGCTAGGGGTGCCCTAGCCGGAAGCCTAGGGGAGCCCTAGCCGGAAGCCTAGGGGAGCCCTAGCCTGAAGGCTAGGGGTGCCCTAGCCGGAAGCCTAGGGGAGCCCTAGCCTGAAGGCTAGGGGTGCCCTAGCCGGAAGCCTAAGGGTGCCCTAGCCGGAAGCCTAGGGGAGCCCTAGCCGGAAGCCTAGGGGAGCCCTAGCCTGAAGGCTAGGGGTGCCCTAGCCGGAAGACTAGGGGAGCCCTAGCCGGAAGCCTAGGGGAGCCCTAGCCTGAAGGCTAGGGGTGCCCTAGCCGGAAGCCTAGGGGAGCCCTAGCCTGAAGGCTAGGGGTGCCCTAGCCGGAAGCCTAAGGGTGCCCTAGCCGGAAGCCTAGGGGAGCCCTAGCCGGAAGCCTAGGGGAGCCCTAGCCTGAAGGCTAGGGGAGCCCTAGCCGGAAGCCTAGGGGAGCCCTAGCCGGAAGCCTAGGGGAGCCCTAGCCTGAAGGCTAGGGGTGCCCTAGCCGGAACCCTAGGGGAGCCCTAGCCTGAAGCCTAGGGGAGCCCTAGCCTGAAGCCTAGGGGTGCCCTAGCCGGAAGGCTAGGGGAGCCCTAGCCGGAAGGCTAGGGGAGCCCTCGCCTGAAGCCTAGGGGAGACCTAGCCTGAAGCCTAGGGGTGCCCTAGTCGGAAGGCTAGGGGAGCCCTAGCCGGAAGCCTAGGGGTGCACTAGCCGGAAGGCTAGTGGAGCCCTAGCCTGAAGCCTAGGGGAGCCCTAGACTGAAGCCTAGGGGTGCCCTAGCAGGAAGGCTAGGGGAGCCCTAGCCTGAAGCCTAGGGGAGCCGTAGCCGGAAGGCTAGGGGAGCCCTAGCCGGAAGGCTAGGGGTGCCCAAGCCGGAAGGCTAGGGGAGCCCTAGCCTGAAGCCTAGGGGAGCCCTAGCCTGAAGCCTAGGGGAGCCCTAGCCTGAAGCCTAGGGGTGCCCTAGCCTGAAGGCTAGGGGAGCCCTAGCCTTAGCCTAGGGGAGCCCTAGCCTGAAGCCTAGGGCTGCCCTAGCCTGAAGGCTAGGGGAGCCCTAGCCTTAGCCTAGGGGAGCCCTAGTCTGAAGCCTAGGGCTGCCCTAGCCTGAAGGCTAGGGGAGCCCTAGCCTTAGCCTAGGGGAGCCCTAGCCTGAAGCCTAGGGCTGCCCTAGCCGGAAGGCTAGGGGAGCCCTAGCCGGAAGCCTAGGGGAGCCCTAGCCGGAAGCCTAGGGGAGCCCTAGCCTGAAGGCTAGGGGTGCCCTAGCCGGAAGCCTAGGGGAGCCCTAGCCGGAAGCCTAGGGGAGCCCTAGCCTGAAGGCTAGGGGTGCCCTAGCCGGAAGCCTAGGGGAGCCCTAGCCGGAAGCCTAGGGGAGCCCTAGCCTGAAGGCTAGGGGTGCCCTAGCCGGAAGCCTAGGGGAGCCCTAGCCTGAAGGCTAGGGGTGCCCTAGCCGGAAGCCTAAGGGTGCCCTAGCCGGAAGCCTAGGGGAGCCCTAGCCGGAAGCCTAGGGGAGCCCTAGCCTGAAGGCTAGGTGTGCCCTAGCCGGAACCCTAGGGGAGCCCTAGCCGGAAGCCTAGGGGAGCCCTAGCCTGAAGCCTAGGGGAGCCCTAGCCGGAAGGCTAGGGGAGCCCTAGCCTGAAGGCTAGGGGTGCCCTAGCCGGAAGCCTAGGGGAGCCCTAGCCGGAAGCCTAGGGGAGCCCTAGCCTGAAGGCTAGGGGTGCCCTAGCCGGAAGCCTAGGGGAGCCCTAGCCGGAAGCCTAGGGGAGCCCTAGCCTGAAGGCTAGGGGTGCCCTAGCCGGAAGCCTAGGGGAGCCCTAGCCTGAAGGCTAGGGGTGCCCTAGCCGGAAGCCTAAGGGTGCCCTAGCCGGAAGCCTAGGGGAGCCCTAGCCGGAAGCCTAGGGGAGCCCTAGCCTGAAGGCTAGGTGTGCCCTAGCCGGAACCCTAGGGGAGCCCTAGCCGGAAGCCTAGGGGAGCCCTAGCCTGAAGCCTAGGGGTGCCCTAGCCGGAAGGCTAGGGGAGCCCTAGCCGGAAGCCTAGGGGAGCCCTAGCCGGAAGCCTAGGGGAGCCCTAGCCTGAAGGCTAGGGGTGCCCTAGCCGGAAGCCTAGGGGAGCCCTAGCCGGAAGCCTAGGGGAGCCCTAGCCTGAAGGCTAGGGGTGCCCTAGCCGGAAGCCTAGGGGAGCCCTAGCCGGAAGCCTAGGGGAGCCCTAGCCTGAAGGCTAGGGGTGCCCTAGCCGGAAGCCTAGGGGAGCCCTAGCCGGAAGCCTAGGGGAGCCCTAGCCTGAAGGCTAGGTGTGCCCTAGCCGGAAGGCTAGGGGAGCCCTAGCCGGAAGCCTAGGGGAGCCCTAGCCTGAAGGCTAGGGGTGCCCTAGCCAGAAGGCTAGGGGAGGCCTAGCCGGAAGCCTAGGGGAGCCCTAGCCGGAAGCCTAGGGGAGCCCTAGCCTGAAGGCTAGGGGTGCCCTAGCCGGAAGGCTAGGGGAGCCCTAGCCGGAAGCCTAGGGGAGCCCTAGCCTGAAGGCTAGGGGTGCCCTAGCCGGAAGGCTAGGGGAGGCCTAGCCGGAAGCCTAGGGGAACCCTAGCCGGAAGCCTAGGGGAGCCCTAGCCTGAAGGCTAGGGGTGCCCTAGCCGGAAGGCTAGGGGAGCCCTAGCCGGAAGCCTAGGGGAGCCCTAGCCGGAAGGCTAGGGGAGCCCTAGCCGGAAGCCTAGGGGAGCCCTAGTCTGAAGGCTAGGGGTGCCATAGCCGGACGCTAGGGGAGCCCCAGCCGGAAGCCTAGGGAAGCCCTAGCCTGAAGGCTAGGGGTGCCCTAGCCGGAAGGCTAGGGGAGCCCTAGCAGGAAGCCTAGGGGAGCCCTAGCCTGAAGGCTAGGGGTGCCCTAGCCGGAAGCCTAGGGGAGCCCTAGCCGGAAGCCTAGGGGAGCCCTAGCCTGAAGGCTAGGGGTGCCCTAGCCGGAAGCCTAGGGGAGCCCTAGCCTGAAGGCTAGGGGTGCCCTAGCCGGAAGCCTAAGGGTGCCCTAGCCGGAAGCCTAGGGGAGCCCTAGCCGGAAGCCTAGGGGAGCCCTAGCCTGAAGGCTAGGGGTGCCCTAGCCGGAAGACTAGGGGAGCCCTAGCCGGAAGCCTAGGGGAGCCCTAGCCTGAAGGCTAGGGGTGCCCTAGCCGGAAGCCTAGGGGAGCCCTAGCCTGAAGGCTAGGGGTGCCCTAGCCGGAAGCCTAAGGGTGCCCTAGCCGGAAGCCTAGGGGAGCCCTAGCCGGAAGCCTAGGGGAGCCCTAGCCTGAAGGCTAGGGGAGCCCTAGCCGGAAGCCTAGGGGAGCCCTAGCCGGAAGCCTAGGGGAGCCCTAGCCTGAAGGCTAGGGGTGCCCTAGCCGGAACCCTAGGGGAGCCCTAGCCTGAAGCCTAGGGGAGCCCTAGCCTGAAGCCTAGGGGTGCCCTAGCCGGAAGGCTAGGGGAGCCCTAGCCTGAAGCCTAGGGGAGCCCTAGCCTGAAGCCTAGGCGTGCCCTAGCCGGAAGGCTAGGGGAGCCCTAGCCTGAAGCCTAGGGGAGCCCTAGCCTGAAGCCTAGGGGAGCCCTAGCCGGAAGGCTAGGGGAGCCCTAGCCGGAAGGCTAGGGGTGCCCTAGCCGGAAGGCTAGGGGAGCCCTAGCCTGAAGCCTAGGGGAGCCCTAGCCTGAAGCCTAGGGGAGCCCTAGCCTGAAGCCTAGGGGTGCCCTAGCCTGAAGGCTAGGGGAGCCCTAGCCTTAGCCTAGGGGAGCCCTAGCCTGAAGCCTAGGGCTTCCCTAGCCTGAAGGCTAGGGGAGCCCTAGCCTTAGCCTAGGGGAGCCCTAGCCTGAAGCCTAGGGCTGCCCTAGCCTGAAGGCTAGGGGAGCCCTAGCCTTAGCCTAGGGGAGCCCTAGCCTGAAGCCTAGGGCTGCCCTAGCCTGAAGGCTAGGGGAGCCCTAGCCTTAGCCTAGGGGTGCCCTAGCCTGAAGCCTAGGGGTGCCCTAGCCGGAAGGCTAGGGGAGCCCTGGCCGGAAGCCTAGGTTAGCCCTAGCCTGAAGGCTAGGGGTGCCCTAGCCGGAAGGCTAGGGGAGCCCTAGCCGGAAGCCTAGGGGAGCCCTAGCCTGAAGGCTAGGGGTGCCCTAGCCGGAAGCCTAGGGGAGCCCTAGCCGGAAGCCTAGGGGAGCCCTAGCCTGAAGGCTAGGGGTGCCCTAGCCGGAAAGCTAGGGGAGTCCTAGCCGGAAGCCTAGGGGAGCCCTAGCCTGAAGGCTAGGGATGCCCTAGCCGGAAGGCTAGGGGAGCCCTAGCCGGAAGCCTAGGGGAGCCCTAGCCTGAAGGCTAGGGGTGCCCTAGCCGGAAGGCTAGGGGAGCCCTAGCCAGAAGACTAGGGGAGCCCTAGCCGGAAGCCTAGGTGAGCCCTAGCCTGAAGGCTAGGGGTGCCCTAGCCGGAAGCCTAGGGGAGCCCTAGCCCGAAGCCTAGGGGAGCCCTAGCCTGAAGGCTAGGGGTGCCCTAGCCGGAAGCCTAGGGGAGCCCTAGCCCGAAGCCTAGGGGAGCCCTAGCCTGAAGGCTAGGGGTGCCCTAGCCGGAAGCCTAGGGGAGCCCTAGCCCGAAGCCTAGGGGAGCCCTAGCCTGAAGGCTAGGGGTGCCCTAGCCGGAAGCCTAGGGGAGCCCTAGCCGGAAGCCTAGGGGAGCCCTAGCCTGAAGGCTAGGGGTGCCCTAGCCGGAAGCCTAGGGGAGCCCTAGCCGGAAGCCTAGGGGAGCCCTAGCCTGAAGGCTAGGGGTGCCCTAGCCGGAAGCCTAGGGGAGCCCTAGCCGGAAGCCTAGGGGAGCCCTAGCCTGAAGGCTAGGGGTGCCCTAGCCGGAAGCCTAGGGGAGCCCTAGCCTGAAGGCTAGGGGTGCCCTAGCCGGAAGCCTAAGGGTGCCCTAGCCGGAAGCCTAGGGGAGCCCTAGCCGGAAGCCTAGGGGAGCCCTAGCCTGAAGGCTAGGGGTGCCCTAGCCGGAACCCTAGGGGAGCCCTAGCCGGAAGCCTAGGGGAGCCCTAGCCTGAAGCCTAGGGGTGCCCTAGCCGGAAGGCTAGGGGAGCCCTAGCCGGAAGCCTAGGGGAGCCCTAGCCGGAAGCCTAGGGGAGCCCTAGCCTGAAGGCTAGGGGTGCCCTAGCCGGAAGCCTAGGGGAGCCCTAGCCTGAAGGCTAGGGGTGCCCTAGCCGGAAGCCTAAGGGTGCCCTAGCCGGAAGCCTAGGGGAGCCCTAGCCGGAAGCCTAGGGGAGCCCTAGCCTGAAGGCTAGGGGTGCCCTAGCCGGAAGACTAGGGGAGCCCTAGCCGGAAGCCTAGGGGAGCCCTAGCCTGAAGGCTAGGGGTGCCCTAGCCGGAAGCCTAGGGGAGCCCTAGCCTGAAGGCTAGGGGTGCCCTAGCCGGAAGCCTAAGGGTGCCCTAGCCGGAAGCCTAGGGGAGCCCTAGCCGGAAGCCTAGGGGAGCCCTAGCCTGAAGGCTAGGGGTGCCCTAGCCGGAAGCCTAGGGGAGCCCTAGCCGGAAGCCTAGGGGAGCCCTAGCCTGAAGGCTAGGGGTGCCCTAGCCGGAACCCTAGGGGAGCCCTAGCCGGAAGCCTAGGGGAGCCCTAGCCTGAAGGCTAGGGGTGCCCTAGCCGGAAGGCTAGGGGAGCCCTAGCCGGAAGCCTAGGGGAGCCCTAGCCGGAAACCTAGGGGAGCCCTAGCCTGAAGGCTAGGGGTGCCCTAGCCGGAAGCCTAGGGGAGCCCTAGCCGGAAGCCTAGGGGAGCCCTAGCCTGAAGGCTAGGGGTGCCCTAGCCGGAAGCCTAGGGGAGCCCAAGCCGGAAGCCTAGGGGAGCCCTAGCCTGAAGGCTAGGGGTGCCCTAGCCGGAAGCCTAGGGGAGCCCTAGCCGGAAGCCTAGGGGAGCCCTAGCCTGAAGGCTAGGGGTGCCCTAGCCGGAAGGCTAGGGGAGCCCTAGCCGGAAGCCTAGGGGAGCCCTAGCCTGAAGGCTAGGGGTGCCCTAGCCGGAAGGCTAGGGGAGCCCTAGCCGGAAGCCTAGCGGAGCCCTAGCCTGAAGGCTAGGGGTGACCTAGCCGGAAGGCTAGGGGAGCCCTAGCCGGAAGCCTAGGGGAGCCCTAGCCTGAAGGCTAGGGGTGACCTAGCCGGAAGGCTAGGGGAGCCCTAGCCGGAAGCCTAGGGGAGCCCTAGCCTGAAGGCTAGGGGTGCCCTAGCCGGAAGGCTAGGGGAGCCCTAGCCTGAAGCCTAGGGGAGCCCTAGCCTGAAGCCTAGGGGAGCCCTAGCCTGAAGCCTAGGGGTGCCCTAGCCTGAAGGCTAGGGGAGCCCTAGCCTTAGCCTAGGGGAGCCCTAGCCTGAAGCCTAGGGCTGCCCTAGCCTGAAGGCTAGGGGAGCCCTAGCCTTAGCCTAGGGGAGCCCTAGTCTGAAGCCTAGGGCTGCCCTAGCCTGAAGGCTAGGGGAGCCCTAGCCTTAGCCTAGGGGAGCCCTAGCCTGAAGCCTAGGGCTGCCCTAGCCGGAAGGCTAGGGGAGCCCTAGCCGGAAGCCTAGGGGAGCCCTAGCCGGAAGCCTAGGGGAGCCCTAGCCTGAAGGCTAGGGGTGCCCTAGCCGGAAGCCTAGGGGAGCCCTAGCCGGAAGCCTAGGGGAGCCCTAGCCTGAAGGCTAGGGGTGCCCTAGCCGGAAGCCTAGGGGAGCCCTAGCCGGAAGCCTAGGGGAGCCCTAGCCTGAAGGCTAGGGGTGCCCTAGCCGGAAGCCTAGGGGAGCCCTAGCCTGAAGGCTAGGGGTGCCCTAGCCGGAAGCCTAAGGGTGCCCTAGCCGGAAGCCTAGGGGAGCCCTAGCCGGAAGCCTAGGGGAGCCCTAGCCTGAAGGCTAGGTGTGCCCTAGCCGGAACCCTAGGGGAGCCCTAGCCGGAAGCCTAGGGGAGCCCTAGCCTGAAGCCTAGGGGTGCCCTAGCCGGAAGGCTAGGGGAGCCCTAGCCGGAAGCCTAGGGGAGCCCTAGCCGGAAGCCTAGGGGAGCCCTAGCCTGAAGGCTAGGGGTGCCCTAGCCGGAAGCCTAGGGGAGCCCTAGCCGGAAGCCTAGGGGAGCCCTAGCCTGAAGGCTAGGGGTGCCCTAGCCGGAAGCCTAGGGGAGCCCTAGCCGGAAGCCTAGGGGAGCCCTAGCCTGAAGGCTAGGGGTGCCCTAGCCGGAAGCCTAGGGGAGCCCTAGCCGGAAGCCTAGGGGAGCCCTAGCCTGAAGGCTAGGTGTGCCCTAGCCGGAAGGCTAGGGGAGCCCTAGCCGGAAGCCTAGGGGAGCCCTAGCCTGAAGGCTAGGGGTGCCCTAGCCAGAAGGCTAGGGGAGGCCTAGCCGGAAGCCTAGGGGAGCCCTAGCCGGAAGCCTAGGGGAGCCCTAGCCTGAAGGCTAGGGGTGCCCTAGCCGGAAGGCTAGGGGAGCCCTAGCCGGAAGCCTAGGGGAGCCCTAGCCTGAAGGCTAGGGGTGCCCTAGCCGGAAGGCTAGGGGAGGCCTAGCCGGAAGCCTAGGGGAACCCTAGCCGGAAGCCTAGGGGAGCCCTAGCCTGAAGGCTAGGGGTGCCCTAGCCGGGAGGCTAGGGGAGCCCTAGCCGGAAGCCTAGGGGAGCCCTAGCCGGAAGGCTAGGGGAGCCCTAGCCGGAAGCCTAGGGGAGCCCTAGTCTGAAGGCTAGGGGTGCCATAGCCGGACGCTAGGGGAGCCCCAGCCGGAAGCCTAGGGGAGCCCTAGCCTGAAGGCTAGGGGTGCCCTAGCCGGAAGGCTAGGGGAGCCCTAGCAGGAAGCCTAGGGGAGCCCTAGCCTGAAGGCTAGGGGTGCCCTAGCCGGAAGCCTAGGGGAGCCCTAGCCGGAAGCCTAGGGGAGCCCTAGCCTGAAGGCTAGGGGTGCCCTAGCCGGAAGCCTAGGGGAGCCCTAGCCTGAAGGCTAGGGGTGCCCTAGCCGGAAGCCTAAGGGTGCCCTAGCCGGAAGCCTAGGGGAGCCCTAGCCGGAAGCCTAGGGGAGCCCTAGCCTGAAGGCTAGGGGTGCCCTAGCCGGAAGACTAGGGGAGCCCTAGCCGGAAGCCTAGGGGAGCCCTAGCCTGAAGGCTAGGGGTGCCCTAGCCGGAAGCCTAGGGGAGCCCTAGCCTGAAGGCTAGGGGTGCCCTAGCCGGAAGCCTAAGGGTGCCCTAGCCGGAAGCCTAGGGGAGCCCTAGCCGGAAGCCTAGGGGAGCCCTAGCCTGAAGGCTAGGGGAGCCCTAGCCGGAAGCCTAGGGGAGCCCTAGCCGGAAGCCTAGGGGAGCCCTAGCCTGAAGGCTAGGGGTGCCCTAGCCGGAACCCTAGGGGAGCCCTAGCCTGAAGCCTAGGGGAGCCCTAGCATGAAGCCTAGGGGTGCCCTAGCCGGAAGGCTAGGGGAGCCCTAGCCGGAAGGCTAGGGGAGCCCTCGCCTGAAGCCTAGGGGAGACCTAGCCTGAAGCCTAGGGGTGCCCTAGTCGGAAGGCTAGGGGAGCCCTAGCCGGAAGCCTAGGGGTGCACTAGCCGGAAGGCTAGTGGAGCCCTAGCCTGAAGCCTAGGGGAGCCCTAGACTGAAGCCTAGGGGTGCCCTAGCCGGAAGGCTAGGGGAGCCCTAGCCTGAAGCCTAGGGGAGCCGTAGCCGGAAGGCTAGGGGAGCCCTAGCCGGAAGGCTAGGGGTGCCCAAGCCGGAAGGCTAGGGGAGCCCTAGCCTGAAGCCTAGGGGAGCCCTAGCCTGAAGCCTAGGGGAGCCCTAGCCTGAAGCCTAGGGGTGCCCTAGCCTGAAGGCTAGGGGAGCCCTAGCCTTAGCCTAGGGGAGCCCTAGCCTGAAGCCTAGGGCTGCCCTAGCCTGAAGGCTAGGGGAGCCCTAGCCTTAGCCTAGGGGAGCCCTAGTCTGAAGCCTAGGGCTGCCCTAGCCTGAAGGCTAGGGGAGCCCTAGCCTTAGCCTAGGGGAGCCCTAGCCTGAAGCCTAGGGCTGCCCTAGCCGGAAGGCTAGGGGAGCCCTAGCCGGAAGCCTAGGGGAGCCCTAGCCGGAAGCCTAGGGGAGCCCTAGCCTGAAGGCTAGGGGTGCCCTAGTCGGAAGCCTAGGGGAGCCCTAGCCGGAAGCCTAGGGGAGCCCTAGCCTGAAGGCTAGGGGTGCCCTAGCCGGAAGCCTAGGGGAGCCCTAGCCGGAAGCCTAGGGGAGCCCTAGCCTGAAGGCTAGGGGTGCCCTAGCCGGAAGCCTAGGGGAGCCCTAGCCTGAAGGCTAGGGGTGCCCTAGCCGGAAGCCTAAGGGTGCCCTAGCCGGAAGCCTAGGGGAGCCCTAGCCGGAAGCCTAGGGGAGCCCTAGCCTGAAGGCTAGGTGTGCCCTAGCCGGAACCCTAGGGGAGCCCTAGCCGGAAGCCTAGGGGAGCCCTAGCCTGAAGCCTAGGGGTGCCCTAGCCGGAAGGCTAGGGGAGCCCTAGCCGGAAGCCTAGGGGAGCCCTAGCCGGAAGCCTAGGGGAGCCCTAGCCTGAAGGCTAGGGGTGCCCTAGCCGGAAGCCTAGGGGAGCCCTAGCCGGAAGCCTAGGGGAGCCCTAGCCTGAAGGCTAGGGGTGCCCTAGCCGGAAGCCTAGGGGAGCCCTAGCCGGAAGCCTAGGGGAGCCCTAGCCTGAAGGCTAGGGGTGCCCTAGCCGGAAGCCTAGGGGAGCCCTAGCCGGAAGCCTAGGGGAGCCCTAGCCTGAAGGCTAGGTGTGCCCTAGCCGGAAGGCTAGGGGAGCCCTAGCCGGAAGCCTAGGGGAGCCCTAGCCTGAAGGCTAGGGGTGCCCTAGCCAGAAGGCTAGGGGAGGCCTAGCCGGAAGCCTAGGGGAGCCCTAGCCGGAAGCCTAGGGGAGCCCTAGCCTGAAGGCTAGGGGTGCCCTAGCCGGAAGGCTAGGGGAGCCCTAGCCGGAAGCCTAGGGGAGCCCTAGCCTGAAGGCTAGGGGTGCCCTAGCCGGAAGGCTAGGGGAGGCCTAGCCGGAAGCCTAGGGGAACCCTAGCCGGAAGCCTAGGGGAGCCCTAGCCTGAAGGCTAGGGGTGCCCTAGCCGGAAGGCTAGGGGAGCCCTAGCCGGAAGCCTAGGGGAGCCCTAGCCGGAAGGCTAGGGGAGCCCTAGCCGGAAGCCTAGGGGAGCCCTAGTCTGAAGGCTAGGGGTGCCATAGCCGGACGCTAGGGGAGCCCCAGCCGGAAGCCTAGGGAAGCCCTAGCCTGAAGGCTAGGGGTGCCCTAGCCGGAAGGCTAGGGGAGCCCTAGCAGGAAGCCTAGGGGAGCCCTAGCCTGAAGGCTAGGGGTGCCCTAGCCGGAAGCCTAGGGGAGCCCTAGCCGGAAGCCTAGGGGAGCCCTAGCCTGAAGGCTAGGGGTGCCCTAGCCGGAAGCCTAGGGGAGCCCTAGCCTGAAGGCTAGGGGTGCCCTAGCCGGAAGCCTAAGGGTGCCCTAGCCGGAAGCCTAGGGGAGCCCTAGCCGGAAGCCTAGGGGAGCCCTAGCCTGAAGGCTAGGGGTGCCCTAGCCGGAAGACTAGGGGAGCCCTAGCCGGAAGCCTAGGGGAGCCCTAGCCTGAAGGCTAGGGGTGCCCTAGCCGGAAGCCTAGGGGAGCCCTAGCCTGAAGGCTAGGGGTGCCCTAGCCGGAAGCCTAAGGGTGCCCTAGCCGGAAGCCTAGGGGAGCCCTAGCCGGAAGCCTAGGGGAGCCCTAGCCTGAAGGCTAGGGGAGCCCTAGCCGGAAGCCTAGGGGAGCCCTAGCCGGAAGCCTAGGGGAGCCCTAGCCTGAAGGCTAGGGGTGCCCTAGCCGGAACCCTAGGGGAGCCCTAGCCTGAAGCCTAGGGGAGCCCTAGCCTGAAGCCTAGGGGTGCCCTAGCCGGAAGGCTAGGGGAGCCCTAGCCTGAAGCCTAGGGGAGCCCTAGCCTGAAGCCTAGGCGTGCCCTAGCCGGAAGGCTAGGGGAGCCCTAGCCTGAAGCCTAGGGGAGCCCTAGCCTGAAGCCTAGGGGAGCCCTAGCCGGAAGGCTAGGGGAGCCCTAGCCGGAAGGCTAGGGGTGCCCTAGCCGGAAGGCTAGGGGAGCCCTAGCCTGAAGCCTAGGGGAGCCCTAGCCTGAAGCCTAGGGGAGCCCTAGCCTGAAGCCTAGGGGTGCCCTAGCCTGAAGGCTAGGGGAGCCCTAGCCTTAGCCTAGGGGAGCCCTAGCCTGAAGCCTAGGGCTTCCCTAGCCTGAAGGCTAGGGGAGCCCTAGCCTTAGCCTAGGGGAGCCCTAGCCTGAAGCCTAGGGCTGCCCTAGCCTGAAGGCTAGGGGAGCCCTAGCCTTAGCCTAGGGGAGCCCTAGCCTGAAGCCTAGGGCTGCCCTAGCCTGAAGGCTAGGGGAGCCCTAGCCTTAGCCTAGGGGTGCCCTAGCCTGAAGCCTAGGGGTGCCCTAGCCGGAAGGCTAGGGGAGCCCTGGCCGGAAGCCTAGGTTAGCCCTAGCCTGAAGGCTAGGGGTGCCCTAGCCGGAAGGCTAGGGGAGCCCTAGCCGGAAGCCTAGGGGAGCCCTAGCCTGAAGGCTAGGGGTGCCCTAGCCGGAAGCCTAGGGGAGCCCTAGCCGGAAGCCTAGGGGAGCCCTAGCCTGAAGGCTAGGGGTGCCCTAGCCGGAAAGCTAGGGGAGTCCTAGCCGGAAGCCTAGGGGAGCCCTAGCCTGAAGGCTAGGGATGCCCTAGCCGGAAGGCTAGGGGAGCCCTAGCCGGAAGCCTAGGGGAGCCCTAGCCTGAAGGCTAGGGGTGCCCTAGCCGGAAGGCTAGGGGAGCCCTAGCCAGAAGACTAGGGGAGCCCTAGCCGGAAGCCTAGGTGAGCCCTAGCCTGAAGGCTAGGGGTGCCCTAGCCGGAAGCCTAGGGGAGCCCTAGCCCGAAGCCTAGGGGAGCCCTAGCCTGAAGGCTAGGGGTGCCCTAGCCGGAAGCCTAGGGGAGCCCTAGCCCGAAGCCTAGGGGAGCCCTAGCCTGAAGGCTAGGGGTGCCCTAGCCGGAAGCCTAGGGGAGCCCTAGCCCGAAGCCTAGGGGAGCCCTAGCCTGAAGGCTAGGGGTGCCCTAGCCGGAAGCCTAGGGGAGCCCTAGCCGGAAGCCTAGGGGAGCCCTAGCCTGAAGGCTAGGGGTGCCCTAGCCGGAAGCCTAGGGGAGCCCTAGCCGGAAGCCTAGGGGAGCCCTAGCCTGAAGGCTAGGGGTGCCCTAGCCGGAAGCCTAGGGGAGCCCTAGCCGGAAGCCTAGGGGAGCCCTAGCCTGAAGGCTAGGGGTGCCCTAGCCGGAAGCCTAGGGGAGCCCTAGCCTGAAGGCTAGGGGTGCCCTAGCCGGAAGCCTAAGGGTGCCCTAGCCGGAAGCCTAGGGGAGCCCTAGCCGGAAGCCTAGGGGAGCCCTAGCCTGAAGGCTAGGGGTGCCCTAGCCGGAACCCTAGGGGAGCCCTAGCCGGAAGCCTAGGGGAGCCCTAGCCTGAAGCCTAGGGGTGCCCTAGCCGGAAGGCTAGGGGAGCCCTAGCCGGAAGCCTAGGGGAGCCCTAGCCGGAAGCCTAGGGGAGCCCTAGCCTGAAGGCTAGGGGTGCCCTAGCCGGAAGCCTAGGGGAGCCCTAGCCTGAAGGCTAGGGGTGCCCTAGCCGGAAGCCTAAGGGTGCCCTAGCCGGAAGCCTAGGGGAGCCCTAGCCGGAAGCCTAGGGGAGCCCTAGCCTGAAGGCTAGGGGTGCCCTAGCCGGAAGACTAGGGGAGCCCTAGCCGGAAGCCTAGGGGAGCCCTAGCCTGAAGGCTAGGGGTGCCCTAGCCGGAAGCCTAGGGGAGCCCTAGCCTGAAGGCTAGGGGTGCCCTAGCCGGAAGCCTAAGGGTGCCCTAGCCGGAAGCCTAGGGGAGCCCTAGCCGGAAGCCTAGGGGAGCCCTAGCCTGAAGGCTAGGGGTGCCCTAGCCGGAAGCCTAGGGGAGGCCCTAGCCGGAAGCCTAGGGGAGCCCTAGCCTGAAGGCTAGGGGTGCCCTAGCCGGAACCCTAGGGGAGCCCTAGCCGGAAGCCTAGGGGAGCCCTAGCCTGAAGGCTAGGGGTGCCCTAGCCGGAAGGCTAGGGGAGCCCTAGCCGGAAGCCTAGGGGAGCCCTAGCCGGAAACCTAGGGGAGCCCTAGCCTGAAGGCTAGGGGTGCCCTAGCCGGAAGCCTAGGGGAGCCCTAGCCGGAAGCCTAGGGGAGCCCTAGCCTGAAGGCTAGGGGTGCCCTAGCCGGAAGCCTAGGGGAGCCCAAGCCGGAAGCCTAGGGGAGCCCTAGCCTGAAGGCTAGGGGTGCCCTAGCCGGAAGCCTAGGGGAGCCCTAGCCGGAAGCCTAGGGGAGCCCTAGCCTGAAGGCTAGGGGTGCCCTAGCCGGAAGGCTAGGGGAGCCCTAGCCGGAAGCCTAGGGGAGCCCTAGCCTGAAGGCTAGGGGTGCCCTAGCCGGAAGGCTAGGGGAGCCCTAGCCGGAAGCCTAGCGGAGCCCTAGCCTGAAGGCTAGGGGTGACCTAGCCGGAAGGCTAGGGGAGCCCTAGCCGGAAGCCTAGGGGAGCCCTAGCCTGAAGGCTAGGGGTGACCTAGCCGGAAGGCTAGGGGAGCCCTAGCCGGAAGCCTAGGGGAGCCCTAGCCTGAAGGCTAGGGGTGCCCTAGCCGGAAGGCTAGGGGAGCCCTAGCCGGAAGCCTAGGGGAGCCCTAGCCTGAAGGCTAGGGGTGCCCTAGCCGGAAGGCTAGGGGAGGCCTAGCCGGAAGCCTAGGGGAGCCCTAGCCGGAAGCCTAGGGGAGCCCTAGCCTGAAGCCTAGGGGTGCCCTAGCCGGAAGGCTAGGGGAGCCCTAGCCGGAAGGCTAGGGGAGCCCTCGCCTGAAGCCTAGGGGAGACCTAGCCTGAAGCCTAGGGGTGCCCTAGTCGGAAGGCTAGGGGAGCCCTAGCCGGAAGCCTAGGGGTGCACTAGCCGGAAGGCTAGTGGAGCCCTAGCCTGAAGCCTAGGGGAGCCCTAGACTGAAGCCTAGGGGTGCCCTAGCCGGAAGGCTAGGGGAGCCCTAGCCTGAAGCCTAGGGGAGCCCTAGCCTGAAGCCTAGGGGTGCCCTAGCAGGAAGGCAAGGGGAGCCCTAGCCTGAAGCTTAGGGGAGCCCTAGCCTGAAGGCTAGGGGTGCCCTAGCGGAAGGCTAGGGGAGCCCTAGCCTGAAGCCTAGGGGAGCCCTAGCCTGAAGCCTAGGGGTGCCCTAGCCGGAAGGCTAGGGGAGCCCTAGCCTGAAGCCTAGGGGAGCCCTAGCCAGAAGCCTAGGGGAGCCCTAGCCTGAAGCCTAGGGGTGCCCTATCCGGAAGGCTAGGGGAGCCCTAGCCTGAAGCCTAGGGGAGCCCTAGCCTGAAGCCTAGGGGAGCCCTAGCCTGAAGCCTAGGGGTGCCCTAGCCGGAAGGCTAGGGGAGCCCTAGCCGGAAGCCTAGGGGAGCCTTAGCCTGAAGCCTAGGGGAGCCCTAGCCTGAAGCCTAGGGGAGCCCTAGCCTGAAGCCTAGGGGTGCCCTAGCCGGAAGGCTAGGGGAACCCTAGCCTGAAGCCTAGGGGAGCCCTAGCCTGAAGCCTAGGGGGGCCCTAGCCGGAAGGCTAGGGGAGCCCTAGCCTGAAGCCTAGGGGAACCCTAGCCTGAAGCCTAGGGGTGCCCTAGCCTGAAGGGTAGGGGAGCCCTAGCCTGAAGCCTAGGGGAGCCCTAGCCTGAAGCCTAGGGGTGCCCTAGCCGGAAGGCTAGGGGAGCCCTAGCCTGAAGCCTAGGGGAGCCCTAGCCTGAAGCCTAGGGGTGCCCTAGCCGGAAGGCTAGGGGAGCCCTAGCCTGAAGCCTAGGGGAGCCCTAGCCTGAAGCCTAGGCGTGCCCTAGCCGGAAGGCTAGGGGAGCCCTAGCCTGAAGCCTAGGGGAGCCCTAGCCTGAAGCCTAGGGGTGCCCTAGCCGGAAGGCTAGGGGAGCCCTAGCCTGAAGCCTAGGGGAGCCCTAGCCTGAAGCCTAGGGGTGCCCTAGCCGGAAGGCTAGGGGAGCCCTAGCCTGAAGCCTAGGGGAGAACTAGCCTGAAGCCTAGGGGTGCCCTAGCCGGAAGGCTAGGGGAGCCCTAGCCTGAAACCTAGGGGATCCCTAGCCTGAAGCCTAGGGGTGCCCTAGCCGGAAGGCTAGGGGAGCCCTAGCCGGAAGCCTAGGGGAGCCTTAGCCTGAAGCCTAGGGGTGCCCTAGCCGGAAGGCTAGGGGTGCCCTAGCCGGAAGGCTAGGGGAGCCCTAGCCTGAAGCCTAGGGGAGCCCTAGCCTGAAGCCTGGGGGTGCCCTAGCCTGAAGGCTAGGGGAGCCCTAGCCTTAGCCTAGGGGAGCCCTAGCCTTAGCCTAGGGGAGCCCTAGCCTGAAGCCTAGGGCTGCCCTAGCCTGAAGGCTAGGGGAGCCCTAGCCTGAAGCCTAGGGCTGCCCTAGCCTGAAGGCTAGGGGAGCCCTAGCCTTAGCCTAGGGGAGCCCTAGCCTGAAGCCTAGGGCTGCCCTAGCCTGAAGGCTAGGGGAGCCCTAGCCTTAGCCTAGGGGAGCCCTAGCCTGAAGCCTAGGGGAGCCCTAGCCTTAAGCCTAGGGCTGCCCTAGCCTGAAGGCTAGGGGAGCCCTAGCCTTAGCCTAGGGGAGCCCTAGCCTGAAGCCTAGGGCTGCCCTAGCCTGAAGGCTAGGGGAGCCCTAGCCTTAGCCTAGGGGTGCCCTAGCCTGAAGCCTAGGGGTGCCCTAGCCGGAAGGCTAGGGGAGCCCTAGCCGGAAGCCTAGGGGAGCCCTATCCTGAAGGCTAGGGGTGCCCTAGCCGGAAGGCTAGGGAAGCCCTAGCCGGAAGCCTAGGGGAGCCCTAGCCTGAAGGCTAGGGGTGCCCTAGCCGGAAGGCTAGGGGAGCCCTAGCCGGAAACCTAGGGGAGCCCTAGCCTGAAGGCTAGGGGTGCCCTAGCCGGAAGGCTAGGGGAGTCCTAGCCGGAAGCCTAGGGGAGCCCTAGCCTGAAGGCTAGGGATGCCCTAGTCGGAAGGCTAGGGGAGCCCTAGCCGGAAGCCTAGGGGAGCCCTAGCCTGAAGGCTAGGGGTGCCCTAGCCGGAAGGCTAGGGGAGCCCTAGCCGGAATACTAGGGGAGCCCTAGCCGGAAGCCTAGGGGAGCCCTAGCCTGAAGGCTAGGGGTGCCTTAGCCGGAAGCCTAG
Organism: Tenrec ecaudatus; assembly: GCF_050624435.1. Lineage (NCBI taxonomy): Eukaryota > Metazoa > Chordata > Mammalia > Afrosoricida > Tenrecidae > Tenrec > Tenrec ecaudatus. The sequence goes on along the minus strand of NW_027459202.1, from coordinate 247,880 downwards.
GGGAGACCTAGCCCGAAGCCTAGGGGAGCCCTAGCCTGAAGGCTAGGGGTGCCCTAGCCGGAAGCCTAGGGGAGCCCTAGCCCGAAGCCTAGGGGAGCCCTAGCCTGAAGGCTAGGGGTGCCCTAGCCGGAAGCCAGGGGAGCCCTAGCCCGAAGCCTAGGGGTGCCCTAGCCTGAAGGCTAGGGGTGCCCTAGCCGGAAGCCTAGGGGAGCCCTAGCCGGAAGCCTAGGGGAGCCCTAGCCTGAAGGCTAGGGGTGCCCTAGCCTGAAGCCTAGGGGAGCCCTAGCCGGAAGCCTAGGGGAGCCCTAGGCTGAAGGCTAGGGGTGCCCTAGCCGGAAGCCTAGGGGAGCCCTAGCCGGAAGCCTAGGGGAGCCCTAGCCTGAAGGCTAGGGGTGCCCTAGCCGGAAGCCTAGGGGTGCCCTAGCCGGAAGCCTAGGGGAGCCCTAGCCGGAAGCCTAGGGGAGCCCTAGCCTGAAGGCTAGGGGTGCCCTAGCCGGAAGCCTAGGGGAGCCCTAGCCGGAAGCCTAGGGGAGCCCTAGCCTGAAGGCTAGGGGTGCCCTAGCCGGAAGCCTAGGGGAGCCCTAGCCGGAAGCCTAGGGGAGCCCTAGCCTGAAGGCTAGGAGTGCCCTAGCCGGAAGGCTAGGGGAGCCCTAGCCGGAAGCCTAGGGGAGCCCTAGCCTGAAGGCTAGGGGTGCCCTAGACGGAAGCCTAGGGGAGCCCTAGCCGGAAGCCTAGGGGAGCCCTAGCCTGAAGGCTAGGGGTGCCCTAGCCGGAAGCCAAGGGGAGCCCTAGCCGGAAGCCTAGGGGAGCCCTAGCCTGAAGGCTAGGGGTGCCCTAGCCGGAAGCCTGGGGAGCCCTAGCCGGAAGCCTAGGGGAGCCCTAGCCTGAAGGCTAGGGGTGCCCTAGCCGGAAGCCTAGGGGAGCCCTAGCCGGAAGCCTAGGTGAGCCCTAGCCTGAAGGCTAGGGGTGCCCCAGACGGAAGGCTAGGGGAGCCCTAGCCGGAAGCCTAGGGGAGCCCTAGCCTGAAGGCTAGGGGTGCCCTAGCCGGAAGGCTAGGGGAGCCCTAGCCGGAAGCCTAGGTGAGCCCTAGCCAGAAGGCTAGGGGTGCCCTAGCCGGAAGGCTAGGGGAGCCATAGCCGGATGCCTAGGGGAGCCCTAGCCTGAAGGCTAGGGGTGCCCTAGCCGGAAGGCTAGGGGAGCCCTAGCCGGAAGCCTAGGGGAGTCCTAGCCTGAAGGCTAGGGGTGCCATAGCCGGAAGGCTAGGGGAGCACTAGCCGGAAGCCTAGGGGAGCCCTAGCCGGAAGGCTAGGGGAGCCCTAGCCGGAAGCCTAGGGGAGCCCTAGCCGGAAGCCTAGGGGAGCCCTAGCCTGAAGGCTATGGGTGCCCTAGCCGGAAGGCTAGGGGAGCCCTAGCCGGAAGCCTAGGGGAGCCCTAGCCTGAAGGCTAGGGGAGCCATAGCCGGAAGCCTAGGGGAGCCCTAGCCGGAAGGCTAGGGGAGCCCTTGCCGGAAGGCTAGGGCAGCCCTAGCCTGAAGGCTAGGGGTGCCCTAGCCGGAAGGCTAGGGGAGCCCCAGCCGGAAGCCTAGGGGAGCCCTAGCCTGAAGGCTAGGGGTGCCATAGCCGGACGCTAGGGGAGCCCCAGCCGGAAGCCTAGGGGAGCCCTAGCCTGAAGGCTAGGGGTGCCATAGCCGGAAGGCTAGGGGAGCCCTAGCCGGAAGCCTAGGGGAGCCCTAGCCTGAAGCCTAGGGGTGCCCTAGCCGGAAGGCTAGGGGAGCCCTAGCCGGAAGCCTAGGGGAGCCCTAGCCTGAAGGCTAGGGGTGCCCTAGCCGGAAGGCTAGGGGAGCCCTAGCCGGAAGCCTAGGGGAGCCCTAGCCTGAAGGCTAGGGGTGCCCTAGCCGGAAGGCTAGGGGAGTCCTAGCCGGAAGCCTAGGGGAGCCCTAGCCTGAAGGCTAGGGATGCCCTAGCCGGAAGGCTAGGGGAGCCCTAGCCGGAAGCCTAGGGGAGCCCTAGCCTGAAGGCTAGGTGTGCCCTAGCCGGAAGGCTAAGGGAGCCCTAGCCGGAATACTAGGGGAGCCCTAGCCGGAAGCCTAGGGGAGCCCTAGCCTGAAGGCTAGGGGTGCCCTAGCCGGAAGCCTAGGGGAGACCTAGCCCGAAGCCTAGGGGAGCCCTAGCCTGAAGGCTAGGGGTGACCTAGCCGGAAGCCTAGGGGAGCCCTAGCCCGAAGCCTAGGGGAGCCCTAGCCTGAAGGCTAGGGGTGCCCTAGCCGGAAGCCAGGGGAGCCCTAGCCCGAAGCCTAGGGGTGCCCTAGCCTGAAGGCTAGGGGTGCCCTAGCCGGAAGCCTAGGGGAGCCCTAGCTGGAAGCCTAGGGGAGCCCTAGCCTGAAGGCTAGGGGTGCCCTAGCCGGAAGCCTAAGGGAGCCCTAGCCGGAAGCCTAGGGGAGCCCTAGCCTGAAGGCTAGGGGTGCCCTAGCCGGAAGCCTAGGGGAGCCCTAGCCGGAAGCCTAGGGGAGCCCTAGCCTGAAGGCTAGGGGTGCCCTAGCCGGAAGCCTAGGGGAGCCCTAGCCGGAAGCCTAGGGGAGCCCTAGCCTGAAGGCTAGGAGTGCCCTAGCCGGAAGGCTAGGGGAGCCCTAGCCGGAAGCCTAGGGGAGCCCTAGCCTGAAGGCTAGGGGTGCCCTAGCCCGAAGGCTAGGGGAGCCCTAGCCGGAAGCCTAGGGGAGCCCTAGCCGGAAGCCAAGGGGAGCCCTAGCCTGAAGGCTAGGTGTGCCCTAGCCGGAAGGCTAGGTTAGCCCTAGCCGGAAGCCTAGGGGAGCCCTAGCCTGAAGGCTAGGGGTGCCCTAGCCGGAAGGCTAGGGGAGCCCTAGCCGGAAGCCTAGCGGAGCCCTAGCCTGAAGGCTAGGGGTGCCCTAGCCGGAAGGCTAGGGGAGTCCTAGCCGGAAGCCTAGGGGAGCCCTAGCCGGAAGGCTAGGGGAGCCCTAGCCGGAAGCCTAGGGTAACCCTAGCCTGAAGGCTAGGGGTGCCCTAGCCGGAAGGCTAGGGGAGCCCTAGCCCGAAGCCTAGGGGAGCCCTAGCCTGAAGGCTAGGGGTGCCCTAGCCGGAAGGCTAGGGGAGCCCTAGCCGGAAGCCTAGGGGTGCCCTAGCCTGAAGGGTAGGGGTGCCCTAGCCGGAAGGCTAGGGGAGCCCGAGCCGGAAGCCTAGGGGAGCCCTAGCCTGAAGGCTAGGGGTGCCCTAGACGGAAGGCTAGGGGAGCCCGAGCCGGAAGCCTAGGGGAGCACTAGCCTGAAGGCTATGGGTGCCCTAGCCGGAAGCCTAGTGGAGCCCTAGCCGGAAGCCTAGGGGAGCCCTAGCCTGAAGGCTAGGGGTGCCCTAGCCGGAAGGCTAGGGGAGCCCTAGCCGGAAGCCTAGGGGAGCCCAAGCCTGAAGGCTAGGGGTGCCCTAGCCGGAAGCCTAGGGGAGCCCTAGCCCGAAAACTAGGGGAGCCTTAGCCTGAAGGCTAGGGGTGCCCTAGCCGGAAGCCTAGGGGAGCCCTAGCCGGAAGCCTAGGGGAGCCCTAGCCTGAAGGCTAAGGGTGCCCTAGCCGGAAGCCTGGGGAGCCCTAGCCGGAAGCCTAGGGGAGCCCTAGCCTGAAGGCTAGGGGTGCCCTAGCCGGAAGCCTAGGGGAGCCCTAGCCGGAATCCTAGGGGAGCCCTAGCCTGAAGGCTAGGGGTGCCCCAGCCGGAAGGCTAGGGGAGCCCTAGCCGGAAGCCTAGGGGAGCCCTAGCCTGAAGGCTCGGGGTGCCCTAGCCGGAAGGCTAGGGGAGCCCTAGCCGGAAGCCTAGGGGAGCCCTAGCCTGAAGGCTAGGGGTGCCATAGCCGGACGCTAGGGGAGCCCCAGCCGGAAGCCTAGGGGAGCCCTAGCCTGAAGGCTAGGGGTGCCATAGCCGGAAGGCTAGGGGAGCCCTAGCCGGAAGCCTAGGGGAGCCCTAGCCTGAAGCCTAGGGGTGCCCTAGCCGGAAGGCTAGGGGAGCCCTAGCCGGAAGCCTAGGGGAGCCCTAGCCGGAAGGCTAGGGGTGCCCTAGCCGGAAGGCTAGGGGAGCCCTAGCCGGAAGCCTAGGGGAGCCCTAGCCTGAAGGCTAGGGGTGCCCTAGCCGGAAGGCTAGGGGAGTCCTAGCCGGAAGCCTAGGGGAGCCCTAGCCTGAAGGCTAGGGATGCCCTAGCCGGAAGGCTAGGGGAGCCCTAGCCGGAAGCCTAGGGGAGCCCTAGCCTGAAGGCTAGGGGTGCCCTAGCCGGAAGGCTAAGGGAGCCCTAGCCGGAATACTAGGGGAGCCCTAGCCGGAAGCCTAGGGGAGCCCTAGCCTGAAGGCTAGGGGTGCCCTAGCCGGAAGCCTAGGGGAGCCCTAGCTGGAAGCCTAGGGGAGCCCTAGCCTGAAGGCTAGGGGTGCCCTAGCCGGAAGCCTAAGGGAGCCCTAGCCGGAAGCCTAGGGGAGCCCTAGCCTGAAGGCCAGGGGTGCCCTAGCCGGAAGCCTAGGGGAGCCCTAGCCGGAAGCCTAGGGGAGCCCTAGCCTGAAGGCTAGGGGTGCCCTAGCCGGAAGCCTAGGGGAGCCCTAGCCGGAAGCCTAGGGGAGCCCTAGCCTGAAGGCTAGGAGTGCCCTAGCCGGAAGGCTAGGGGAGCCCTAGCCGGAAGCCTAGGGGAGCCCTAGCCTAAAGCCTAGGGGAGCCCTAGCCTAAAGCCTAGGGGTGCCCTAGCCTGAAGGCTAGAGGAGCCCTAGCCTTAGCCTAGGGGAGCCCTAGCCTTAGCCTAGGGGAACCTAAAGCCTAGGGGTGCCCTAGCCTGAAGGCTAGGGGAGCCCTAGCCTTAGACTAGGGGAGCCCTAGCCTTAAGCCTAGGGGTGCCCTAGCCTGAAGGCTAGGGGAGCCCTAGCCTTAGCCTAGGGGAGCCTAAAGCCTAGGGGTGCCCTAGCCTGAAGGCTAGGGGAGCCCTAGCCTTAGCCTAGGGGAGCCCTAGCCTAAAGCCTAGGGGTGCCCTAGCCTGAAGGCTAGGGGAGCCCTAGCCTTAGCCTAGGGGAGCCTAAAGCCTAGGGGTGCCCTAGCCTGAAGGCTAGAGGAGCCCTAGCCTTAGCCTAGGGGAGCCCTAGCCTAAAGCTTAGGGGTGCCCTAGCCTGAAGGCTAGGGGAGTCCTAGCCGGAAGCCTAGGGGAGCCCTAGCCTGAAGGCTAGGGGTGCGCTAGCCGGAAGGCTAGGGGAGCCCTAGCCGGAAGCCTAGGGGAGCCCTAGCCTGAAGGCTAGGGGTGCCCTAGCCGGAAGGCTAGGGGAGCCCTAGCCGGAAGCCTAGGGGAGCCCTAGCCAGAAGCCTAGGGGAGCCCTAGCCTGAAGGCTAGGGGTGCCCTAGCCGGAACTAGGGGAGCCCTAGCCGGAAGCCTAGGGGAGCCCTAGCCTGAAGGCTAGGGGTGCCCTAGCCGGAAGGCTAGGGGAGCCCTAGCCGGAAGCCTAGGGGAGCCCTAGCCGGAAGGCTAGGGGTGCCCTAGCCGGAAGGCTAGGGGAGTCTTAGCCGGAAGCCTAGGGGAGCCCTAGCCTGAAGGCTAGGGATGCCCTAGCCGGAAGGCTAGGGGAGCCCTAGCCGGAAGGCTAGGGGAGCCCTAGCCGGAAGCCTAGGGGAGCCCTAGACGGAAGCCTAGGGGAGCCCTAGCCGGAAGGCTAGGGGTGCCCTAGCCGGAAGCCTAGGGGAGCCCTAGCCCGAAGCCTAGGGGAGCCCTAGCCCGAAGGCTAGGGGTGCCCTAGCCGGAAGCCTAGGGGAGCCCTAGCCCGAAGCCTAGGGGAGCCCTAGCCTGAAGGGTAGGGGTGCCCTAGCCGGAGGCCTAGGGGAGCCCTAGCCCGAAGCCTAGGGGAGCCCTAGCCTGAAGGCTAGGGGTGCCCTAGCCGGAAGCCTAGGGGAGCCCTAGCCGGAAGCCTAGGGGAGCCCTAGCCTGAAGGCTAGGGGTGCCCTAGCCGGAAGCCTAGGGGAGCCCTAGCCGGAAGCCTAGGGGAGCCCTAGCCTGAAGGCTAGGGGTGCCCTAGCCGGAAGCCTAGGGGAGCCCTAGCCGGAAGCCTAGGGGAGCCCTAGCCTGAAGGCTAGGGGTGCCCTAGCCGGAAGCCTAGGGGAGACCTAGCCGGACGCCTAGGGGAGCCCTAGCCTGAAGGCTAGGGGTGCCCTAGCCGGAACCCTAGGTGAGCCCTAGCCGGAAGCCTAGGGGAGCCCTAGCCTGAAGGCTAGGGGTGCCCTAGCCGGAAGGCTAGGGGAGCCCTAGCCGGAAGCCTAGGGGAGCCCTAGCCTGAAGGCTAGGGGTGCCCTTGCCGGAAGGCTTGGGGAGCCCTAGCCGGAAGCCTAGGGGAGCCCTAGCCTGAAGGCTAGGGGAGCCCTAGCCTTAGCCTAGGGGAGCCCTAGCCTAAAGCCTAGGGGTGCCCTAGCCTGAAGGCTAGGGGAGCCCTAGCCTTAGCCTAGGGGAGCCCTAGCCTAAAGCCTAGGGGTGCCCTAGCCTGAAGGCTAGGGGAGCCCTAGCCTTAGCCTAGGGGAGCCCTAGCCTAAAGCCTAGGGGAGCCCTAGCCTAAAGCCTAGGGGTGCCCTAGCCTGAAGGCTAGGGGAGCCCTTTCCTTAGCCTAGGGGAGCCCTAGCCTTAGCCTAGGGGAGCCTAAAGCCTAGGGGTGCCCTAGCCTGAAGGCTAGGGGAGCCCTAGCCTTAGCCTAGGGGAGCCCTAGCCTAAAGCCGAGGGGTGCCCTAGCCTGAAGGCTAGGGGAGCCCTAGCCTTAGCCTAGGGGAGCCTAAAGCCTAGGGGTGCCCTAGCCTGAAGGCTAGGGGAGCCCTAGCCTTAGCCTAGGGGAGCCCTAGCCTAAAGCCTAGGGGTGCCCTAGCCTGAAGGCTAGGGGAGCCCTAGCCTTAGCCTAGGGGAGCCTAAAGCCTAGGGGTGCCCTAGCCTGAAGGCTAGGGGAGCCCTAGCCTTAGCCTAGGGGAGCCCTAGCCTAAAGCCTAGGGGTGCCCTAGCCTGAAGGCTAGGGGAGCGCTAGCCGTAGCCTAGGGGAGCCTAAAGCCTAGGGGTGCCCTAGCCTGAGGCTAGGGGAGCCCTAGCCTTAGCCTAGCGGAGCCCTAGCCTAAATCCTAGGGGTGCCCTAGCCTTAGCCTAGGGGAGCCTAAAGCCTAGGGGTGCCCTACCCTGAAGGCTAGGGGAGCCTTAGCCTTAACCTAGGGGAGCCTAAAGCCTAGTAGTGCCCTAGCCTGAAGGCTAGGGGAGCCCTATCCTTAGCCTAGGGGAGCCCTAGCCTAAAGCCTAAGGGTGCCCTACCCTGAAGGCTAGGGGAGCCCTAGCCTTAGCCTGGGGGAGCCTAAAGTCTAGGGGTGCCCTAGCCTGAAGGCTAGGGGAGCCCTAGCCTTAGCCTAGGGGAACCCTAGCCTAAAGCCTAGGGGTGCCCTAGCCTGAAGGCTAGGGGAGCCCTAGCCTTAGCCTAGGGGAGCCCTAGCCTAAAGCCTAGGGCTGCCCTAGCCTGAAGGCTAGGGGAGCCCTAGCCTTAGCCTAGGGGAACCCTAGCCTAAAGCCTAGGGGTGCCCTAGCCTGAAGGCTAGGGGAGCCCTAGCCTTAGCCTAGGGGAGCCCTAGCCTAAAGCCTAGGGGTGCCCTAGCCTGAAGGCTAGGGGAGCCCTAGCCTTAGCCTAGGGGAGCCCTAGCCTAAAGCCTTGGGGTGCCCTAGCCTGAAGGCTAGGGGAGCCCTAGCCTTAGCCTAGGGGAGCCCTAGCCTAAAGCCTAGGTGTGCCCTAGCCTGAAGGCTAGGGGAGCCCTAGCCTTAGCCTAGGGGAGCCCTAGCCTAAAGCCTAGGGGTGACCTAGCCTGAAGGCTAGGGGAGCCCTAGCCTTAGCCTAGGGGAGCCTAAAGCCTAGGGGTGCCCTAGCCTGAAGGCTAGGGGAGCCCTAGCCTTAGCCTAGGGGAGCCTAAAGCCTAGGGGTGCCCTAGCCTGAAGGCTAGGGGAGCCCTAGCCTTAGCCTAGGGGAGCCCTAGCCTGAAGCCTAGGGGTGCCCTAGCCTGAAGGCTAGTGGAGCCCTAGCCTTAGCCTAGGGGAGCCCTAGCCGGAAGGCTAGGGGTGCCCTAGCCGGAAGGCTAGGGGAGCCCTAGCCGGAAGCCTAGGGGAGCCCTAGCCTGAAGGCTAGGGGTGCCCTAGCCGGAAGGCTAGGGGAGCCTTAGCCGGAAGCCTAGGGGAGCCCTAGCCTGAAGGCTAGGGGTGCCCTAGCCGGAAGCCTAGGGGAGCCCTAGCCGGAAGCCTAGGGGAGCCCTAGCCTGAAGGCTAGGGGTGCCCTAGCCGGAAGGCTAGGGGAGCCCTAGCCGGAAGCCTAGGGGAGCCCTAGCCTGAAGGCTAGGGGTGCCCTAGCCGGAAGCCTAGGGGAGCCCTAGCCTGAAGGCTAGGGGTGCCCTAGCCGGAAGGCTAGGGGAGCCCTAGCCGGAAGCCTAGGGGAGCCCTAGCCTGAAGGCTAGGGGTGCCCTAGCCGGAAGGCTAGGGGAGTCCTAGCCGGAAGCCAAGGGGAGCCCTAGCCTGAAGGCTAGGGATGCCCTAGCCGGAAGGCTAGGGGAGCCCTAGCCGGAAGGCTAGGGGTGCCCTAGCCGGAAGGCTAGGGGAGCCCTAGCCGGAAGCCTAGGGGAGCCCTAGCCGGAAGCCTAGGGGAGCCCTAGCCTGAAGGCTAGGGGTGCCCTAGCCGGAAGCCTAGGGGAGCCCTAGCCCGAAGCCTAGGAGAGCCCTAGCCTGAAGGCTAGGGGTGCCCTAGCCGGAAGCCTAGGGGAGCCCTAGCCCGAAGCCTAGGGGAGCCCTAGCCTGAAGGCTAGGGGTGCCCTAGCCGGAAGCCTAGGGGAGCCCTAGCCCGAAGCCTAGGGGAGCCCTAGCCTGAAGGCTAGGGGTGCCCTAGCCGGAAGCCTAGGGGAGCCCTAGCCGGAAGCCTAGGGGAGCCCTAGCCTGAAGGCTAGGGGTGCCCTAGCCGGAAGCCTAGGGGAGCCCTAGCCGGAAGCCTAGGGGAGCCCTAGCCTGAAGGCTAGGGGTGCCCTAGCCGGAAGCCTAGGGGAGCCCTAGCCGGAAGCCTAGGGGAGCCCTAGCCTGAAGGCTAGGGGTGCCCTAGCCGGAAGCCTAGGGGAGCCCTAGCCGGAAGCCTAGGGGAGCCCTAGCCTGAAGGCTAGGGGTGCCCTAGCCGGAAGCCTAGGGGAGCCCTAGCCGGAAGGGTAGGTGTGCCCTAGCCGGAAGCCTAGGGGAGCCCTAGCCTGAAGCCTAGGGGAGCCCTAGCCTGAAGGCTAGGGGTGCCCTAGCCGGAACCCTAGGGGAGCCCTAGCCGGAAGCCTAGGGGAGCCCTAGCCTGAAGGCTAGGGGAGCCCTAGCCGGAAGCCTAGGGGAGCCCTAGCCTGAAGGCTAGGGGTGCCCTAGCCGGAAGGCTAGGGGAGCCCTAGCCGGAAGCCTAGGGGAGCCCTAGCCTGAAGGCTAGGGGTGCCCTAGCCGGAAGGCTAGGGGAGCCCTAGCCGGAAGCCTAGGGGAGCCCTAGCCTGAAGGCTAGGGGTGCCCTAGCCGGAAGGCTAGGGGAGCCCTAGCCGGAAGCCTAGGGGAGCCCTAGCCTGAAGGCTAGGGGTGCCCTAGCCGGAAGGCTAGGGGAGCCCTAGCCGGAAGCCTAGCGGAGCCCTAGCCTGAAGGCTAGGGGTGCCCTAGCCGGAAGGCTAGGGGTGCCCTAGCCGGAAGCCTAGGGGAGCCCTAGCCGGAAGCCTAGGGGAGCCCTAGCCCGAAGCCTAGGGGAGCCCTAGCCTGAAGGCTAGGGGTGCCCTAGCCGGAAGCCTAGGGGAGCCCTAGCCTGAAGGCTAGGGGTGCCCTAGCCGGAAGCCTAGGGGAGCCCTAGCCGGAAGCCTAGGGGAGCCCTAGCCTGAAGGCTAGGGGTGCCCTAGCCGGAAGCCTAGGGGAGCCCTAGCCGGAAGCCTAGGGGAGCCCTAGCCTGAAGGCTAGGGGTGCCCTAGCCGGAAGCCTAGGGGAGCCCTAGCCGGAAGCCTAGGGGAGCCCTAGCCTGAAGGCTAGGTGTGCCCTAGCCGGAAGCCTAGGGGAGCCCTAGCCGGAAGCCTAGGGGAGCCCTAGCCTGAAGGGTAGGTGTGCCCTAGCCGGAAGCCTAGGGGAGCCCTAGCCTGAAGCCTAGGGGAGCCCTAGCCTGAAGGCTAGGGGTGCCCTAGCCGGAACCCTAGGGGAGCCCTAGCCGGAAGCCTAGGGGAGCCCTAGCCTGAAGGCTAGGGGAGCCCTAGCCGGAAGCCTAGGGGAGCCCTAGCCTGAAGGCTAGGGGTGCCCTAGCCGGAAGGCTAGGGGAGCCCTAGCCGGAAGCCTAGGGGAGCCCTAGCCTGAAGGCTAGGGGTGCCCTAGCCGGAAGGCTAGGGGAGCCCTAGCCGGAAGCCTAGGGGAGCCCTAGCCTGAAGGCTAGGGGTGCCCTAGCCGGAAGGCTAGGGGAGCCCTAGCCGGAAGCCTAGGGGAGCCCTAGCCTGAAGGCTAGGGGTGCCCTAGCCGGAAGGCTAGGGGAGCCCTAGCCGGAAGCCTAGCGGAGCCCTAGCCTGAAGGCTAGGGGTGCCCTAGCCGGAAGGCTAGGGGAGCCCTAGCCGGAAGCCTAGGGGAGCCCTAGCCGGAAGCCTAGGAGAGCCCTAGCCTGAAGGCTAGGGGTGCCCTAGCCGGAAGGCTAGGGGAGCCCAAGCCGGAAGCCTAGGGGAGCACTAGCCTGAAGGCTAGGGGTGCCCTAGCCGGAAGGCTAGGGGAGCCCTAGCCGGAAGCCTAGGGGAGCCCTAGCCTGAAGGCTAGGGGTGCCCTAGCCGGAAGGCTAGGGGAGCCCTAGCCGGAAGCCTAGGGGAGCCCTAGCCTGAAGGCTAGGGGAGCCCTAGCCGGAAGGCTAGGGGAGCCCTAGCCGGAAGCCTAGGGGAGCCCTAGCCTGAAGGCTAGGGGTGCCCTAGCCGGAAGGCTAGGGGAGCCCTAGCCGGAAGCCTAGCGGAGCCCTAGCCTGAAGGCTAGGGGTGCCCTAGCCGGAAGGCTAGGGGTGCCCTAGCCGGAAGCCTAGGGGAGCCCTAGCCGGAAGCCTAGGGGAGCCCTAGCCCGAAGCCTAGGGGAGCCCTAGCCTGAAGGCTAGGGGTGCCCTAGCCGGAAGCCTAGGGGAGCCCTAGCCTGAAGGCTAGGGGTGCCCTAGCCGGAAGCCTAGGGGAGCCCTAGCCGGAAGCCTAGGGGAGCCCTAGCCTGAAGGCTAGGGGTGCCCTAGCCGGAAGCCTAGGGGAGCCCTAGCCGGAAGCCTAGGGGAGCCCTAGCCTGAAGGCTAGGGGTGCCCTAGCCGGAAGCCTAGGGGAGCCCTAGCCGGAAGCCTAGGGGAGCCCTAGCCTGAAGGGTAGGTGTGCCCTAGCCGGAAGCCTAGGGGAGCCCTAGCCTGAAGCCTAGGGGAGCCCTAGCCTGAAGGCTAGGGGTGCCCTAGCCGGAACCCTAGGGGAGCCCTAGCCGGAAGCCTAGGGGAGCCCTAGCCTGAAGGCTAGGGGAGCCCTAGCCGGAAGCCTAGGGGAGCCCTAGCCTGAAGGCTAGGGGTGCCCTAGCCGGAAGGCTAGGGGAGCCCTAGCCGGAAGCCTAGGGGAGCCCTAGCCTGAAGGCTAGGGGTGCCCTAGCCGGAAGGCTAGGGGAGCCCTAGCCGGAAGCCTAGGGGAGCCCTAGCCTGAAGGCTAGGGGTGCCCTAGCCGGAAGGCTAGGGGAGCCCTAGCCGGAAGCCTAGGGGAGCCCTAGCCGGAAGGCTAGGGGTGCCCTAGCCGGAAGGCTAGGGGAGCCCTAGCCGGAAGCCTAGCGGAGCCCTAGCCTGAAGGCTAGGGGTGCCCTAGCCGGAAGGCTAGGGGAGCCCTAGCCGGAAGCCTAGGGGAGCCCTAGCCGGAAGCCTAGGAGAGCCCTAGCCTGAAGGCTAGGGGTGCCCTAGCCGGAAGGCTAGGGGAGCCCAAGCCGGAAGCCTAGGGGAGCACTAGCCTGAAGGCTAGGGGTGCCCTAGCCGGAAGGCTAGGGGAGCCCTAGCCGGAAGCCTAGGGGAGCCCTAGCCTGAAGGCTAGGGGTGCCCTAGCCGGAAGGCTAGGGGAGCCCTAGCCGGAATCCTAGGGGAGCCCTAGCCTGAAGACTAGGGGTGCCCTAGCCGGAAGGCTAGGGGAGCCCTAGCCGGAAGCCTAGGAGAGCCCTAGCCTGAAGGCTAGGGGTGCCCTAGGCGGAAGGCTAGGGGAGCCCTAGCCGGAAGCCTAGGGGAGCCCTAGCCTGAAGGCTAGGGGTGCCCTAGCCGGAAGGCTAGGGGAGCCCTAGCCGGAATCCTAGGGGAGCCCTAGCCTGAAGACTAGGGGTGCCCTAGCCGGAAGGCTAGGGGAGCCCTAGCCGGAAGCCTAGGAGAGCCCTAGCCTGAAGGCTAGGGGTGCCCTAGGCGGAAGGCTAGGGGAGCCCTAGCCGGAAGCCTAGGGGAGCCCTAGCCGGAAGGCTAGGGGTGCCCTAGCCGGAAGGCTAGGGGAGCCCTAGCCGGAAGCCTAGGTGAGCCCTAGCCTGAAGGCTAGGGGTGCCCTAGCCGGAAGCCTAGGGGAGCCCTAGTCGGAAGCCTAGGGGAGCCCTAGCCTGAAGGCTAGGGGTGCCCTAGCCGGAAGCCTAGGGGAGCCCTAGCCGGAAGCCTAGAGGAGCCCTAGCCTGAAGGCTAGGGGTGCCCTAGCCGGAGGCCTAGGGGAGCCCTAGCCGGAAGCCTAGGGGAGCCCTAGCCGGAAGGCTAGGGGTGCCCTAGCCGGAAGGCTAGGGGAGCCCTAGCCGGAAGCCTAGGGGAGCCCTAGCATGAAGGCTAGGGGTGCCCTAGCCGGAAGGCTAGGGGAGCCCTAGCCGGAAGCCTAGGGGAGCCCTAGCCGGAAGCCTAGCGGATCCCTAGCCGGAAGGCTAGGGGAGCCCTAGCCGGAAGCCTAGGGGAGCCCTAGCCGGAAGCCTAGGAGAGCCCTAGCCTGAAGGCTAGGGGTGCCCTAGCCGGAAGGCTAGGGGAGCCCTAGCCGGAAGCCTAGGGGAGCCCTAGCCTGAAGGCTAGGGGTGCCCTAGCCGGAAGGCTAGGGGAGCCCTAGCCGGAAGCCTAGGGGAGCCCTAGCCTGAAGGCTAGGGGTGCCCTAGCCGGAAGGCTAGGGGAGCCCTAGCCGGAAGCCTAGGGGAGCCCTAGCCTGAAGGCTAGGGGTGCCCTAGCCGGAAGGCTAGGGGAGCCCTAGCCGGAAGCCTAGGGGGGCCCTAGCCTGAAGGCTAGGGGTGCCCTAGCCGGAAGCCTAGGGGAACCCTAGCCCGAAGCCTAGGGGAGCCCTAGCCTGAAGGCTAGGGGTGCCCTAGCCGGAAGCCTAGGGGAGCCCTAGCCTAAAGCCTAGGGGTGCCCTAGCCTGAAGGCTAGGAGAGCCCTAGCCTTAGCCTAGGGGAGCCTAAAGCCTAGGGGTGCCCTAGCCAGAAGGCTAGGGGAGCCCTAGCCTTAGCCTAGGGGAGCCCTAGCCTAAAGCCTAGGGGTGCCCTAGCCTGAAGGCTAGGGGAGCCCTAGCCTTAGCCTAGGGGAGCCTAAAGCCTAGGGGTGCCCTAGCCTGAAGCCTAGGGGAGCCCTAGCCTTAGCCTAGGGGAGCCTAAAGCCTAGGGGTGCCCTAGCCTGAAGGCTAGGGGAGCCCTAGCCTTAGCCTAGGGGAGCCCTAGCCTAAAGCCTAGGGGTGCCCTAGCCTGAAGGCTAGGGGAGCGCTAGCCTTAGCCTAGGGGAGCCTAAAGCCTAGGGGTGCCCTAGCCTGAAGGCTAGGGGAGCCCTAGCCTTAGCCTAGGGGAGCCCTAGCCTAAAGCCTAGGGGTGCCCTAGCCTTAGCCTAGGGGAGCCTAAAGCCTAGGGGTGCCCTACCCTGAAGGCTAGGGGAGCCTTAGCCTTAACCTAGGGGAGCCTAAAGCCTAGTAGTGCCCTAGCCTGAAGGCTAGGGGAGCCCTAGCCTTAGCCTAGGGGAGCCCTAGCCTAAAGCCTAAGGGTGCCCTACCCTGAAGGCTAGGGGAGCCCTAGCCTTAGCCTGGGGGAGCCTAAAGTCTAGGGGTGCCCTAGCCTGAAGGCTAGGGGAGCCCTAGCCTTAGCCTAGGGGAACCCTACCCTAAAGCCTAGGGGTGCCCTAGCCTGAAGGCTAGGGGAGCCCTAGCCTTAGCCTAGGGGAGCCCTAGCCTAAAGCCTAGGGGTGCCCTAGCCTGAAGCCTAGGGGTGCCCTAGCCTGAAGGCTAGGGGAGCCCTAGCCTTAGCCTAGGGGAACCCTAGCCTAAAGCCTAGGGGTGCCCTATCCTGAAGGCTAGGGGAGCCCTAGCCTTAGCCTAGGGGAGCCCTAGCCTAAAGCCTAGGGGTGCCCTAGCCTGAAGGCTAGGGGAGCCCTAGCCTTAGCCTAGGGGAGCCCTAGCCTAAAGCCTAGGGGTGCCCTAGCCAGAAGGCTAGGGGAGCCCTAGCCTTAGCCTAGGGGAGCCTAAAGCCTAGGGGTGCCCTAGCCTGAAGGCTAGGGGAGCCCTAGCCTTAGCCTAGGGGAGCCTAAAGCCTAGGGGTGCCCTAGCCTGAAGGCTAGGGGAGCCCTAGCCTTAGCCTAGGGGAGCCCTAGCCTGAAGCCTAGGGGTGCCCTAGCCTGAAGGCTAGGGGAGCCCTAGCCTTAGCCTAGGGGAGCCCTAGCCGGAAGGCTAGGGGTGCCCTAGCCGGAAGGCTAGGGGAGCCCTAGCCGGAAGCCTAGGGGAGCCCTAGCCTGAAGGCTAGGGGTGCCCTAGCCGGAAGGCTAGGGGAGCCCTAGCCGGAGGCCTAGGGGAGCCCTAGCCTGAAGGCTAGGGGTGCCCTAGCCGGAAGGCTAGGGGAGCCCTAGCCGGAAGCCTAGGGGAGACCTAGCCTGAAGGCTAGGGGTGCCCTAGCCGGAAGGCTAGGGGAGCCCTAGCCGGAAGCCTAGGGGAGCCCTAGCCTGAAGGCTAGGGGTGCCCTAGCCGGAAGGCTAGGGGAGTCCTAGCCGGAAGCCTAGGGGAGCCCTAGCCTGAAGGCTAGGGGTGCCCTAGCCGGAAGCCTAGGGGAGCCCTAGCCCGAAGCCTAGGGGAGCCCTAGCCTGAAGGCTAGGGGTGCCCTAGCCGGAAGCCTAGGGGAGCCCTAGCCGGAAGCCTAGGGGAGCCCTAGCCTGAAGGCTAGGGGTGCCCTAGCCGGAAGCCTAGGGGAGCCCTAGCCGGAAGCCTAGGGGAGCCCTAGCCTGAAGGCTAGGGGTGCCCTAGCCGGAAGCCTAGGGGAGCCCTAGCCGGAAGCCTAGGGGAGCCCTAGCCTGAAGGCTAGGGGTGCCCTAGCCGGAAGCCTAGGGGAGCCCTAGCCGGAAGCCTAGGGGAGCCCTAGCCTGAAGGCTAGGGGTGCCCTAGCCGGAAGCCTAGGGGAGCCCTAGCCGGAAGCCTAGGGGAGCCCTAGCCTGAAGGCTAGGGGTGCCCTAGCCGGAAGCCTAGGGGAGCCCTAGCCGGAAGCCTAGGGGAGCCCTAGCCTGAAGGCTAGGGGTGCCCTAGCCAGAAGCCTAGGGGAGCCCTAGCCGGAAGCCTAGGGGAGCCCTAGCCTGAAGGCTAGGGGTGCCCTAGCCGGAGGCCTAGGGGAGCCCTAGCCGGAAGCCTAGGGGAGCCCTAGCCAGAAGGCTAGGGGTGCCCTAGCCGGAAGGCTAGGGGAGCCCTAGCCGGAAGCCTAGGGGAGCCCTAGCCTGAAGGCTAGGGGTGCCCTAGCCGGAAGGCTAGGGGAGCCCTAGCCGGAAGCCTAGGGGAGCCCTAGCCGGAAGCCTAGCGGAGCCCTAGCCGGAAGGCTAGGGGAGCCCTAGCCTGAAGCCTAGGGGAGCCCTAGCCGGAAGCCTAGGAGAGCCCTAGCCTGAAGGCTAGGGGTGCCCTAGCTGGAAGGCTAGGGGAGCCCTAGCCGGGAGCCTAGGGGAGCCCTAGCCTGAAGGCTAGGGGTGCCCTAGCCGGAAGGCTAGGGGAGCCCTAGCCGGGAGCCTAGGGGAGCCCTAGCCTGAAGGCTAGGGGTGCCCTAGCCGGAAGGCTAGGGGAGCCCTAGCCGGAAGCCTAGGGGAGCCCTAGCCTGAAGGCTAGGGGTGCCCTAGCCGGAAGGCTAGGGGAGCCCTAGCCGGAAGCCTAGGGGGGCCCTAGCCTGAAGGCTAGGGGTGCCCTAGCCGGAAGCCTAGGGGAACCCTAGCCCGAAGCCTAGGGGAGCCCTAGCCTGAAGGCTAGGGGTGCCCTAGCCGGAAGCCTAGGGGAGCCCTAGCCTAAAGCCTAGGGGTGCCCTAGCCTGAAGTCTAGGGGAGCCCTAGCCTTAGCCTAGGGGAGCCTAAAGCCTAGGGGTGCCCTAGCCTGAAGGCTAGGGGAGCCCTAGCCTTAGCCTAGGGGAGCCCTAGCCTAAAGCCTAGGGGTGCCCTAGCCTGAAGGCTAGGGGAGCCCTAGCCTTAGCCTAGGGGAGCCTAAAGCCTAGGGGTGCCCTAGCCTGAAGGCTAGGGGAGCCCTAGCCTTAGTCTAGGGGAGCCCTAGCCTAAAGCCTAGGGGTGCCCTAGCCTGAAGCCTAGGGGAGCCCTAGCCTTAGCCTAGGGGAGCCTAAAGCCTAGGGGTGCCCTAGCCTGAAGGCTAGGGGAGCCCTAGCCTTTGCCTAGGGGAGCCCTAGCCTAAAGCCTAGGGGTGCCCTAGCCTGAAGGCTAGGGGAGCGCTAGCCTTAGCCTAGGGGAGCCTAAAGCCTAGGGGTGCCCTAGCCTGAAGGCTAGGGGAGCCCTAGCCTTAGCCTAGGGGAGCCCTAGCCTAAAGCCTAGGGGTGCCCTAGCCTTATCCTAGGGGAGCCTAAAGCCTAGGGGTGCCCTACCCTGAAGGCTAGGGGAGCCCTAGCCTTAGCCTAGGGGAGCCTAAAGCCTAGGGGTGCCCTAGCCTGAAGGCTAGGGGAGCCCTAGCCTTAGCCTAGGGGAGCCCTAGCCGGAAGGCTAGGGGTGCCCTAGCCGGAAGGCTAGGGGAGCCCTAGCCGGAAGCCTAGGGGAGCCCTAGCCTGAAGGCTAGGGGTGCCCTAGCCGGAAGCCTAGGGGAGCCCTAGCCGGAGGCCTAGGGGAGCCCTAGCCTGAAGGCTAGGGGTGCCCTAGCCGGAAGGCTAGGGGAGCCCTAGCCGGAAGCCTAGGGGAGCCCTAGCCGGAAGCCTAGGGGAGCCCTAGCCTGAAGGCTAGGGGTGCCCTAGCCGGAAGGCTAGGGGAGCCCTAGCCGGAAGCCTAGGGGAGCCCTAGCCTGAAGGCTAGGGGTGCCCTAGCCGGAAGGCTAGGGGAGCCCTAGCCGGAAGCCTAGGGGAGCCCTAGCCTGAAGGCTAGGGGTGCCCTAGCCGGAAGGCTAGGGGAGCCCTAGCCGGAAGCCTAGGGGAGCCCTAGCCTGAAGGCTAGGGGTGCCCTAGCCGGAAGGCTAGGGGAGTCCTAGCCGGAAGCCTAGGGGAGCCCTAGCCTGAAGGCTAGGGATGCCCTAGCCGGAAGGCTAGGGGAGCCCTAGCCGGAAGCCTAGGGGAGCCCTAGCCGGAAGGCTAGGGGTGCCCTAGCCGGAAGGCTAGGGGTGCCCTAGCCGGAAGCCTAGGGGAGCCCTAGCCCGAAGCCTAGGGGAGCCCTAGCCTGAAGGCTAGGGGTGCCCTAGCCGGAAGCCTAGGGGAGCCCTAGCCCGAAGCCTAGGGGAGCCCTAGCCTGAAGGCTAGGGGTGCCCTAGCCGGAAGGCTAGGGGAGCCCTAGCCGGAAGCCTAGGGGAGCCCTAGCCTGAAGGCTAGGGGTGCCCTAGCCGGAAGGCTAGGGGAGCCCTAGCCGGAAGCCTAGGGGAGCCCTAGCCTGAAGGCTAGGGGTGCCCTAGCCGGAAGGCTAGGGGAGCCCTAGCCGGAAGCCTAGGGGAGCCCTAGCCTGAAGGCTAGGGGTGCCCTAGCCGGAAGCCTAGGGGAGCCCTAGCCCGAAGCCTAGGGGAGCCCTAGCCTGAAGGCTAGGGGTGCCCTAGCCGGAAGCCTAGCGTAGCCCTAGCCGGAAGCCTAGGGGAGCCCTAGACTGAAGGCTAGGGGTGCCCTAGCCGGAAGCCTAGGGGAGCCCTAGCCGGAAGCCTAGGGGAGCCCTAGCCTGAAGGCTAGGGGTGCCCTAGCCGGAAGCCTAGGGGAGCCCTAGCCGGAAGCCTAGGGGAGCCCTAGCCTGAAGGCTAGGGGTGCCCTAGCCGGAAGCCTAGGGGAGCCCTAGCCGGAAGCCTAGGGGAGCCCTAGCCGGAAGGCTAGGGGAGCCCTAGCCGGAAGCCTAGGGGAGCCCTAGCCTGAAGGCTAGGGGTGCCCTAGCCGGAAGGCTAGGGGAGCCCTAGCCGGAAGCCTAGGGGAGCCCTAGCCAGAAGCCTAGCGGAGCCCTAGCCTGAAGGCTAGGGGTGCCCTAGCCGGAAGGCTAGGGGAGCCCTAGCCGGAAGCCTAGGGGAGCCCTAGCCTGAAGGCTAGGGGTGCCCTAGCCGGAAGGCTAGGGGAGCCCTAGCCGGAAGCCTAGGGGAGCCCTAGCCGGAAGGCTAGGGGTGCCCTAGCCGGAATGCTAGGGGAGCCCTAGCCGGAAGCCTAGGGGAGCCCTAGCCGGAAGGCTAGGGGAGCCCTAGCCGGAAGCCTAGGGGAGCCCTAGCCTGAAGGCTAGGGGTGCCCTAGCCGGAAGGCTAGGGGAGCCCTAACCGGAAGCCAAGGGTGCCCTAGCCTGAAGGCTAGGGGTGCCCTAGCCGGAAGCCTAGGGGAACCCTAGCCCGAAGCCTAGGGGAGCCCTAGCCTGAAGGCTAGGGGTGCCCTAGCCGGAAGCCTAGGGGAGCCCTAGCCGGAAGCCTAGGGGAGCCCTAGCCTGAAGGCTAGGGGTGCCCTAGCCGGAAGCCTAGGGGAGCCCTAGCCGGAAGCCTAGGGGAGCCCTAGCCTGAAGGCTAGGGGTGCCCTAGCCGGAAGCCTAGGGGAGCCCTAGCCGGAAGCCTAGGGGAGCCCTAGCCTGAAGGCTAGGGGTGCCCTAGCCGGAAGCCTAGGGGAGCCCTAGCCGGAAGCCTAGGGGAGCCCTAGCCTGAAGGCTAGGGCTGCCCTAGCCGGAAGCCTAGGGGAGCCCTAGCGGGAAGCCTAGGGGAGCCCTAGCCTGAAGGCTAGGGGTGCCCTAGCCGGAAGGCTAGGGGAGCCCTAGCCGGAAGCCTAGCGGAGCCCTAGCCGGAAGGCTAGGG
Source organism: Tenrec ecaudatus (assembly GCF_050624435.1). Classification (NCBI taxonomy): domain Eukaryota; kingdom Metazoa; phylum Chordata; class Mammalia; order Afrosoricida; family Tenrecidae; genus Tenrec; species Tenrec ecaudatus. The sequence continues at coordinate 228,703 of NW_027459202.1, read as the reverse complement.
GAGCCCTAGCCTGAAGCCTAGGGGAGCCCTAGCCGGAAGCCTAGGAGAGCCCTAGCCTGAAGGCTAGGGGTGCCCTAGCTGGAAGGCTAGGGGAGCCCTAGCCGGGAGCCTAGGGGAGCCCTAGCCTGAAGGCTAGGGGTGCCCTAGCCGGAAGGCTAGGGGAGCCCTAGCCGGGAGCCTAGGGGAGCCCTAGCCTGAAGGCTAGGGGTGCCCTAGCCGGAAGGCTAGGGGAGCCCTAGCCGGAAGCCTAGGGGAGCCCTAGCCTGAAGGCTAGGGGTGCCCTAGCCGGAAGGCTAGGGGAGCCCTAGCCGGAAGCCTAGGGGGGCCCTAGCCTGAAGGCTAGGGGTGCCCTAGCCGGAAGCCTAGGGGAACCCTAGCCCGAAGCCTAGGGGAGCCCTAGCCTGAAGGCTAGGGGTGCCCTAGCCGGAAGCCTAGGGGAGCCCTAGCCTAAAGCCTAGGGGTGCCCTAGCCTGAAGTCTAGGGGAGCCCTAGCCTTAGCCTAGGGGAGCCTAAAGCCTAGGGGTGCCCTAGCCTGAAGGCTAGGGGAGCCCTAGCCTTAGCCTAGGGGAGCCCTAGCCTAAAGCCTAGGGGTGCCCTAGCCTGAAGGCTAGGGGAGCCCTAGCCTTAGCCTAGGGGAGCCTAAAGCCTAGGGGTGCCCTAGCCTGAAGGCTAGGGGAGCCCTAGCCTTAGTCTAGGGGAGCCCTAGCCTAAAGCCTAGGGGTGCCCTAGCCTGAAGCCTAGGGGAGCCCTAGCCTTAGCCTAGGGGAGCCTAAAGCCTAGGGGTGCCCTAGCCTGAAGGCTAGGGGAGCCCTAGCCTTTGCCTAGGGGAGCCCTAGCCTAAAGCCTAGGGGTGCCCTAGCCTGAAGGCTAGGGGAGCGCTAGCCTTAGCCTAGGGGAGCCTAAAGCCTAGGGGTGCCCTAGCCTGAAGGCTAGGGGAGCCCTAGCCTTAGCCTAGGGGAGCCCTAGCCTAAAGCCTAGGGGTGCCCTAGCCTTATCCTAGGGGAGCCTAAAGCCTAGGGGTGCCCTACCCTGAAGGCTAGGGGAGCCCTAGCCTTAGCCTAGGGGAGCCTAAAGCCTAGGGGTGCCCTAGCCTGAAGGCTAGGGGAGCCCTAGCCTTAGCCTAGGGGAGCCCTAGCCGGAAGGCTAGGGGTGCCCTAGCCGGAAGGCTAGGGGAGCCCTAGCCGGAAGCCTAGGGGAGCCCTAGCCTGAAGGCTAGGGGTGCCCTAGCCGGAAGGCTAGGGGAGCCCTAGCCGGAGGCCTAGGGGAGCCCTAGCCTGAAGGCTAGGGGTGCCCTAGCCGGAAGGCTAGGGGAGCCCTAGCCGGAAGCCTAGGGGAGCCCTAGCCGGAAGCCTAGGGGAGCCCTAGCCTGAAGGCTAGGGGTGCCCTAGCCGGAAGGCTAGGGGAGCCCTAGCCGGAAGCCTAGGGGAGCCCTAGCCTGAAGGCTAGGGGTGCCCTAGCCGGAAGGCTAGGGGAGCCCTAGCCGGAAGCCTAGGGGAGCCCTAGCCTGAAGGCTAGGGGTGCCCTAGCCGGAAGGCTAGGGGAGCCCTAGCCGGAAGCCTAGGGGAGCCCTAGCCTGAAGGCTAGGGGTGCCCTAGCCGGAAGGCTAGGGGAGTCCTAGCCGGAAGCCTAGGGGAGCCCTAGCCTGAAGGCTAGGGATGCCCTAGCCGGAAGGCTAGGGGAGCCCTAGCCGGAAGCCTAGGGGAGCCCTAGCCGGAAGGCTAGGGGTGCCCTAGCCGGAAGGCTAGGGGTGCCCTAGCCGGAAGCCTAGGGGAGCCCTAGCCCGAAGCCTAGGGGAGCCCTAGCCTGAAGGCTAGGGGTGCCCTAGCCGGAAGCCTAGGGGAGCCCTAGCCCGAAGCCTAGGGGAGCCCTAGCCTGAAGGCTAGGGGTGCCCTAGCCGGAAGGCTAGGGGAGCCCTAGCCGGAAGCCTAGGGGAGCCCTAGCCTGAAGGCTAGGGGTGCCCTAGCCGGAAGGCTAGGGGAGCCCTAGCCGGAAGCCTAGGGGAGCCCTAGCCTGAAGGCTAGGGGTGCCCTAGCCGGAAGGCTAGGGGAGCCCTAGCCGGAAGCCTAGGGGAGCCCTAGCCTGAAGGCTAGGGGTGCCCTAGCCGGAAGCCTAGGGGAGCCCTAGCCCGAAGCCTAGGGGAGCCCTAGCCTGAAGGCTAGGGGTGCCCTAGCCGGAAGCCTAGCGTAGCCCTAGCCGGAAGCCTAGGGGAGCCCTAGACTGAAGGCTAGGGGTGCCCTAGCCGGAAGCCTAGGGGAGCCCTAGCCGGAAGCCTAGGGGAGCCCTAGCCTGAAGGCTAGGGGTGCCCTAGCCGGAAGCCTAGGGGAGCCCTAGCCGGAAGCCTAGGGGAGCCCTAGCCTGAAGGCTAGGGGTGCCCTAGCCGGAAGCCTAGGGGAGCCCTAGCCGGAAGCCTAGGGGAGCCCTAGCCGGAAGGCTAGGGGAGCCCTAGCCGGAAGCCTAGGGGAGCCCTAGCCTGAAGGCTAGGGGTGCCCTAGCCGGAAGGCTAGGGGAGCCCTAGCCGGAAGCCTAGGGGAGCCCTAGCCAGAAGCCTAGCGGAGCCCTAGCCTGAAGGCTAGGGGTGCCCTAGCCGGAAGGCTAGGGGAGCCCTAGCCGGAAGCCTAGGGGAGCCCTAGCCTGAAGGCTAGGGGTGCCCTAGCCGGAATGCTAGGGGAGCCCTAGCCGGAAGCCTAGGGGAGCCCTAGCCGGAAGGCTAGGGGAGCCCTAGCCGGAAGCCTAGGGGAGCCCTAGCCTGAAGGCTAGGGGTGCCCTAGCCGGAAGGCTAGGGGAGCCCTAACCGGAAGCCAAGGGTGCCCTAGCCTGAAGGCTAGGGGTGCCCTAGCCGGAAGCCTAGGGGAACCCTAGCCCGAAGCCTAGGGGAGCCCTAGCCTGAAGGCTAGGGGTGCCCTAGCCGGAAGCCTAGGGGAGCCCTAGCCGGAAGCCTAGGGGAGCCCTAGCCTGAAGGCTAGGGGTGCCCTAGCCGGAAGCCTAGGGGAGCCCTAGCCGGAAGCCTAGGGGAGCCCTAGCCTGAAGGCTAGGGGTGCCCTAGCCGGAAGCCTAGGGGAGCCCTAGCCGGAAGCCTAGGGGAGCCCTAGCCTGAAGGCTAGGGGTGCCCTAGCCGGAAGCCTAGGGGAGCCCTAGCCGGAAGCCTAGGGGAGCCCTAGCCTGAAGGCTAGGGCTGCCCTAGCCGGAAGCCTAGGGGAGCCCTAGCGGGAAGCCTAGGGGAGCCCTAGCCTGAAGGCTAGGGGTGCCCTAGCCGGAAGGCTAGGGGAGCCCTAGCCGGAAGCCTAGGGGAGCCCTAGCCTGAAGGCTAGGGGTGCCCTAGCCGGAAGGCTAGGGGAGCCCTAGCCGGAAGCCTAGAGGAGCCCTAGCCTGAAGGCTAGGGGTGACCTAGCCGGAAGGCTAGGGGAGCCCTAGCCGGAAGCCTAGGGGAGCCCTAGCCTGAAGGCTAGGGGTGCCCTAGCCGGAAGGCTAGGGGAGCCCTAGCCGGAAGCCTAGGGGAGCCCTAGCCTGAAGGCTAGGGGTGCCCTAGCCGGAAGGCTAGGGGAGCCCTAGCCGGAAGCCTAGGGGAGCCCTAGCCGGAAGCCTAGGGGTGCCCTAGCCGGAAGGCTAGGGGAGCCCTAGCCGGAAGCCTAGGGGAGCCCTAGCCTGAAGGCTAGGGGTGCCCTAGCCGGAAGGCTAGGGGAGCCCTAGCCGGAAGCCTAGGGGAGCCCTAGCCGGAAGGCTAGGGGAGCCCTAGCCGGAAGGCTAGGGGAGCCCTAGTCGGAAGGCTAGGGGTGCCCTAGCCGGAAGGCTAGGGGAGCCCTAGCCGGAAGCCTAGGGGAGCCCTAGCCTGAAGCCTAGGAGTTCCCTAACCGGAAGGCTAGGGGAGCTCTAGCCGGAAGCGTAGGGGAGCCCTAGCCTGAAGCCTAGGGGTGCCCTAGCCGGAAGGCTAGGGGAGCCCTAGACGGAAGCCTAGGGGAGCCCTAGCCTGAAGCCTAGGGGTGCCCTAGCCGGAAGGCTAGGGGAGCCCTAGCCTGAAGCCTAGGGGAGCCCTAGCCTGAAGCCTAGGGGTGGCCTATCCGGAAGGCTAGGGGAGCCCTAGCCTGAAGCCTAGGGGAGCCCTAGCCTGAAGCCTAGGGGTACCCTACACGGAAGGCTAGGGGAGCCCTAGCCTGAAGCCTAGGGGAGCCCTAGACTGAAGCCTAGGGGAGCCCTAGCCTGAAGCCTAGGGGTGCCCTAGCCGGAAGGCTAGGGGAGCCCTAGCCTGAAGCCTAGGGGAGCCCTAGCCTGAGGCCTAGGGGTGCCCTAGCCGGAAGGCTAGGGGAGCCCTAGCCGGAAGCCTAGGGGAGCCTTAGCCTGAAGCCTAGGGGTGCCCAAGCCGGAAGCCTAGGGGAGCCCTAGCCGGAAGGCTAGGGGAGCCCTAGCCGGAAGCCTAGGGGAGCCCTAGCCTGAAGCCTAGGGGTGCCCTAGCCGGAAGGCTAGGGGAGCACTAGCTTGAAGCCTAGGGGAGCCCTAGCCTGAAGCCTAGGGGAGCCCTAGCCTGAAGCCTAGGAGTGCCCTAGCCGGAAGGCTAGGGGAGCCCTAGCCTGAAGCCTAGGGGAGCCCTAGCCTGAAGCCTAGGGGTGCCCTAGCCGGAAGGCTAGGGGAGCCCTAGCCTGAAGCCTAGGGGAGCCCTAGCCTGAAGCCTAGGGTTGCCCTAGACGGAAGGCTAGGGGAGCCTTCGCCTGAAGCCTAGGGGAGACCTAGCCTGAAGTCTAGGGGTGCCCTAGTCAGAAGGCTAGGGGAGCCCTAGCCTGAAGCCTAGGGGTGCCCTAGCCGGAAGGCTAGTGGAGCCCTAGCCTGAAGCCTAGGGGAGCCCTAGCCTGAAGCCTAGGGGTGCCCTAGCCGGAAGGCTAGGGGAGCCCTAGCCTGAAGCCTAGGGGAGCCCTAGCCTGAAGCCTAGGGGTGCCCTAGTCGGAAGGCAAGGGGAGCCCTAGCCTGAAGCCTAGGGGAGCCCTAGCCTGAAGCCTAGGGGTGCCCTAGCCGGAAGGCTAGGGGAGCCCTAGCCTGAAGCCTAGGGGAGCCCTAGCCTGAAGCCTAGGGGTGCCCTAGCCGGAAGGCTAGGGGAGCCCTAGCCTGAAGCCTAGGGGAGCACTAGCCTGCAGCCTAGGGGTGCCCTAGCATGAAGCCTAGGGGTGCCCTAGCCGGAAGGCTAGGGGAGCCCTAGCCTGAAGCCTAGGGGAGCCCTAGCCTGAAGCCTAGGGGTACCCTACCCGGAAGGCTAGGGGAGCCCTAGCCTGAAGGCTAGGGGAGCCCTAGACTGAAGCCTAGGGGTGCCCTAGCCGGAAGGCTAGGGCAGCCCTAGCCTGAAGCCTAGGGGAGCCCTAGCCTGAAGCCTAGGGGTGCCCTAGGCGGAAGGCTAGGGGAGCCCTAGCCCGAAGCCTAGGGGAGCCTTAGCCTGAAGCCTAGGGGTGCCCTAGCCGGAAGCCTAGGGGAGCCCTAGCCGGAAGCCTAGGGGAGCCCTAGCCTGAAGCCTAGTGGTGCCCTAGCCGGAAGGCTAGGGGAGCCCTAGCCGGAAGCCTAGGGGAGCCCTAGCCTGAAGCCTAGGGGTGCCCTAGCCGGAAGGCTAGGGGTGCCCTAGCCGGAAGGCTAGGGGAGCCCTAGCCTGAAGCCTAGGGGAGCCCTAGCCTGAAGCCTAGGGGAGCCCTAGCCTGAAGCCTAGGGGTCCCCTAGCCTGAAGGCTAGGGGAGCCCTAGCCTTAGCCTAGGGGAGCCCTAGCCTTAGCCTAGGGGAGCCCTAGCCTGAAGCCTAGGGCTGCCCTAGCCTGAAGGCTAGGGGAGCACTAGCCTGAAGCCTAGGGCTGCCCTAGCCTGAAGTCTAGGGGAGCCCTAGCCTTAGCCTAGGGGAGCCCTAGCCTGAAGCCTAGGGCTGCCCTAGCCTGAAGGCTAGGGGAGCCCTAGCCTTAGCCTAGGGGAGCCCTAGCCTGAAGCCTAGGGCTGCCCTAGCCTGAAGGCTAGGGGAGCCCTAGCCTTAGCCTAGGGGTGCCCTAGCCTGAAGCCTAGGGGTGCCCTAGCCGGAAGGCTAGGGGAGCCCTAGCCGGAAGCCTATGGGAGCCCTAGCCTGAAGGCTAGGGGTGCCCTAGCCGGAAGGCTAGGGAAGCCCTAGCCGGAAGCCTAGGGGAGCCCTAACCTGAAGGCTAGGGGTGCCCTAGCCGGAAGGCTAGGGGAGCCCTAGCCGGAAGCCTAGGGGAGCCCTAGCCGGAAGGCTAGCGGAGTCCTAGCCGGAAGCCTAGGGGAGCCCTACCCGGAAGGCTAGGGGAGCCCTAGCCGGAAGGCTAGGGGAGCCCTAGCCGGAAGGCTAGGGGAGCCCCAGGCGGAAGCCTAGGGGAACGTTAGCCTGAAGGCTAGGGGTGCCATAGCCGGACGCTAGGGGAGCCCCAGCCGGAAGCCTAGGGGAGCCCTAGCCTGAAGTCTAGGGGTGCCCTAGCCGGAAGGCTAGGGGAGCCCTAGCCGGAAGCCTAGGGGAGCCCTAGCCTGAAGCCTAGGGGTGCCCTAACCGGAAGGCTATGGGAGCCCTAGCCGGAAGCCTAGGGGAGCCCTAGCCTGAAGCCTAGGGGTGCCCTAGCCGGAAGGCTAGGGGAGCCCTAGACGGAAGCCTAGGGGAGCCCTAGCCTGAAGCCTAGGGGTGCCCTAGCCGGAAGGCTAGGGGAGCCCTAGCCGAAAGCCTAGGGGAGCCCTAGCCTGAAGCCTAGGGGTGCCCTAGCCGGAAGGCTAGGGGAGCCCTAGCCGGAAGCCTAGGGGAGCCCTAGCCTGAAGCCTAGGGGTGCCCTAGCCGGAAGGCTAGGGGAGCCCTAGCCGGAAGCCTAGGGGAGCCCTAACCTGAAGCCTAGGGGTGCCCTAGCCGGAAGGCTAGGGGAGCCCTAGCCGGAAGCCTAGGGGAGTCCTAGCCTGAAGCCTAGGGGTGCCCTAGCCGGAAGGCTAGGGGAGCCCTAGCCTGAAGCCTAGGGGTGCCCTAGCCGGAAGGCTAGGGGTGCCCTAGCCGGAAGGCTAGGGGAGCCCTAGCCTGAAGCCTAGGGGAGCCCTAGCCTGAAGCCTAGGGGAGCCCTAGCCTGAAGCCTAGGGGTGCCCTAGCCGGAAGGCTAGGGGAGCCCTAGCCTGAAGCCTAGGGGAGCCCTAGCCTGAAGCCTAGGGGTGCCCTAGCCGGAAGGCTAGGGGAGCCCTAGCCTGAAGCCTAGGGGAGCCCTAGCCTGAAGCCTAGGGGTGCCCTAGCCGGAAGGCTAGGGGAGCCCTAGCCTGAAGCCTAGGGGAGACCTAGCCTGAAGCCTAGGGGTGCCCTAGCCGGAAGGCTAGGGGAGCCCTAGCCTGAAGCCTAGGGGTGCCCTAGCCGGAAGGCTAGGGGAGCCCTAGCCTGAAGCCTAGGGGAGCCCTAGCCTGAAGCCTAGGGGTGCCCTAGCCGGAAGGCTAGGGGAGCCCTAGCCTGAAGCCTAGGGGAGCCCTAGCCTGAACCTAGGGGTGCCCTAGCCGGAAGGCAAGGGGAGCCCTAGCCTGAAGCCTAGGGGAGCCCTAGCCTGAAGCCTAAGGGTGCCCTAGCCGGAAGGCTAGGGGAGCCCTAGCCTGAAGCCTAGGGCTGCCCTAGCCTGAAGGCTAGGGGAGCCCTAGCCTTAGCCTAGGGGAGCCCTAGCCTGAAGCCTAGGGCTGCCCTAGCCTGAAGGCTAGGGGAGCCCTAGCCTTAGCCTAGGGGTGCCCTAGCCTGAAGCCTAGGGGTGCCCTAGCCGGAAGGCTAGGGGAGCCCTAGCCGGAAGCCTAGGGGAGCCCTAGCCGGAAGGCTAGCGGAGTCCTAGCCGGAAGCCTAGGGGAGCCCTACCCGGAAGGCTAGGGGAGCCCTAGCCGGAAGGCTAGGGGAGCCCTAGCCGGAAGGCTAGGGGAGCCCCAGGCGGAAGCCTAGGGGAACGTTAGCCTGAAGGCTAGGGGTGCCATAGCCGGACGCTAGGGGAGCCCCAGCCGGAAGCCTAGGGGAGCCCTAGCCTGAAGTCTAGGGGTGCCCTAGCCGGAAGGCTAGGGGAGCCCTAGCCGGAAGCCTAGGGGAGCCCTAGCCTGAAGCCTAGGGGTGCCCTAACCGGAAGGCTAGGGGAGCCCTAGCCGGAAGCCTAGGGGAGCCCTAGCCTGAAGCCTAGGGGTGCCCTAGCCGGAAGGCTAGGGGAGCCCTAGACGGAAGCCTAGGGGAGCCCTAGCCTGAAGCCTAGGGGTGCCCTAGCCGGAAGGCTAGGGGAGCCCTAGCCGAAAGCCTAGGGGAGCCCTAGCCTGAAGCCTAGGGGTGCCCTAGCCGGAAGGCTAGGGGAGCCCTAGCCGGAAGCCTAGGGGAGCCCTAGCCTGAAGCCTAGGGGTGCCCTAGCCGGAAGGCTAGGGGAGCCCTAGCCGGAAGCCTAGGGGAGCCCTAACCTGAAGCCTAGGGGTGCCCTAGCCGGAAGGCTAGGGGAGCCCTAGCCGGAAGCCTAGGGGAGTCCTAGCCTGAAGCCTAGGGGTGCCCTAGCCGGAAGGCTAGGGGTGCCCTAGCCGGAAGGCTAGGGGAGCCCTAGCCTGAAGCCTAGGGGAGCCCTAGCCTGAAGCCTAGGGGAGCCCTAGCCTGAAGCCTAGGGGTGCCCTAGCCGGAAGGCTAGGGGAGCCCTAGCCTGAAGCCTAGGGGAGCCCTAGCCTGAAGCCTAGGGGTGCCCTAGCCGGAAGGCTAGGGGAGCCCTAGCCTGAAGCCTAGGGGAGCCCTAGCCTGAAGCCTAGGGGTGCCCTAGCCGGAAGGCTAGGGGAGCCCTAGCCTGAAGCCTAGGGGAGACCTAGCCTGAAGCCTAGGGGTGCCCTAGCCGGAAGGCTAGGGGAGCCCTAGCCTGAAGCCTAGGGGTGCCCTAGCCGGAAGGCTAGGGGAGCCCTAGCCTGAAGCCTAGGGGAGCCCTAGCCTGAAGCCTAGGGGTGCCCTAGCCGGAAGGCTAGGGGAGCCCTAGCCTGAAGCCTAGGGGAGCCCTAGCCTGAACCTAGGGGTGCCCTAGCCGGAAGGCAAGGGGAGCCCTAGCCTGAAGCCTAGGGGAGCCCTAGCCTGAAGCCTAAGGGTGCCCTAGCCGGAAGGCTAGGGGAGCCCTAGCCTGAAGCCTAGGGGAGCCCTAGCCTGAAGCCTAGGGGTGCCCTAGCCGGAAGGCTAGGGGAGCCCTAGCCGGAAGCCTAGGGGAGCCCTAGCCTGAAGCCTAGGGATGCCCTAGCCGGAAGGCTAGGGGAGCCCTAGCCTGAAGCCTAGGGGAGCCCTAGCCTGAAGCCTAGGGGTGCCCTAGCCGGAAGGCTAGGGGAGCCCTAGCCTGAAGCCTAGGGGAGCCCTAGCCTGAAGCCTAGGCGTGCCCTAGCCGGAAGGCTAGGGGAGCCCTAGCCTGAAGCCTAGGGGAGCCCTAGCCTGAAGCCTAGGGGAGCCCTAGCCGGAAGGCTAGGGGAGCCCTAGCCGGAAGGCTAGGGGTGCCCAAGCCGGAAGGCTAGGGGAGCCCTAGCCTGAAGCCTAGGGGAGCCCTAGCCTGAAGCCTAGGGGAGCCCTAGCCTGAAGCCTAGGGGTGCCCTAGCCTGAAGGCTAGGGGAGCCCTAGCCTTAGCCTAGGGGAGCCCTAGCCTGAAGCCTAGGGCTGCCCTAGCCTGAAGGCTAGGGGAGCCCTAGCCTTAGCCTAGGGGAGCCCTAGTCTGAAGCCTAGGGCTGCCCTAGCCTGAAGGCTAGGGGAGCCCTAGCCTTAGCCTAGGGGAGCCCTAGCCTGAAGCCTAGGGCTGCCCTAGCCGGAAGGCTAGGGGAGCCCTAGCCGGAAGCCTAGGGGAGCCCTAGCCGGAAGCCTAGGGGAGCCCTAGCCTGAAGGCTAGGAGTGCCCTAGCCGGAAGCCTAGGGGAGCCCTAGCCGGAAGCCTAGGGGAGCCCTAGCCTGAAGGCTAGGGGTGCCCTAGCCGGAAGCCTAGGGGAGCCCTAGCCGGAAGCCTAGGGGAGCCCTAGCCTGAAGGCTAGGGGTGCCCTAGCCGGAAGCCTAGGGGAGCCCTAGCCTGAAGGCTAGGGGTGCCCTAGCCGGAAGCCTAAGGGTGCCCTAGCCGGAAGCCTAGGGGAGCCCTAGCCGGAAGCCTAGGGGAGCCCTAGCCTGAAGGCTAGGTGTGCCCTAGCCGGAACCCTAGGGGAGCCCTAGCCGGAAGCCTAGGGGAGCCCTAGCCTGAAGCCTAGGGGTGCCCTAGCCGGAAGGCTAGGGGAGCCCTAGCCGGAAGCCTAGGGGAGCCCTAGCCGGAAGCCTAGGGGAGCCCTAGCCTGAAGGCTAGGGGTGCCCTAGCCGGAAGCCTAGGGGAGCCCTAGCCGGAAGCCTAGGGGAGCCCTAGCCTGAAGGCTAGGGGTGCCCTAGCCGGAAGCCTAGGGGAGCCCTAGCCGGAAGCCTAGGGGAGCCCTAGCCTGAAGGCTAGGGGTGCCCTAGCCGGAAGCCTAGGGGAGCCCTAGCCGGAAGCCTAGGGGAGCCCTAGCCTGAAGGCTAGGTGTGCCCTAGCCGGAAGGCTAGGGGAGCCCTAGCCGGAAGCCTAGGGGAGCCCTAGCCTGAAGGCTAGGGGTGCCCTAGCCAGAAGGCTAGGGGAGGCCTAGCCGGAAGCCTAGGGGAGCCCTAGCCGGAAGCCTAGGGGAGCCCTAGCCTGAAGGCTAGGGGTGCCCTAGCCGGAAGGCTAGGGGAGCCCTAGCCGGAAGCCTAGGGGAGCCCTAGCCTGAAGGCTAGGGGTGCCCTAGCCGGAAGGCTAGGGGAGGCCTAGCCGGAAGCCTAGGGGAACCCTAGCCGGAAGCCTAGGGGAGCCCTAGCCTGAAGGCTAGGGGTGCCCTAGCCGGAAGGCTAGGGGAGCCCTAGCCGGAAGCCTAGGGGAGCCCTAGCCGGAAGGCTAGGGGAGCCCTAGCCGGAAGCCTAGGGGAGCCCTAGTCTGAAGGCTAGGGGTGCCATAGCCGGACGCTAGGGGAGCCCCAGCCGGAAGCCTAGGGGAGCCCTAGCCTGAAGGCTAGGGGTGCCCTAGCCGGAAGGCTAGGGGAGCCCTAGCAGGAAGCCTAGGGGAGCCCTAGCCTGAAGGCTAGGGGTGCCCTAGCCGGAAGCCTAGGGGAGCCCTAGCCGGAAGCCTAGGGGAGCCCTAGCCTGAAGGCTAGGGGTGCCCTAGCCGGAAGCCTAGGGGAGCCCTAGCCTGAAGGCTAGGGGTGCCCTAGCCGGAAGCCTAAGGGTGCCCTATCCGGAAGCCTAGGGGAGCCCTAGCCGGAAGCCTAGGGGAGCCCTAGCCTGAAGGCTAGGGGTGCCCTAGCCGGAAGACTAGGGGAGCCCTAGCCGGAAGCCTAGGGGAGCCCTAGCCTGAAGGCTAGGGGTGCCCTAGCCGGAAGCCTAGGGGAGCCCTAGCCTGAAGGCTAGGGGTGCCCTAGCCGGAAGCCTAAGGGTGCCCTAGCCGGAAGCCTAGGGGAGCCCTAGCCGGAAGCCTAGGGGAGCCCTAGCCTGAAGGCTAGGGGAGCCCTAGCCGGAAGCCTAGGGGAGCCCTAGCCGGAAGCCTAGGGGAGCCCTAGCCTGAAGGCTAGGGGTGCCCTAGCCGGAACCCTAGGGGAGCCCTAGCCTGAAGCCTAGGGGAGCCCTAGCCTGAAGCCTAGGGGTGCCCTAGCCGGAAGGCTAGGGGAGCCCTAGCCTGAAGCCTAGGGGAGCCCTAGCCTGAAGCCTAGGCGTGCCCTAGCCGGAAGGCTAGGGGAGCCCTAGCCTGAAGCCTAGGGGAGCCCTAGCCTGAAGCCTAGGGGAGCCCTAGCCGGAAGGCTAGGGGAGCCCTAGCCGGAAGGCTAGGGGTGCCCTAGCCGGAAGGCTAGGGGAGCCCTAGCCTGAAGCCTAGGGGAGCCCTAGCCTGAAGCCTAGGGGAGCCCTAGCCTGAAGCCTAGGGGTGCCCTAGCCTGAAGGCTAGGGGAGCCCTAGCCTTAGCCTAGGGGAGCCCTAGCCTGAAGCCTAGGGCTGCCCTAGCCTGAAGGCTAGGGGAGCCCTAGCCTTAGCCTAGGGGAGCCCTAGCCTGAAGCCTAGGGCTGCCCTAGCCTGAAGGCTAGGGGAGCCCTAGCCTTAGCCTAGGGGAGCCCTAGCCTGAAGCCTAGGGCTGCCCTAGCCTGAAGGCTAGGGGAGCCCTAGCCTTAGCCTAGGGGTGCCCTAGCCTGAAGCCTAGGGGTGCCCTAGCCGGAAGGCTAGGGGAGCCCTGGCCGGAAGCCTAGGTTAGCCCTAGCCTGAAGGCTAGGGGTGCCCTAGCCGGAAGGCTAGGGGAGCCCTAGCCGGAAGCCTAGGGGAGCCCTAGCCTGAAGGCTAGGGGTGCCCTAGCCGGAAGGCTAGGGGAGCCCTAGCCGGAAGCCTAGGGGAGCCCTAGCCTGAAGGCTAGGGGTGCCCTAGCCGGAAAGCTAGGGGAGTCCTAGCCGGAAGCCTAGGGGAGCCCTAGCCTGAAGGCTAGGGATGCCCTAGCCGGAAGGCTAGGGGAGCCCTAGCCGGAAGCCTAGGGGAGCCCTAGCCTGAAGGCTAGGGGTGCCCTAGCCGGAAGGCTAGGGGAGCCCTAGCCAGAAGACTAGGGGAGCCCTAGCCGGAAGCCTAGGTGAGCCCTAGCCTGAAGGCTAGGGGTGCCCTAGCCGGAAGCCTAGGGGAGCCCTAGCCCGAAGCCTAGGGGAGCCCTAGCCTGAAGGCTAGGGGTGCCCTAGCCGGAAGCCTAGGGGAGCCCTAGCCCGAAGTCTAGGGGAGCCCTAGCCTGAAGGCTAGGGGTGCCCTAGCCGGAAGCCTAGGGGAGCCCTAGCCCGAAGCCTAGGGGAGCCCTAGCCTGAAGGCTAGGGGTGCCCTAGCCGGAAGCCTAGGGGAGCCCTAGCCGGAAGCCTAGGGGAGCCCTAGCCTGAAGGCTAGGGGTGCCCTAGCCGGAAGCCTAGGGGAGCCCTAGCCGGAAGCCTAGGGGAGCCCTAGCCTGAAGGCTAGGGGTGCCCTAGCCGGAAGCCTAGGGGAGCCCTAGCCGGAAGCCTAGGGGAGCCCTAGCCTGAAGGCTAGGGGTGCCCTAGCCGGAAGCCTAGGGGAGCCCTAGCCTGAAGGCTAGGGGTGCCCTAGCCGGAAGCCTAAGGGTGCCCTAGCCGGAAGCCTAGGGGAGCCCTAGCCGGAAGCCTAGGGGAGCCCTAGCCTGAAGGCTAGGGGTGCCCTAGCCGGAACCCTAGGGGAGCCCTAGCCGGAAGCCTAGGGGAGCCCTAGCCTGAAGCCTAGGGGTGCCCTAGCCGGAAGGCTAGGGGAGCCCTAGCCGGAAGCCTAGGGGAGCCCTAGCCGGAAGCCTAGGGGAGCCCTAGCCTGAAGGCTAGGGGTGCCCTAGCCGGAAGCCTAGGGGAGCCCTAGCCGGAAGCCTAGGGGAGCCCTAGCCTGAAGGCTAGGGGTGCCCTAGCCGGAAGCCTAGGGGAGCCCTAGCCGGAAGCCTAGGGGAGCCCTAGCCTGAAGGCTAGGGGTGCCCTAGCCGGAAGCCTAGGGGAGCCCTAGCCGGAAGCCTAGGGGAGCCCTAGCCTGAAGGCTAGGTGTGCCCTAGCCGGAAGGCTAGGGGAGCCCTAGCCGGAAGCCTAGGGGAGCCCTAGCCTGAAGGCTAGGGGTGCCCTAGCCAGAAGGCTAGGGGAGCCCTAGCCGGAAGCCTAGGGGAGCCCTAGCCGGAAGCCTAGGGGAGCCCTAGCCTGAAGGCTAGGGGTGCCCTAGCCGGAAGGCTAGGGGAGCCCTAGCCGGAAGCCTAGGGGAGCCCTAGCCTGAAGGCTAGGGGTGCCCTAGCCGGAAGGCTAGGGGAGGCCTAGCCGGAAGCCTAGGGGAGCCCTAGCCGGAAGCCTAGGGGAGCCCTAGCCTGAAGGCTAGGGGTGCCCTAGCCGGAAGGCTAGGGGAGCCCTAGCCGGAAGCCTAGGGGAGCCCTAGCCGGAAGGCTAGGGGAGCCCTAGCCGGAAGCCTAGGGGAGCCCTAGTCTGAAGGCTAGGGGTGCCATAGCCGGACGCTAGGGGAGCCCCAGCCGGAAGCCTAGGGGAGCCCTAGCCTGAAGGCTAGGGGTGCCCTAGCCGGAAGGCTAGGGGAGCCCTAGCAGGAAGCCTAGGGGAGCCCTAGCCTGAAGGCTAGGGGTGCCCTAGCCGGAAGCCTAGGGGAGCCCTAGCCGGAAGCCTAGGGGAGCCCTAGCCTGAAGGCTAGGGGTGCCCTAGCCGGAAGCCTAGGGGAGCCCTAGCCTGAAGGCTAGGGGTGCCCTAGCCGGAAGCCTAAGGGTGCCCTAGCCGGAAGCCTAGGGGAGCCCTAGCCGGAAGCCTAGGGGAGCCCTAGCCTGAAGGCTAGGGGTGCCCTAGCCGGAAGACTAGGGGAGCCCTAGCCGGAAGCCTAGGGGAGCCCTAGCCTGAAGGCTAGGGGTGCCCTAGCCGGAAGCCTAGGGGAGCCCTAGCCTGAAGGCTAGGGGTGCCCTAGCCGGAAGCCTAAGGGTGCCCTAGCCGGAAGCCTAGGGGAGCCCTAGCCGGAAGCCTAGGGGAGCCCTAGCCTGAAGGCTAGGGGTGCCCTAGCCGGAAGCCTAGGGGAGCCCTAGCCGGAAGCCTAGGGGAGCCCTAGCCTGAAGGCTAGGGGTGCCCTAGCCGGAACCCTAGGGGAGCCCTAGCCGGAAGCCTAGGGGAGCCCTAGCCTGAAGGCTAGGGGTGCCCTAGCCGGAAGGCTAGGGGAGCCCTAGCCGGAAGCCTAGGGGAGCCCTAGCCGGAAACCTAGGGGAGCCCTAGCCTGAAGGCTAGGGGTGCCCTAGCCGGAAGCCTAGGGGAGCCCTAGCCGGAAGCCTAGGGGAGCCCTAGCCTGAAGGCTAGGGGTGCCCTAGCCGGAAGCCTAGGGGAGCCCAAGCCGGAAGCCTAGGGGAGCCCTAGCCTGAAGGCTAGGGGTGCCCTAGCCGGAAGCCTAGGGGAGCCCTAGCCGGAAGCCTAGGGGAGCCCTAGCCTGAAGGCTAGGGGTGCCCTAGCCGGAAGGCTAGGGGAGCCCTAGCCGGAAGCCTAGGGGAGCCCTAGCCTGAAGGCTAGGGGTGACCTAGCCGGAAGGCTAGGGGAGCCCTAGCCGGAAGCCTAGGGGAGCCCTAGCCTGAAGGCTAGGGGTGACCTAGCCGGAAGGCTAGGGGAGCCCTAGCCGGAAGCCTAGGGGAGCCCTAGCCTGAAGGCTAGGGGTGCCCTAGCCGGAAGGCTAGGGGAGCCCTAGCCGGAAGCCTAGGGGAGCCCTAGCCTGAAGGCTAGGGGTGCCCTAGCCGGAAGGCTAGGGGAGGCCTAGCCGGAAGCCTAGGGGAGCCCTAGCCTGAAGCCTAGGGGTGCCCTAGCCGGAAGGCTAGGGGAGCCCTAGCCGGAAGGCTAGGGGAGCCCTCGCCTGAAGCCTAGGGGAGACCTAGCCTGAAGCCTAGGGGTGCCCTAGTCGGAAGGCTATGGGAGCCCTAGCCGGAAGCCTAGGGGTGCACTAGCCGGAAGGCTAGTGGAGCCCTAGCCTGAAGCCTAGGGGAGCCCTAGACTGAAGCCTAGGGGTGCCCTAGCCGGAAGGCTAGGGGAGCCCTAGCCTGAAGCCTAGGGGAGCCCTAGCCTGAAGCCTAGGGGTGCCCTAGCAGGAAGGCAAGGGGAGCCCTAGCCTGAAGCTTAGGGGAGCCCTAGCCTGAAGGCTAGGGGTGCCCTAGCGGAAGACTAGGGGAGCCATAGCCTGAAGCCTAGGGGAGCCCTAGCCTGAAGCCTAGGGGTGCCCTAGCCGGAAGGCTAGGGGAGCCCTAGCCTGAAGCCTAGGGGAGCCCTAGCCAGAAGCCTAGGGGAGCCCTAGCCTGAAGCCTAGGGGTGCCCTATCCGGAAGGCTAGGGGAGCCCTAGCCTGAAGCCTAGGGGAGCCCTAGCCTGAAGCCTAGGGGAGCCCTAGCCTGAAGCCTAGGGGTGCCCTAGCCGGAAGGCTAGGGGAGCCCTAGCCGGAAGCCTAGGGGAGCCTTAGCCTGAAGCCTAGGGGAGCCCTAGCCTGAAGCCTAGGGGAGCCCTAGCCTGAAGCCTAGGGGTGCCCTAGCCGGAAGGCTAGGGGAGCCCTAGCCTGAAGCCTAGGGGAGCCCTAGCCTGAAGCCTAGGGGGGCCCTAGCCGGAAGGCTAGGGGAGCCCTAGCCTGAAGCCTAGGGGAACCCTAGCCTGAAGCCTAGGGGTGCCCTAGCCTGAAGGGTAGGGGAGCCCTAGCCTGAAGCCTAGGGGAGCCCTAGCCTGAAGCCTAGGGGTGCCCTAGCCGGAAGGCTAGGGGAGCCCTAGCCTGAAGCCTAGGGGAGCCCTAGCCTGAAGCCTAGGGGTGCCCTAGCCGGAAGGCTAGGGGAGCCCTAGCCTGAAGCCTAGGGGAGCCCTAGCCTGAAGCCTAGGCGTGCCCTAGCCGGAAGGCTAGGGGAGCCCTAGCCTGAAGCCTAGGGGAGCCCTAGCCTGAAGCCTAGGGGTGCCCTAGCCGGAAGGCTAGGGGAGCCCTAGCCTGAAGCCTAGGGGAGCCCTAGCCTGAAGCCTAGGGGTGCCCTAGCCAGAAGGCTAGGGGAGCCCTAGCCTGAAGCCTAGGGGAGAACTAGCCTGAAGCCTAGGGGTGCCCTAGCCGGAAGGCTAGGGGAGCCCTAGCCTGAAACCTAGGGGATCCCTAGCCTGAAGCCTAGGGGTGCCCTAGCCGGAAGGCTAGGGGAGCCCTAGCCGGAAGCCTAGGGGAGCCTTAGCCTGAAGCCTAGGGGTGCCCTAGCCGGAAGGCTAGGGGTGCCCTAGCCGGAAGGCTAGGGGAGCCCTAGCCTGAAGCCTAGGGGAGCCCTAGCCTGAAGCCTAGGGGAGCCCTAGCCTGAAGCCTGGGGGTGCCCTAGCCTGAAGGCTAGGGGAGCCCTAGCCTTAGCCTAGGGGAGCCCTAGCCTTAGCCTAGGGGAGCCCTAGCCTGAAGCCTAGGGCTGCCCTAGCCTGAAGGCTAGGGGAGCCCTAGCCTGAAGCCTAGGGCTGCCCTAGCCTGAAGGCTAGGGGAGCCCTAGCCTTAGCCTAGGGGAGCCCTAGCCTGAAGCCTAGGGGAGCCCTAGCCTGAAGCCTAGGGCTGCCCTAGCCTGAAGGCTAGGGGAGCCCTAGCCTTAGCCTAGGGGAGCCCTAGCCTGAAGCCTAGGGCTGCCCTAGCCTGAAGGCTAGGGGAGCCCTAGCCTTAGCCTAGGGGTGCCCTAGCCTGAAGCCTAGGGGTGCCCTAGCCGGAAGGCTAGGGGAGCCCTAGCCGGAAGCCTAGGGGAGCCCTATCCTGAAGGCTAGGGGTGCCCTAGCCGGAAGGCTAGGGAAGCCCTAGCCGGAAGCCTAGGGGAGCCCTAGCCTGAAGGCTAGGGGTGCCCTAGCCGGAAGGCTAGGGGAGCCCTAGCCGGAAACCTAGGGGAGCCCTAGCCTGAAGGCTAGGGGTGCCCTAGCCGGAAGGCTAGGGGAGTCCTAGCCGGAAGCCTAGGGGAGCCCTAGCCTGAAGGCTAGGGATGCCCTAGTCGGAAGGCTAGGGGAGCCCTAGCCGGAAGCCTAGGGGAGCCCTAGCCTGAAGGCTAGGGGTGCCCTAGCCGGAAGGCTAGGGGAGTCCTAGCCGGAATACTAGGGGAGCCCTAGCCGGAAGCCTAGGGGAGCCCTAGCCTGAAGGCTAGGGGTGCCTTAGCCGGAAGCCTAGGGGAGACCTAGCCCGAAGCCTAGGGGAGCCCTAGCCTGAAGGCTAGGGGTGCCCTAGCCGGAAGCCTAGGGGAGCCCTAGCCCGAAGCCTAGGGGAGCCCTAGCCTGAAGGCTAGGTGTGCCCTAGCCGGAAGCCAGGGGAGCCCTAGCCCGAAGCCTAGGGGTGCCCTAGCCTGAAGGCTAGGGGTGCCCTAGCCGGAAGCCTAGGGGAGCCCTAGCCGGAAGCCTAGGGGAGCCCTAGCCTGAAGGCTAGGGGTGCCCTAGCCTGAAGCCTAGGGGAGCCCTAGCCGGAAGCCTAGGGGAGCCCTAGGCTGAAGGCTAGGGGTGCCCTAGCCGGAAGCCTAGGGGAGCCCTAGCCGGAAGCCTAGGGGAGCCCTAGCCTGAAGGCTAGGGGTGCCCTAGCCGGAAGCCTAGGGGTGCCCTAGCCGGAAGCCTAGGGGAGCCCTAGCCGGAAGCCTAGGGGAGCCCTAGCCTGAAGGCTAGGGGTGCCCTAGCCGGAAGCCTAGGGGAGCCCTAGCCGGAAGCCTAGGGGAGCCCTAGCCTGAAGGCTAGGGGTGCCCTAGCCGGAAGCCTAGGGGAGCCCTAGCCGGAAGCCTAGGGGAGCCCTAGCCTGAAGGCTAGGAGTGCCCTAGCCGGAAGGCTAGGGGAGCCCTAGCCGGAAGCCTAGGGGAGCCCTAGCCTGAAGGCTAGGGGTGCCCTAGACGGAAGCCTAGGGGAGCCCTAGCCGGAAGCCTAGGGGAGCCCTAGCCTGAAGGCTAGGGGTGCCCTAGCCGGAAGCCAAGGGGAGCCCTAGCCGGAAGCCTAGGGGAGCCCTAGCCTGAAGGCTAGGGGTGCCCTAGCCGGAAGCCTGGGGAGCCCTAGCCGGAAGCCTAGGGGAGCCCTAGCCTGAAGGCTAGGGGTGCCCTAGCCGGAAGCCTAGGGGAGCCCTAGCCGGAAGCCTAGGTGAGCCCTAGCCTGAAGGCTAGGGGTGCCCCAGACGGAAGGCTAGGGGAGCCCTAGCCGGAAGCCTAGGGGAGCCCTAGCCTGAAGGCTAGGGGTGCCCTAGCCGGAAGGCTAGGGGAGCCCTAGCCGGAAGCCTAGGTGAGCCCTAGCCAGAAGGCTAGGGGTGCCCTAGCCGGAAGGCTAGGGGAGCCATAGCCGGATGCCTAGGGGAGCCCTAGCCTGAAGGCTAGGGGTGCCCTAGCCGGAAGGCTAGGGGAGCCCTAGCCGGAAGCCTAGGGGAGTCCTAGCCTGAAGGCTAGGGGTGCCATAGCCGGAAGGCTAGGGGAGCACTAGCCGGAAGCCTAGGGGAGCCCTAGCCTGAAGGCTAGGGGTGCCCTAGCCGGAAGGCTAGGGGAGCCCTAGCCGGAAGCCTAGGGGAGCCCTAGCCGGAAGCCTAGGGGAGCCCTAGCCTGAAGGCTATGGGTGCCCTAGCCGGAAGGCTAGGGGAGCCCTAGCCGGAAGCCTAGGGGAGCCCTAGCCTGAAGGCTAGGGGAGCCATAGCCGGAAGCCTAGGGGAGCCCTAGCCGGAAGGCTAGGGGAGCCCTTGCCGGAAGGCTAGGGCAGCCCTAGCCTGAAGGCTAGGGGTGCCCTAGCCGGAAGGCTAGGGGAGCCCCAGCCGGAAGCCTAGGGGAGCCCTAGCCTGAAGGCTAGGGGTGCCATAGCCGGACGCTAGGGGAGCCCCAGCCGGAAGCCTAGGGGAGCCCTAGCCTGAAGGCTAGGGGTGCCATAGCCGGAAGGCTAGGGGAGCCCTAGCCGGAAGCCTAGGGGAGCCCTAGCCTGAAGCCTAGGGGTGCCCTAGCCGGAAGGCTAGGGGAGCCCTAGCCGGAAGCCTAGGGGAGCCCTAGCCTGAAGGCTAGGGGTGCCCTAGCCGGAAGGCTAGGGGAGCCCTAGCCGGAAGCCTAGGGGAGCCCTAGCCTGAAGGCTAGGGGTGCCCTAGCCGGAAGGCTAGGGGAGTCCTAGCCGGAAGCCTAGGGGAGCCCTAGCCTGAAGGCTAGGGATGCCCTAGCCGGAAGGCTAGGGGAGCCCTAGCCGGAAGCCTAGGGGAGCCCTAGCCTGAAGGCTAGGTGTGCCCTAGCCGGAAGGCTAAGGGAGCCCTAGCCGGAATACTAGGGGAGCCCTAGCCGGAAGCCTAGGGGAGCCCTAGCCTGAAGGCTAGGGGTGCCCTAGCCGGAAGCCTAGGGGAGACCTAGCCCGAAGCCTAGGGGAGCCCTAGCCTGAAGGCTAGGGGTGACCTAGCCGGAAGCCTAGGGGAGCCCTAGCCCGAAGCCTAGGGGAGCCCTAGCCTGAAGGCTAGGGGTGCCCTAGCCGGAAGCCAGGGGAGCCCTAGCCCGAAGCCTAGGGGTGCCCTAGCCTGAAGGCTAGGGGTGCCCTAGCCGGAAGCCTAGGGGAGCCCTAGCTGGAAGCCTAGGGGAGCCCTAGCCTGAAGGCTAGGGGTGCCCTAGCCGGAAGCCTAAGGGAGCCCTAGCCGGAAGCCTAGGGGAGCCCTAGCCTGAAGGCTAGGGGTGCCCTAGCCGGAAGCCTAGGGGAGCCCTAGCCGGAAGCCTAGGGGAGCCCTAGCCTGAAGGCTAGGGGTGCCCTAGCCGGAAGCCTAGGGGAGCCCTAGCCGGAAGCCTAGGGGAGCCCTAGCCTGAAGGCTAGGAGTGCCCTAGCCGGAAGGCTAGGGGAGCCCTAGCCGGAAGCCTAGGGGAGCCCTAGCCTGAAGGCTAGGGGTGCCCTAGCCCGAAGGCTAGGGGAGCCCTAGCCGGAAGCCTAGGGGAGCCCTAGCCGGAAGCCAAGGGGAGCCCTAGCCTGAAGGCTAGGTGTGCCCTAGCCGGAAGGCTAGGTTAGCCCTAGCCGGAAGCCTAGGGGAGCCCTAGCCTGAAGGCTAGGGGTGCCCTAGCCGGAAGGCTAGGGGAGCCCTAGCCGGAAGCCTAGCGGAGCCCTAGCCGGAAGCCTAGGGGAGCCCTAGCCTGAAGGCTAGGGGTGCCCTAGCCGGAAGCCTAGGGGAGCCCTAGCCCGAAAACTAGGGGAGCCTTAGCCTGAAGGCTAGGGGTGCCCTAGCCGGAAGCCTAGGGGAGCCCTAGCCGGAAGCCTAGGGGAGCCCTAGCCTGAAGGCTAAGGGTGCCCTAGCCGGAAGCCTGGGGAGCCCTAGCCGGAAGCCTAGGGGAGCCCTAGCCTGAAGGCTAGGGGTGCCCTAGCCGGAAGCCTAGGGGAGCCCTAGCCGGAATCCTAGGGGAGCCCCAGCCTGAAGGCTAGGGGTGCCCCAGCCGGAAGGCTAGGGGAGCCCTAGCCGGAAGCCTAGGGGAGCCCTAGCCTGAAGGCTAGGGGTGCCCTAGCCGGAAGGCTAGGGGAGCCCTAGCCGGAAGGCTAGGGGAGCCCTAGCCAGAAGGCTAGGGGTGCCCTAGCCGGAAGGCTAGGGGAGCCCTAGCCGGATGCCTAGGGGAGCCCTAGCCTGAAGGCTCGGGGTGCCCTAGCCGGAAGGCTAGGGGAGCCCTAGCCGGAAGCCTAGGGGAGCCCTAGCCTGAAGGCTAGGGGTGCCATAGCCGGACGCTAGGGGAGCCCCAGCCGGAAGCCTAGGGGAGCCCTAGCCTGAAGGCTAGGGGTGCCATAGCCGGAAGGCTAGGGGAGCCCTAGCCGGAAGCCTAGGGGAGCCCTAGCCTGAAGCCTAGGGGTGCCCTAGCCGGAAGGCTAGGGGAGCCCTAGCCGGAAGCCTAGGGGAGCCCTAGCCTGAAGGCTAAGGGTGCCCTAGCCGGATGCCTAGGGGAGCACTAGCCGGAAGCCTAGGGGAGCCCTAGCCTGAAGGCTAGGGGTGCCCTAGCCGGAAGGCTAGGGGAGCCCTAGCCGGAAGCCTAGGGGAGCCCTAGCCGGAAGCCTAGGGGAGCCCTAGCCTGAAGGCTATGGGTGCCCTAGCCGGAAGGCTAGGGGAGCCCTAGCCGGAAGCCTAGGGGAGCCCTAGCCTGAAGGCTAGGGGAGCCATAGCCGGAAGCCTAGGGGAGCCCTAGCCGGAAGGCTAGGGGAGCCCTTGCCGGAAGGCTAGGGCAGCCCTAGCCTGAAGGCTAGGGGTGCCCTAGCCGGAAGGCTAGGGGAGCCCCAGCCGGAAGCCTAGGGGAGCCCTAGCCTGAAGGCTAGGGGTGCCATAGCCGGACGCTAGGGGAGCCCCAGCCGGAAGCCTAGGGGAGCCCTAGCCTGAAGGCTAGGGGTGCCATAGCCGGAAGGCTAGGGGAGCCCTATCCGGAAGCCTAGGGGAGCTCTAGCCTGAAGCCTAGGGGTGCCCTAGCCGGAAGGCTAGGGGAGCCCTAGCCGGAAGCCTAGGGGAGCCCTAGCCTGAAGGCTAGGGGTGCCCTAGCCGGAAGGCTAGGGGAGCCCTAGCCGGAAGCCTAGGGGAGCCCTAGCCTGAAGGCTAGGGGTGCCCTAGCCGGAAGGCTAGGGGAGTCCTAGCCGGAAGCCTAGGGGAGCCCTAGCCTGAAGGCTAGGGATGCCCTAGCCGGAAGGCTAGGGGAGCCCTAGCCGGAAGCCTAGGGGAGCCCTAGCCTGAAGGCTAGGTGTGCCCTAGCCGGAAGGCTAAGGGAGCCCTAGCCGGAATACTAGGGGAGCCCTAGCCGGAAGCCTAGGGGAGCCCTAGCCTGAAGGCTAGGGGTGCCCTAGCCGGAAGCCTAGGGGAGACCTAGCCCGAAGCCTAGGGGAGCCCTAGCCTGAAGGCTAGGGGTGACCTAGCCGGAAGCCTAGGGGAGCCCTAGCCCGAAGCCTAGGGGAGCCCTAGCCTGAAGGCTAGGGGTGCCCTAGCCGGAAGCCAGGGGAGCCCTAGCCCGAAGCCTAGGGGTGCCCTAGCCTGAAGGCTAGGGGTGCCCTAGCCGGAAGCCTAGGGGAGCCCTAGCTGGAAGCCTAGGGGAGCCCTAGCCTGAAGGCTAGGGGTGCCCTAGCCGGAAGCCTAAGGGAGCCCTAGCCGGAAGCCTAGGGGAGCCCTAGCCTGAAGGCTAGGGGTGCCCTAGCCGGAAGCCTAGGGGAGCCCTAGCCGGAAGCCTAGGGGAGCCCTAGCCTGAAGGCTAGGGGTGCCCTAGCCGGAAGCCTAGGGGAGCCCTAGCCGGAAGCCTAGGGGAGCCCTAGCCTGAAGGCTAGGAGTGCCCTAGCCGGAAGGCTAGGGGAGCCCTAGCCGGAAGCCTAGGGGAGCCCTAGCCTGAAGGCTAGGGGTGCCCTAGCCCGAAGGCTAGGGGAGCCCTAGCCGGAAGCCTAGGGGAGCCCTAGCCGGAAGCCAAGGTGAGCCCTAGCCTGAAGGCTAGGTGTGCCCTAGCCGGAAGGCTAGGTTAGCCCTAGCCGGAAGCCTAGGGGAGCCCTAGCCTGAAGGCTAGGGGTGCCCTAGCCGGAAGGCTAGGGGAGCCCTAGCCGGAAGCCTAGCGGAGCCCTAGCCTGAAGGCTAGGGGTGCCCTAGCCGGAAGGCTAGGGGAGTCCTAGCCGGAAGCCTAGGGGAGCCCTAGCCGGAAGGCTAGGGGAGCCCTAGCCGGAAGCCTAGGGTAACCCTAGCCTGAAGGCTAGGGGTGCCCTAGCCGGAAGGCTAGGGGAGCCCTAGCCCGAAGCCTAGGGGAGCCCTAGCCTGAAGGCTAGGGGTGCCCTAGCCGGAAGGCTAGGGGAGCCCTAGCCGGAAGCCTAGGGGTGCCCTAGCCTGAAGGGTAGGGGTGCCCTAGCCGGAAGGCTAGGGGAGCCCGAGCCGGAAGCCTAGGGGAGCCCTAGCCTGAAGGCTAGGGGTGCCCTAGACGGAAGGCTAGGGGAGCCCGAGCCGGAAGCCTAGGGGAGCACTAGCCTGAAGGCTATGGGTGCCCTAGCCGGAAGCCTAGTGGAGCCCTAGCCGGAAGCCTAGGGGAGCCCTAGCCTGAAGGCTAGGGGTGCCCTAGCCGGAAGGCTAGGGGAGCCCTAGCCGGAAGCCTAGGGGAGCCCAAGCCTGAAGGCTAGGGGTGCCCTAGCCGGAAGCCTAGGGGAGCCCTAGCCCGAAAACTAGGGGAGCCTTAGCCTGAAGGCTAGGGGTGCCCTAGCCGGAAGCCTAGGGGAGCCCTAGCCGGAAGCCTAGGGGAGCCCTAGCCTGAAGGCTAAGGGTGCCCTAGCCGGAAGCCTGGGGAGCCCTAGCCGGAAGCCTAGGGGAGCCCTAGCCTGAAGGCTAGGGGTGCCCTAGCCGGAAGCCTAGGGGAGCCCTAGCCGGAATCCTAGGGGAGCCCTAGCCTGAAGGCTAGGGGTGCCCCAGCCGGAAGGCTAGGGGAGCCCTAGCCGGAAGCCTAGGGGAGCCCTAGCCTGAAGGCTAGGGGTGCCCTAGCCGGAAGGCTAGGGGAGCCCTAGCCGGAAGGCTAGGGGAGCCCTAGCCAGAAGGCTAGGGGTGCCCTAGCCGGAAGGCTAGGGGAGCCCTAGCCGGATGCCTAGGGGAGCCCTAGCC
Organism: Tenrec ecaudatus; assembly: GCF_050624435.1. Taxonomy (NCBI): domain Eukaryota; kingdom Metazoa; phylum Chordata; class Mammalia; order Afrosoricida; family Tenrecidae; genus Tenrec; species Tenrec ecaudatus. The sequence continues at coordinate 204,717 of NW_027459202.1, read as the reverse complement.
TGAAGGCTCGGGGTGCCCTAGCCGGAAGGCTAGGGGAGCCCTAGCCGGAAGCCTAGGGGAGCCCTAGCCTGAAGGCTAGGGGTGCCATAGCCGGACGCTAGGGGAGCCCCAGCCGGAAGCCTAGGGGAGCCCTAGCCTGAAGGCTAGGGGTGCCATAGCCGGAAGGCTAGGGGAGCCCTAGCCGGAAGCCTAGGGGAGCCCTAGCCTGAAGCCTAGGGGTGCCCTAGCCGGAAGGCTAGGGGAGCCCTAGCCGGAAGCCTAGGGGAGCCCTAGCCTGAAGGCTAGGGGTGCCCTAGCCGGAAGGCTAGGGGAGCCCTAGCCAGAAGCCTAGGGGAGCCCTAGCCTGAAGGCTAGGGGTGCCCTAGCCGGAAGGCTAGGGGAGTCCTAGCCGGAAGCCTAGGGGAGCCCTAGCCTGAAGGCTAGGGATGCCCTAGCCGGAAGGCTAGGGGAGCCCTAGCCGGAAGCCTAGGGGAGCCCTAGCCTGAAGGCTAGGGGTGCCCTAGCCGGAAGGCTAAGGGAGCCCTAGCCGGAATACTAGGGGTGCCCTAGCCGGAAGCCTAGGGGAGCCCTAGCCTGAAGGCTAAGGGTGCCCTAGCCGGAAGCCTGGGGAGCCCTAGCCGGAAGCCTAGGGGAGCCCTAGCCTGAAGGCTAGGGGTGCCCTAGCCGGAAGCCTAGGGGAGCCCTAGCCGGAATCCTAGGGGAGCCCCAGCCTGAAGGCTAGGGGTGCCCCAGCCGGAAGGCTAGGGGAGCCCTAGCCGGAAGCCTAGGGGAGCCCTAGCCTGAAGGCTAGGGGTGCCCTAGCCGGAAGGCTAGGGGAGCCCTAGCCGGAAGGCTAGGGGAGCCCTAGCCAGAAGGCTAGGGGTGCCCTAGCCGGAAGGCTAGGGGAGCCCTAGCCGGATGCCTAGGGGAGCCCTAGCCTGAAGGCTCGGGGTGCCCTAGCCGGAAGGCTAGGGGAGCCCTAGCCGGAAGCCTAGGGGAGCCCTAGCCTGAAGGCTAGGGGTGCCATAGCCGGACGCTAGGGGAGCCCCAGCCGGAAGCCTAGGGGAGCCCTAGCCTGAAGGCTAGGGGTGCCATAGCCGGAAGGCTAGGGGAGCCCTAGCCGGAAGCCTAGGGGAGCCCTAGCCTGAAGCCTAGGGGTGCCCTAGCCGGAAGGCTAGGGGAGCCCTAGCCGGAAGCCTAGGGGAGCCCTAGCCTGAAGGCTAAGGGTGCCCTAGCCGGATGCCTAGGGGAGCACTAGCCGGAAGCCTAGGGGAGCCCTAGCCTGAAGGCTAGGGGTGCCCTAGCCGGAAGGCTAGGGGAGCCCTAGCCGGAAGCCTAGGGGAGCCCTAGCCGGAAGCCTAGGGGAGCCCTAGCCTGAAGGCTATGGGTGCCCTAGCCGGAAGGCTAGGGGAGCCCTAGCCGGAAGCCTAGGGGAGCCCTAGCCTGAAGGCTAGGGGAGCCATAGCCGGAAGCCTAGGGGAGCCCTAGCCGGAAGGCTAGGGGAGCCCTTGCCGGAAGGCTAGGGCAGCCCTAGCCTGAAGGCTAGGGGTGCCCTAGCCGGAAGGCTAGGGGAGCCCCAGCCGGAAGCCTAGGGGAGCCCTAGCCTGAAGGCTAGGGGTGCCATAGCCGGACGCTAGGGGAGCCCCAGCCGGAAGCCTAGGGGAGCCCTAGCCTGAAGGCTAGGGGTGCCATAGCCGGAAGGCTAGGGAGCCCTAGCCGGAAGCCTAGGGGAGCCCTAGCCTGAAGCCTAGGGGTGCCCTAGCCGGAAGGCTAGGGGAGCCCTAGCCGGAAGCCTAGGGGAGCCCTAGCCTGAAGGCTAGGGGTGCCCTAGCCGGAAGGCTAGGGGAGCCCTAGCCGGAAGCCTAGGGGAGCCCTAGCCTGAAGGCTAGGGGTGCCCTAGCCGGAAGGCTAGGGGAGTCCTAGCCGGAAGCCTAGGGGAGTCCTAGCCTGAAGGCTAGGGATGCCCTAGCCGGAAGGCTAGGGGAGCCCTAGCCGGAAGCCTAGGGGAGCCCTAGCCTGAAGGCTAGGTGTGCCCTAGCCGGAAGGCTAAGGGAGCCCTAGCCGGAATACTAGGGGAGCCCTAGCCGGAAGCCTAGGGGAGCCCTAGCCTGAAGGCTAGGGGTGCCCTAGCCGGAAGCCTAGGGGAGACCTAGCCCGAAGCCTAGGGGAGCCCTAGCCTGAAGGCTAGGGGTGACCTAGCCGGAAGCCTAGGGGAGCCCTAGCCCGAAGCCTAGGGGAGCCCTAGCCTGAAGGCTAGGGGTGCCCTAGCCGGAAGCCAGGGGAGCCCTAGCCCGAAGCCTAGGGGTGCCCTAGCCTGAAGGCTAGGGGTGCCCTAGCCGGAAGCCTAGGGGAGCCCTAGCTGGAAGCCTAGGGGAGCCCTAGCCTGAAGGCTAGGGGTGCCCTAGCCGGAAGCCTAAGGGAGCCCTAGCCGGAAGCCTAGGGGAGCCCTAGCCTGAAGGCTAGGGGTGCCCTAGCCGGAAGCCTAGGGGAGCCCTAGCCGGAAGCCTAGGGGAGCCCTAGCCTGAAGGCTAGGGGTGCCCTAGCCGGAAGCCTAGGGGAGCCCTAGCCGGAAGCCTAGGGGAGCCCTAGCCTGAAGGCTAGGAGTGCCCTAGCCGGAAGGCTAGGGGAGCCCTAGCCGGAAGCCTAGGGGAGCCCTAGCCTGAAGGCTAGGGGTGCCCTAGCCCGAAGGCTAGGGGAGCCCTAGCCGGAAGCCTAGGGGAGCCCTAGCCGGAAGCCAAGGGGAGCCCTAGCCTGAAGGCTAGGTGTGCCCTAGCCGGAAGGCTAGGTTAGCCCTAGCCGGAAGCCTAGGGGAGCCCTAGCCTGAAGGCTAGGGGTGCCCTAGCCGGAAGGCTAGGGGAGCCCTAGCCGGAAGCCTAGCGGAGCCCTAGCCTGAAGGCTAGGGGTGCCCTAGCCGGAAGGCTAGGGGAGTCCTAGCCGGAAGCCTAGGGGAGCCCTAGCCGGAAGGCTAGGGGAGCCCTAGCCGGAAGCCTAGGGTAACCCTAGCCTGAAGGCTAGGGGTGCCCTAGCCGGAAGGCTAGGGGAGCCCTAGCCCGAAGCCTAGGGGAGCCCTAGCCTGAAGGCTAGGGGTGCCCTAGCCGGAAGGCTAGGGGAGCCCTAGCCGGAAGCCTAGGGGTGCCCTAGCCTGAAGGGTAGGGGTGCCCTAGCCGGAAGGCTAGGGGAGCCCGAGCCGGAAGCCTAGGGGAGCCCTAGCCTGAAGGCTAGGGGTGCCCTAGACGGAAGGCTAGGGGAGCCCGAGCCGGAAGCCTAGGGGAGCACTAGCCTGAAGGCTATGGGTGCCCTAGCCGGAAGCCTAGTGGAGCCCTAGCCGGAAGCCTAGGGGAGCCCTAGCCTGAAGGCTAGGGGTGCCCTAGCCGGAAGGCTAGGGGAGCCCTAGCCGGAAGCCTAGGGGAGCCCAAGCCTGAAGGCTAGGGGTGCCCTAGCCGGAAGCCTAGGGGAGCCCTAGCCCGAAAACTAGGGGAGCCTTAGCCTGAAGGCTAGGGGTGCCCTAGCCGGAAGCCTAGGGGAGCCCTAGCCGGAAGCCTAGGGGAGCCCTAGCCTGAAGGCTAAGGGTGCCCTAGCCGGAAGCCTGGGGAGCCCTAGCCGGAAGCCTAGGGGAGCCCTAGCCTGAAGGCTAGGGGTGCCCTAGCCGGAAGCCTAGGGGAGCCCTAGCCGGAATCCTAGGGGAGCCCTAGCCTGAAGGCTAGGGGTGCCCCAGCCGGAAGGCTAGGGGAGCCCTAGCCGGAAGCCTAGGGGAGCCCTAGCCTGAAGGCTAGGGGTGCCCTAGCCGGAAGGCTAGGGGAGCCCTAGCCGGAAGGCTAGGGGAGCCCTAGCCAGAAGGCTAGGGGTGCCCTAGCCGGAAGGCTAGGGGAGCCCTAGCCGGATGCCTAGGGGAGCCCTAGCCTGAAGGCTCGGGGTGCCCTAGCCGGAAGGCTAGGGGAGCCCTAGCCGGAAGCCTAGGGGAGCCCTAGCCTGAAGGCTAGGGGTGCCATAGCCGGACGCTAGGGGAGCCCCAGCCGGAAGCCTAGGGGAGCCCTAGCCTGAAGGCTAGGGGTGCCATAGCCGGAAGGCTAGGGGAGCCCTAGCCGGAAGCCTAGGGGAGCCCTAGCCTGAAGCCTAGGGGTGCCCTAGCCGGAAGGCTAGGGGAGCCCTAGCCGGAAGCCTAGGGGAGCCCTAGCCTGAAGGCTAGGGGTGCCCTAGCCGGAAGGCTAGGGGAGCCCTAGCCAGAAGCCTAGGGGAGCCCTAGCCTGAAGGCTAGGGGTGCCCTAGCCGGAAGGCTAGGGGAGTCCTAGCCGGAAGCCTAGGGGAGCCCTAGCCTGAAGGCTAGGGATGCCCTAGCCGGAAGGCTAGGGGAGCCCTAGCCGGAAGCCTAGGGGAGCCCTAGCCTGAAGGCTAGGGGTGCCCTAGCCGGAAGGCTAAGGGAGCCCTAGCCGGAATACTAGGGGAGCCCTAGCCGGAAGCCTAGGGGAGCCCTAGCCTGAAGGCTAGGGGTGCCCTAGCCGGAAGCCTAGGGGAGCCCTAGCTGGAAGCCTAGGGGAGCCCTAGCCTGAAGGCTAGGGGTGCCCTAGCCGGAAGCCTAAGGGAGCCCTAGCCGGAAGCCTAGGGGAGCCCTAGCCTGAAGGCTAGGGGTGCCCTAGCCGGAAGCCTAGGGGAGCCCTAGCCGGAAGCCTAGGGGAGCCCTAGCCTGAAGGCTAGGGGTGCCCTAGCCGGAAGCCTAGGGGAGCCCTAGCCGGAAGCCTAGGGGAGCCCTAGCCTGAAGGCTAGGAGTGCCCTAGCCGGAAGGCTAGGGGAGCCCTAGCCGGAAGCCTAGGGGAGCCCTAGCCTGAAGGCTAGGGGTGCCCTAGCCCGAAGGCTAGGGGAGCCCTAGCCGGAAGCCTAGGGGAGCCCTAGCCGGAAGCCAAGGGGAGCCCTAGCCTGAAGGCTAGGTGTGCCCTAGCCGGAAGGCTAGGTTAGCCCTAGCCGGAAGCCTAGGGGTGCCCTAGCCTGAAGGCTAGGGGTGCCCTAGCCGGAAGGCTAGGGGAGCCCTAGCCGGAAGCCTAGCGGAGCCCTAGCCTGAAGGCTAGGGGTGCCCTAGCCGGAAGGCTAGGGGAGTCCTAGCCGGAAGCCTAGGGGAGCCCTAGCCGGAAGGCTAGGGGAGCCCTAGCCGGAAGCCTAGGGTAACCCTAGCCTGAAGGCTAGGGGTGCCCTAGCCGGAAGGCTAGGGGAGCCCTAGCCCGAAGCCTAGGGGAGCCCTAGCCTGAAGGCTAGGGGTGCCCTAGCCGGAAGGCTAGGGGAGCCCTAGCCGGAAGCCTAGGGGTGCCCTAGCCTGAAGGCTAGGGGTGCCCTAGCCGGAAGGCTAGGGGAGCCCGAGCCGGAAGCCTAGGGGAGCACTAGCCTGAAGGCTATGGGTGCCCTAGCCGGAAGCCTAGTGGAGCCCTAGCCGGAAGCCTAGGGGAGCCCTAGCCTGAAGGCTAGGGGTGCCCTAGCCGGAAGGCTAGGGGAGCCCTAGCCGGAAGCCTAGGGGAGCCCAAGCCTGAAGGCTAGGGGTGCCCTAGCCGGAAGGCTAGGGGAGCCCTAGCCCGAAAACTAGGGGAGCCTTAGCCTGAAGGCTAGGGGTGCCCTAGCCGGAAGCCTAGGGGAGCCCTAGCCAGAAGCCTAGGGGAGCCCTAGCCTGAAGGCTAGGGGTGCCCTAGCCGGAAGCCTAGGGGAGCCCTAGCCGGAAGCCTAGGGGAGCCCTAGCCTGAAGGCTAAGGGTGCCCTAGCCGGAAGCCTGGGGAGCCCTAGCCGGAAGCCTAGGGGAGCCCTAGCCTGAAGGCTAGGGGTGCCCTAGCCGGAAGCCTAGGGGAGCCCTAGCCGGAATCCTAGGGGAGCCCTAGCCTGAAGGCTAGGGGTGCCCCAGCCGGAAGGCTAGGGGAGCCCTAGCCGGAAGCCTAGGGGAGCCCTAGCCTGAAGGCTAGGGGTGCCCTAGCCGGAAGGCTAGGGGAGCCCTAGCCGGAAGTCTAGGGGAGCCCTAGCCAGAAGGCTAGGGGTGCCCTAGCCGGAAGGCTAGGGGAGCCCTAGCCGGATGCCTAGGGGAGCCCTAGCCTGAAGGCTCGGGGTGCCCTAGCCGGAAGGCTAGGGGAGCCCTAGCCGGAAGCCTAGGGGAGTCCTAGCCTGAAGGCTAGGGGTGCCATAGCCGGAAGGCTAGGGGAGCTCTAGCCGGAAGCCTAGGGGAGCCCTAGCCGGAAGGCTAGGGGTGCCCTAGCCGGAAGGCTAGGGGAGCCCTAGCCGGAAGCCTAGGGGAGCCCTAGCCGGAAGTCTAGGGGAGCCCTAGCCTGAAGGCTAGGGGTGCCCTAGCCGGAAGGCTAGGGGAGCCCTAGCCGGAAGCCTAGGGGATCCCTAGCCTGAAGGCTAGGGGAGCCATAGCCGGAAGCCTAGGGGAGCCCTAGCCTGAAGGCTAGGGGTGCCCTAGCCGGAAGGCTAGGGGAGCCCCAGCCGGAAGCCTAGGGGAGCCCTAGCCTGAAGGCTAGGGGTGCCATAGCCGGACGCTAGGGGAGCCCCAGCCGGAAGCCTAGGGGAGCCCTAGCCTGAAGGCTAGGGGTGCCCTAGCCGGAAGGCTAGGGGAGCCCTAGCCGGAAGCCTAGGGTAGCCCTAGCCTGAAGGCTAGGGGTGCACTAGCCGGAAGGCTAGGGGAGGCCTAGCCGGAAGCCTAGGGGAGCCCTAGCCTGAAGGCTAGGGGAGCCCTAGCCGGAAGCCTAGGGGAGCCCTAGCCTGAAGGCTAGGGGTGCCCTAGCCGGAAGGCTAGGGGAGCCCTAGCCGGAAGCCTAGGGGAGCCCTAGCCGGAAGGCTAGGGGAGCCCTAGCCGGAAGCCTAGGGGAGCCCTAGTCTGAAGGCTAGGGGTGCCATAGCCGGACGCTAGGGGAGCCTCAGCCAGAAGCCTAAGGGAGCCCTAGCCTGAAGCCTAGGGGTGCCCTAGCCGGAAGGCTAGGGGAGCCCAAGCCGAAAGCCTAGGGGAGCCCTAGCCTGAAGCCTAGGGGTGCCCTAGCCGGAAGGCTAGGGGAGCCCTAGCCGGAAGCCTAGGGGAGCCCTAGCCTGAAGCCTAGGGGTGCCCTAGCCGGAAGGCTAGGGGAGCCCTAGCCTGAAGCCTAGGGGAGCCCTAGCCTGAAGCCTAGGGGAGCCCTAGCCTGAAGCCTAGGAGTGCCCTAGCCGGAAGGCTAGGGGAACCCTAGCCTGAAGCCTAGGGGAGCCCTAGCCTGAAGCCTAGGGGTGCCCTAGCCGGAAGGCTAGGGGAGCCCTAGCCTGAAGCCTAGGGGTGCCCTAGCCGGAAGGCTAGGGGAGCCCTCGCCTGAAGCCTAGGGGAGCCCTAGCCAGAAGCCTAGGGGTGCCCTAGTCGGAAGGCTAGTGGAAACCTAGCCTGAAGCCTAGGGGAGCCCTAGCCTGAAGCCTAGGGGTGCCCTAGCCGGAAGGCTAGGGGAGCCCTAGCCTGAAGCCTAGGGGAGCCCTAGCCTGAAGCCTAGGGGTGCCCTAGCAGGAAGGCAAGGGGAGCCCTAGCCTGAAGCCTAGGGGAGCCCTAACCTGAAGCCTAGGGGTGCCCTAGCCGGAAGGCTAGGGGAGCCCTAGCCTGAAGCCTAGGGGAGCCCTAGCCTGAAACCTAGGGGTGCCCTAGCCGGAAGGCTAGGGGAGCCCTAGCCTTTAGCCTAGGGGAGCCCTAGCCTGAAGCCTAGGGGTGCCCTAGCCGGAAGGCTAGGGGAGCCCTAGCCTGGAGCCTAGGGCAGCCCTAGCCAGAAGCCTAGGGGTGCCCTAGCCGGAAGGCTAGGGGAGCCCTAGCCTGAAGCCTAGGGGAGCCCTAGCCTGAAGCCTAGGGGTGCCCTAGCCGGAAGGCTAGGGGAGCCCTAGCCTGAAGCCTAGGGGAGCCCTAGCCTGAAGCCTAGGGGTACCCTACCCGGAAGGCTAGGGGAGCCCTAGCCTGAAGCCTAGGGGAGCCCTAGCCTGAAGCCTAGGGGAGCCCTAGCCTGAAGGCTAGGGGTGCCCTAGCCGGAAGGCTAGGGGAGGCCTAGCCGGAAGCCTACGGGAGACCTAGCCTGAAGGCTAGGGGTGCCCTAGCCGGAAGGCTAGGGGAGCCCAAGCCGGAAGCCTAGGGGAGCCCTAGCCTGAAGGCTAGGGGTGCCCTAGCCGGAAGGCTAGGGGAGCCCTAGCCGGAAGCCTAGGGGAGCCCTAGCCGGAAGGCTAGGGGAGCCCTAGCCGGAAGCCTAGGGGAGCCCTAGTCTGAAGGCTAGGGGTGCCATAGCCGGACGCTAGGGGAGCCCCAGCCAGAAGCCTAGGGGAGCCCTAGTCTGAAGGCTAGGGGTGCCATAGCCGGACGCTAGGGGAGCCCCAGCCAGAAGCCTAGGGGAGCCCTAGCCTGAAGGCTAGGGGTGCCCTAGCCGGAAGGCTAGGGGAGCCCTAGCCGGAAGCCTAGGGGAGCCCTAGCCTGAAGCCTAGGGGTGCCCTAGCCGGAAGGCTAGGGGAGCCCTAGCCTGGAGCCTAGGGCAGCCCTAGCCAGAAGCCTAGGGGTGCCCTAGCCGGAAGGCTAGGGGAGCCCTAGCCTGAAGCCTAGGGGAGCCCTAGCCTGAAGCCTAGGGGTGCCCTAGCCGGAAGGCTAGGGGAGCCCTAGCCTGAAGCCTAGGGGAGCCCTAGCCTGAAGCCTAGGGGTACCCTACCCGGAAGGCTAGGGGAGCCCTAGCCTGAAGCCTAGGGGAGCCCTAGCCTGAAGCCTAGGGGAGCCCTAGCCTGAAGGCTAGGGGTGCCCTAGCCGGAAGGCTAGGGGAGGCCTAGCCGGAAGCCTACGGGAGACCTAGCCTGAAGGCTAGGGGTGCCCTAGCCGGAAGGCTAGGGGAGCCCAAGCCGGAAGCCTAGGGGAGCCCTAGCCTGAAGGCTAGGGGTGCCCTAGCCGGAAGGCTAGGGGAGCCCTAGCCGGAAGCCTAGGGGAGCCCTAGCCGGAAGGCTAGGGGAGCCCTAGCCGGAAGCCTAGGGGAGCCCTAGTCTGAAGGCTAGGGGTGCCATAGCCGGACGCTAGGGGAGCCCCAGCCAGAAGCCTAGGGGAGCCCTAGCCTGAAGGCTAGGGGTGCCCTAGCCGGAAGGCTAGGGGAGCCCTAGCCGGAAGCCTAGGGGAGCCCTAGCCTGAAGCCTAGGGGTGCCCTAACCGGAAGGCTAGGGGAGCCCTAGCCGGAAGCCTAGGGGAGCCCTAGCCTGAAGCCTAGGGGTGCCCTAGCCGGAAGGCTAGGGGAGCCCTAGCCGGAAGCCTAGGGGAGCCCTAGCCGGAAGGCTATGGGAGCCCTAGCCGGAAGGCTAGGGGAGCCCCAGCCAGAAGCCTAGGGGAGCCCTAGCCTGAAGGCTAGGGGTGCCATAGCCGGACACTAGGGGAGCCCCAGCCGGAAGCCTAGGGGAGCCCTAGCCTGAAGTCTAGGGGTGCCCTAGCCGGAAGGCTAGGGGAGCCCTAGCAGGAAGCCTAGGGGAGCCCTAGCCTGAAGCCTAGGGGTGCCCTAACCGGAAGGCTAGGGGAGCCCTAGCCGGAAGCCTAGGGGAGCCCTAGCCTGAAGCCTAGGGGTGCCCTAGCCGGAAGGCTAGGGGAGCCCTAGACGGAAGCCTAGGGGAGCCCTAGCCTGAAGCCTAGGGGTGCCCTAGCCAGAAGGCAAGGGGAGCCCTAGCCTGAAGCCTAGGGGAGCCATAGCCTCAAGCCTAGGGGTGCCCTAGCCGGAAGGCTAGGGGAGCCCTAGCCTGAAGCCTAGGGGAGCCCTAGCCTGAAGCCTAGGGGTGCCCTAGCCGGAAGGCTAGGGGAGCCCTAGCCTGAAGCCTAGGGGAGCCCTAGCCTGAAGCCTAGGGGTGCCCTAGCCGGAAGGCTAGGGGAGCCCTAGCCTGAAGCCTAGGGGAGCCCTAGCCTGAAGCCTAGGGGTGCCCTAGCCGGAAGGGTAGGGGAGCCATAGCCTGAAGCCTAGGGGAGCCCTAGCCTGAAGCCTAGGGGTGCCCTAGCCGGAAGGCTAGGGGAGCCCTAGCCGGAAGCCTAGGGGAGCCCTAGCCTGAAGGCTAGGGGTGCCCTAGCCGGAAGGCTAGGGGAGTCCTAGCCGGAAGCCTAGGGGAGCCCTAGCCTGAAGGCTAGGGATGCCCTAGCCGGAAGGCTAGGGGAGCCCTAGCCGGAAGCCTAGGGGAGCCCTAGCCTGAAGGCTAGGGGTGCCCTAGCCGGAAGGCTAGGGGAGCCCTAGCCGGAATACTAGGGGAGCCCTAGCCGGAAGCCTAGGGGAGCCCTAGCCTGAAGGCTAGGGGTGCCCTAGCCGGAAGCCTAGGGGAGACCTAGCCTGAAGCCTATGGGAGCCCTAGCCTGAAGGCTAGGGGTGCCCTAGCCGGAAGCCTAGGGGAGCCCTAGCCCGAAGCCTAGGGGAGCCCTAGCCTGAAGGCTAGGGGTGCCCTAGCCGGAAGCCTAGGGGAGCCCTAGCCCGAAGCCTAGGGGTGCCCTAGCCTGAAGGCTAGGGGTGCCCTAGCCGGAAGCCTAGGGGAGCCCTAGCCGGAAGCCTAGGGGAGCCCTAGCCTGAAGGCTAGGGGTGCCCTAGCCGGAAGCCTAGGGGAGCCCTAGCCGGAAGCCTAGGGGAGCCCTAGCCTAAAGGCTAGGGGTGCCCTAGCCGGAAGCCTAGGGGAGCCCTAGCCGGAAGCCTAGGGGAGCCCTAGCCTGAAGGCTAGGGGTGCCTTAGCCGGAAGCCTAGGGGTGCCCTAGCCGGAAGCCTAGGGGAGCCCTAGCCGGAAGCCTAGGGGAGCCCTAGCCTGAAGGCTAGGGGTGCCCTAGCCGGAAGCCTAGGGGAGCCCTAGCCGGAAGCCTAGGGGAGCCCTAGCCTGAAGGCTAGGGGTGCCCTAGCCGGAAGCCTAGGGGAGCCCTAGCCGGAAGCCTAGGGGAGCCCTAGCCTGAAGGCTAGGGGTGCCCTAGCCGGAAGGTTAGGGGAGCCCTAGCCGGAAGCCTAGGGGAGCCCTAGCCTGAAGGTTAGGGGTGCCCTAGCCGGAAGGCTAGGGGAGCCCTAGCCGGAAGCCTAGGGGAGCCCTAGCCTGAAGGCTAGGGGTGCCCTAGCCGGAAGGCTAGGGGAGCCCTAGCCGGAAGCCTAGCGGAGCCCTAGCCTGAAGGCTAGGGGTGCCCTAGCCGGAAGGCTAGGGGAGCCCTAGCCGGAAGCCTAGGGGAGCCCTAGCCGGAAGCCTAGGGGAGCCCTAGCCGGAAGGCTAGGGGAGCCCTAGCCGGAAGCCTAGGGTAGCCCTAGCCTGAAGCCTAGGGCTGCCCTAGCCTGAAGGCTAGGTGAGCCCTAGCCTGATGCCTAGGGCTGCCCTAGCCTGAAGGCTAGGGGAGCCCTAGCCTTAGCCTAGGGGAGCCCTAGCCTGAAGCCTAGGGCTGCCCTAGCCTGAAGGCTAGGGGAGCCCTAGCCTTAGCCTAGGGGAGCCCTAGCCTGAAGCCTAGGGCTGAACTAGCCTGAAGGCTAGGGGAGCCCTAGCCTTAGCCTAGGGGTGCCCTAGCCTGAAGCCTAGGGGTGCCCTAGCCGGAAGGCTAGGGGAGCCCTAGCCGGAAGCCTAGGGGAGCCCTAGCCTGAAGGCTAGGGGTGCCCTAGCCGGAAGGCTAGGGGAGCCCTAACCGGAAGCCTAGGGGAGCCCTAGCCTGAAGGCTAGGGGTGCCCTAGCCGGAAGGCTAGGGGAGCCCTAGCCAGAAGCCTAGGGGAGCCCTAGCCTGAAGGATAGGGGTGCCCTAGCCGGAAGGCTAGGGGAGCCCTAGCCGGAAGCCTAGGGGAGCCCTAGCCGGAAGGCTAGGGGAGCCCTAGCCGGAAGCCTAGGGGAGCCCTAGCTGGAAGGCTATGGGAGCCCTAGCCGGAAGGCTAGGGGAGCTCCAGCCGGAAGCCTAGGGGAGCCCTAGCCTGAAGGCTAGGGGTGCCATAGCCGGACGCTAGGGGAGCCCCAGCCGGAAGCCTAGGGGAGCCCTAGCCTGAAGTCTAGGGGTGCCCTACCCGGAAGGCTAGGGGAGCCCTAGCCGGAAGCCTAGGGGAGCCCTAGCCTGAAGCCTAGGGGTGCCCTAACCGGAAGGCTAGGGGAGCCCTAGCCGGAAGCCTAGGGGAGCCCTAGCCTGAAGCCTAGGGGTGCCCTAGCCGGAAGGCTAGGGGAGCCCTAGACGGAAGCCTAGTGGAGCCCTAGCCTGAAGCCTAGGGGTGCCCTAGCCGGAAGGCAAGGGGAGCCCTAGCCTGAAGCCTAGGGGAGCCATAGCCTCAAGCCTAGGGGTGCCCTAGCCGGAAGGCTAGGGGAGCCCTAGCCTGAAGCCTAGGGGAGCCCTAGCCTGAAGCCTAGGGGTGCCCTAGCCGGAAGTCTAGGGGAGCCCTAGCCTGAAGCCTAGGGGAGCCCTAGCCTGAAGCCTAGGGGTGCCCTAGCCGGAAGGCTAGGGGAGCCCTAGCCTGAAGCCTAGGGGAGCCCTAGCCTGAAGCCTAGGGGTGCCCTAGCCGGAAGGGTAGGGGATCCCTAGCCTGAAGCCTAGGGGAGCCCTAGCCTGAAGCCTAGGGGTGCCCTAGCCGGAAGGCTAGGGGAGCCCTAGCCGGAAGCCTAGGGGAGCCCTAGCCTGAAGGCTAGGGGTGCCCTAGCCGGAAGGCTAGGGGAGTCCTAGCCGGAAGCCTAGGGGAGCCCTAGCCTGAAGGCTAGGGATGCCCTAGCCGGAGGCTAGGGGAGCCCTAGCCGGAAGCCTAGGGGAGCCCTAGCCTGAAGGCTAGGGGTGCCCTAGCCGGAAGCCTAGGGGAGCCCTAGCCGGAATACTAGGGGAGCCCTAGCCGGAAGCCTAGGGGAGCCCTAGCCTGAAGGCTAGGGGTGCCCTAGCCGGAAGCCTAGGGGAGACCTAGCCCGAAGCCTATGGGAGCCCTAGCCTGAAGGCTAGGGGTGCCCTAGCCGGAAGCCTAGGGGAGCCCTAGCCCGAAGCCTAGGGGAGCCCTAGCCTGAAGGCTAGGGGTGCCCTAGCCGGAAGCCTAGGGGAGCCCTAGCCCGAAGCCTAGGGGTGCCCTAGCCTGAAGGCTAGGGGTGCCTTAGCCGGAAGCCTAGGGGTGCCCTAGCCGGAAGCCTAGGGGAGCCCTAGCCGGAAGCCTAGGGGAGCCCTAGCCTGAAGGCTAGGGGTGCCCTAGCCGGAAGCCTAGGGGAGCCCTAGCCGGAAGCCTAGGGGAGCCCTAGCCTGAAGGCTAGGGGTGCCCTAGCCGGAAGCCTAGGGGAGCCCTAGCCGGAAGCCTAGGGGAGCCCTAGCCTGAAGGCTAGGAGTGCCCTAGCCGGAAGGCTAGGGGAGCCCTAGCCGGAAGCCTAGGGGAGACCTAGCCCGAAGCCTATGGGAGCCCTAGCCTGAAGGCTAGGGGTGCCCTAGCCGGAAGCCTAGGGGAGCCCTAGCCCGAAGCCTAGGGGAGCCCTAGCCTGAAGGCTAGGTGTGCCCTAGCCGGAAGCCTAGGGGAGCCCTAGCCGGAAGCCTAGGGGAGCCCTAGCCTGAAGGCTAGGGGTGCCTTAGCCGGAAGCCTAGGGGTGCCCTAGCCGGAAGCCTAGGGGAGCCCTAGCCGGAAGCCTAGGGGAGCCCTAGCCTGAAGGCTAGGGGTGCCCTAGCCGGAAGCCTAGGGGAGCCCTAGCCGGAAGGCTAGGGGAGCCCTAGCCTGAAGGCTAGGGGTGCCCTAGCCGGAAGCCTAGGGGAGCCCTAGCCGGAAGCCTAGGGGAGCCCTAGCCTGAAGGCTAGGAGTGCCCTAGCCGGAAGGCTAGGGGAGCCCTAGCCGGAAGCCTAGGGGAGCCCTAGCCTGAAGGTTAGGGGTGCCCTAGCCGGAAGGCTAGGGGAGCCCTAGCCGGAAGCCTAGGGGAGCCCTAGCCTGAAGGCTAGGGGTGCCCTAGCCGGAAGGCTAGGGGAGCCCTAGCCGGAAGCCTAGGGGAGCCCTAGCCTGAAGGCTAGGGGTGCCCTAGCCGGAAGGCTAGGGGAGCCCTTGCCGGAAGCCTAGCGGAGCCCTAGCCTGAAGGCTAGGGGTGCCCTAGCCGGAAGGCTAGGGGAGCCCTAGCCGGAAGCCTAGGGGAGCCCTAGCCGGAAGGCTAGGGGAGCCCTAGCCGGAAGCCTAGGGTAGCCCTAGCCTGAAGGCTAGGGGTGCCCTAGCCGGAAGGCTAGGGGAGCCCTAGCCCGAAGCCTAGGGGAGCCCTAGCCTGAAGGCTAGGGGTGCCCTAGCCGGAAGGCTAGGGGAGCCCTAGCCGGAAGCCTAGGGGAGCCCTAGCCTGAAGGCTAGGTGTGCCCTAGACGGAAGGCTAGGGGAGCCCGAGCCGGAAGCCTAGGAGAGCCCTAGCCTGAAGGCTAGGGGTGCCCTAGCCGGAAGGCTAGTGGAGCCCTAGCCGGAAGCCTAGGGGAGCCCTAGCATGAAGGCTAGGGGTGCCCTAGCCGGAAGGCTAGGGGAGCCCTAGCCGGAAGCCTAGGGGAGCCCTAGCCTGAAGGCTAGGGGTGCCCTAGCCGGAAGCCTAGGGGAGCCCTAGCCCGAAACCTAGGGGAGCCCTAGCCTGAAGGCTAGGGGTGCTCTAGCCGGAAGCCTAGGGGAGCCCTAGCCGGAAGCCTAGGGGAGCCCTAGCCTGAAGGCTAGGGGTGCCCTAGCCGGAAGCCTAGGGGAGCCCTAGCCGGAAGCCTAGGTGAGCCCTAGCCTGAAGGCTAGGGGTGCCCTAGCCGGAAGCCTGGGGAGCCCTAGCCGGAAGCCTAGGGGAGCCCTAGCCTGAAGACTAGGGGTGCCCTAGCCGGAAGCCTAGGGGAGCCCTAGCCGGAAGCCTAGGGGAGCCCTAGCCTGAAGGCTAGGGGTGCCCTAGCCGGAAGCCTAGGGGAGCCCTAGCCGGAAGCCTAGGGGAGCCCTAGCCTGAAGGCTAGGGGTGCCCTAGCCGGAAGGCTAGGGGAGCTCTAGCCGGAAGCCTAGGGGAGCCCTAGCCTGAAGGCTAGGGGTGCCCTAGCCGGAAGGCTAGGGGAGCCCTAGCCGGAAGCCTAGGGGAGCCCTAGCCGGAAGCCTAGGGGAGCCCTAGCCTGAAGCTTAGGGGTGCCCCAGCCGGCAGGCTAGGGGAGCCCTAGCCTGAAGCCTAGGGGAGCCCTAGCCTGAAGCCTAGGGGTGCCCTAGCCGGAAGGCTAGGGGAGCCCTAGCCTGAAGCCTAGGGGAGCCCTAGCCTGAAGGCTAGGGGTGCCCTAGCCGGAAGGCTAGGGGGGCCCAAGCCTGAAGCCTAGGGGAGCCCTAGCCTGAAGCCTAGGGGTGCCCTAGCCGGAAGGCAAGGGGAGCCCTAGCCTGAAGCCTAGGGGAGCCCTAGCCTGAAGCCTAGGAGTGCCCTAGCCGGAAGGCTAGGGGAGCCCTAGCCTGAAGCCTAGGGGAGCCCTGGCCTGAAGCCTAGGGGTGCCCTAGCCGGAAGGCTAGGGGAGCCCTAGCCTGAAGCCTAGGGGAGCCCTAGCGTGAAGCCTAGGGGTGCCCTAGCCGGAAGGCTAGGGGAGCCCTAGCCTGAAGCCTAGGGGAGCCCTTGCCTGAAGCCTAGGGGTGCCCTAGCCGGAAGGCTAGGGGAGCCCTAGCCTGAAGCCTAGGGGAGCCCTAGCCTGAAGCCTAGGGGTGCCCTAGCCGGAAGGCTAGTGGAGCCCTAGCCTGAAGCCTAGGGGAGCCCTAGCCTGAAGCCTATGGGTGCCCTAGCCGGAAGGCTAGGGGAGCCCTAGCCTGAAGCCTAGGGGAGCCCTAACCTGAATCCTAGGGGTGCCCTAGCCGGAAGGCTAGGGGAGCCCTAGCCTGAAGCCTAGGTGAGCCCTAGCCTGAAGCCTGGGGGTTCCCTAGCCGGAAGGGTAGGGGAGCCCTAGCCTGAAGCCTAGGGGAGCCCTAGCCTGAAGCCTAGGGGTGCCCTAGCCAGAAGGCTAGGGGAGCCCTAGCCGGAAGCCTAGGGGTGCCCTAGCCGGCAGGCTAGGGGAGCCCTAGCCTGAAGCCTAGGGGTGCCCTAGCCGGAAGGCTAGGGGTGCCCTAGCCTGAAGCCTAGGGGAGCCCTAGCCTGAAGCCTAGGGGAGCCCTAGCCTGAAGCCTAGGGGTGCCCTAGCCGGAAGGCTAGGGGAGCCCTAGTCTGAAGCCTAGGGGCGCCCTAGCCTGAAGCCTAGGGGTGCCCTAGCCGGAAGGCTAGGGGAGCCCTAGCCTGAAGCCTAGGGGAGCCCTAGCCTGAAGCCTAGGGGTGCCCTAGCCGGAAGGCTAGGGGAGCCCTAGCCTGAAGCCTAGGGGAGCCCTAACCTGAAGCCTAGGGGTGCCCTAGCCGGAAGGCTAGGGGAGCCCTAGCCTGAAGCCTAGGGGAGCCCTAGCCTGAAGCCTAGGGGTGCCCTAGCCGGAAGGCTAGGGGAGCCCTAGCCTGAAGCCTAGGGGAGCCCTAGCCTGAAGCCTAGGGGTGCCCTAGCCGGAAGGCTAGGGGAGCCCTAGCCTGAAGCCTAGGGGAGCCCTAGCCTGAAGCCTAGGGGTGCCCTAACCGGAAGGCTAGGGGAGCCCTAGCCTGAAGCCTAGGGGAGCCCTAGCCTGAAGCCTAGGGGTCCCCTAGCCGGACGGCTAGGGGAGCCCTAGCCTGAAGCCTAGGGGAGCCCTAGCCTGAAGCCTAGGGGTGCCCTAGCCGGAAGGCTAGGGGAGCCCTAGCCTGAAGCCTAGGGGAGCCCTAGCCTGAAGCCTAGGGGTGCCCTAGCCTGAAGGCTAGGGGAGCCCTAGCCTGAAGCCTAGGGGAGCCCTAGCCTGAAGCCTAGGGGTGCCCTAGCCGGAAGGCTAGGGAAGCCCTAGCCTGAAGCCTAGGGGAGCCCTAGCCTGAAGCCTAGGAGTGCCCTAGCCGGAAGGCTAGGGGAGCCCTAGCCTGAAGCCTAGGGGAGCCCTAGCCTGAAGCCTAGGGGTGCCCTAGCTGGAAGGCTAGGTGAGCCCTAGCCGGAAGCCTAGGGGTGCCCTAGCCGGAGGGCTAGGGGAGCCCTAGCCTGAAGCCTAGGGGTGCCCTAGCCTGAAGGCTAGGGGAGCCCTAGCCTGAAGCCTAGGGGAGCCCTAGCCTGAAGCCTAGGGGAGCCCTAGCCTGAAGCCTAGGGGTGCCCTAGCCGGAAGGCTAGGGGAGCCCTAGCCTGAAGCCTAGGGGAGCCCTAGCCTGAAGCCTAGGGGTGCCCTAGCCGGAAGGCTAGGGGAGCCCTAGCCTGAAGCCTAGGGGAGCCCTAGCCTGAAGCCTAGGGGTGCCCTAGCCGGAAGGCTAGGGGAGCCCTAGCCTGAAGCCTAGGGGAGCCCTAGCCTGAAGCCTAGGGGTGCACTAGCCGGAAGGCTAGGGGAGCCCTAGCCTGAAGCCTAGGGGAGCCCTAGCCTGAAGCCTAGGGGTGCCCTAGCCGGAAGGCTAGGGGAGCCCTAGCCTGAAGCCTAGGGGAGCCCTAGCCTGAAGCCTAGGGGTGCCCTAGCCGGAAGGCTAGGGGAGCCCTAGCCTGAAGCCTAGGGGTGCCCTAGCCTGAAGCCTAGGGGTGCCCTAGCCGGAAGGCTAGGGGAGCCCTAGTCTGAAGCCGAGGGGAGCCCTAGCCTGAAGCCTAGGGGTGCCCTAGCCGGAAGGCTAGGGGAGCCCTAGCCTGAAGCCTAGGGGGGCCCTAGCCTGAAGCCTAGGGGTGCCCTTGCCGGAAGGCTAGGGGAGCCCTAGCCTGAAGCCTAGGGGAGCCCTAGCCTGAAGCCTAGGGGTGCCCTAGCCGGAAGGCTAGGGGAGCCCTAGCCTGAAGCCTAGGGGAGCCCTAGCCTGAAGCCTAGGGGTGCCCTAGCCGGAAGGCTAGGGGAGCCCTAGCCTGAAGCCTAGGGGAGCCCTAGCCTGAAGCCTAGGGGTGCCCTAGCCGGAAGGCTAGGGGAGCCCTAGCCTGAAGCCTAGGGGAGCCCTAGCCTGAAGCCTAGGGGTGCCCTAGCCGGAAGGCTAGGGGAGCCCTAGCCTGAAGCCTAGGGGAGCCCTAGCCTGAAGCCTAGGGGAGCCCTAGCCTGAAGCCTAGGGGTGCCCTAGCCGGAAGGCTAGGGGAGCCCTAGCCTGAAGCCTAGGGGAGCCCTAGCCTGAATCCTAGGTGTGCCCTAGCCTGAAGGCTAGGGGAGCCCTAGCCTGAAGCCTAGGGGAGCCCTAGCCTGAAGCCTAGGGGTGCCCTAGCCTGAAGGCTAGGGGAGCCCTAGCCGGAAGCCTAGGGGTGCCCTAGCCGGAAGGCTAGGGGAGCCCTAGCCTGAAGCCTAGGGGTGCCCTAGCCGGAAGACTAGGGGAGCCCTAGCCGGAAGCCTAGGGGTGCCCTAGCCGGAAGGCTAGGGGAGCCCTAGCCTGAAGCCTAGGGGTGCCCTAGCCGGAAGGCTAGGGGTGCCCTAGCCGGAAGGCTAGGGGAGCCCTAGCCTGAAGCCTAGGGGAGCCCTAGCCTGAAGCCTAGGGGAGCCCTAGCCTGAAGCCTAGGGGTGCCCTAGCCGGAAGGCTAGGGGAGCCCTAGCCTGAAGCCTAGGGGTGCCCTAGCCGGAAGGCTAGGGGTGCCCTAGCCGGAAGGCTAGGGGAGCCCTAGCCTGAAGCCTAGGGGAGCCCTAGCCTGAAGCCTAGGGGAGCCCTAGCCTGAAGCCTAGGGGTGCCCTAGCCGGAAGGCTAGGGGAGCCCTAGCCTGAAGCCTAGGGGAGCCCTAGCCTGAAGCCTAGGGGTGCCCTAGCCGGAAGGCTAGGGGAGCCCTAGCCTGAAGCCTAGGGGTGCCCTAGCCGGAAGGCTAGGGGAGCCCTAGCCTGAAGCCTAGGGGAGCCCTAGCCTGAAGCCTAGGGGTGCCCTAGCCGGAAGGCTAGGGGAGCCCTAGCCTGAAGCCTAGGGGAGCCCTAGCCTGAAGCCTTGGGGTGCCCTAGCCGGAAGGCTAGGGGAGCCCTAGCCTGAAGCATAGGGGAGCCCTAGCCTGAAGCCTAGGGGTGCCCTAGCCAGAAGACTAGGGGAGCCCTAGCCTGAAGCCTAGGGGAGCCCTAGCCTGAAGCCTAGGGGTGCCCTAGCAGGAAGGCTAGGGGAGCCCTAGCCTGAAGCCTAGTGGAGCCCTAGCCTGAAGCCTAGGGGTGCCCTAGCCGGAAGGCTAGGGGAGCCCTAGCCTGAAGCCTAGGGGAGCCCTAGCCTGAAGCCTAGGGGTGCCCTAGCCGGAAGGCTAGGGGAGCCCTAGCCTGAAGCCTAGGGGAGCCCTAGCCTGAAGCCTAGGGGTGCCCTAGCCCGAAGGCTAGGGGAGCCCTAGCCTGAAGCCTAGGGGTGCCCTAGCCTGAAGGCTAGGGGAGCCCTAGCCTTAGCCTAGGGGAGCCTAAAGCCTAGGGGTGCCCTAGACTGAAGGCTAGGGGAGCCCTAGCCTTAGCCTAGGGGAGCCTAATGACTAGGGGTGCCCTAGCCTGAAGGCTAGGGGAGCCCTAGCCTTAGCCTAGGGGAGCCCTAGCCTAAAGCATAGGGGTGCCCTAGCCTGAAGGCAAGGGGAGCCCTAGCCTTAGCCTATGGGAGCCCAAGCCTAAAGCCTAGGGGTGCCCTAGCCTGAAGGCTAGGGGAGCCCTAGCCTTAGCCTAGGGGAGCCTAAAGCCTAGGGGTGCCCTAGCCTGAAGGCTAGGGGAGCCCTAGCCTTAGCCTAGGGGAGCCCTAGCCTAAGGCCTAGCGGTGCCCTAGCCTGAAGGCTAGGGGAGCCCTAGCCTTAGCCTAGGGGAGCCCTAGCCTGAAGCCTAGGGGTGCCCTAGCCGGAAGGCTAGGGGAGCCCTAGCCTGAAGCCTAGGGGAGCCCTAGCCTGAAGCCTAGGAGTGCCCTAGCCGGAAGGCTAGGGGAGCCCTAGCCTGAAGCCTAGGGGAGCCCTAGCCTGAAGCCTAGGGGTGCCCTAGCCGGAAGGCTAGGGGAGCCCTAGCCGGAAGCCTAGGGGTGCCCTAGCCGGAAGGCTAGGGGAGCCCTAGCCTGAAGCCTAGGGGTGCCCTAGCCAGAAGGCTAGGGGAGCCCTAGCCTGAAGCCTAGGGGAGCCCTAGCCTGAAGCCTAGGGGAGCCCTAGCCTGAAGCCTAGGGGTGCCCTAGCCGGAAGGCTAGGGGAGCCCTAGCCTGAAGCCTAGGGGAGCCCTAGCCTGAAGCCTAGGGGTGCCCTAGCCGGAAGGCTAGGGGAGCCCTAGCCTGAAGCCTAGGGGAGCCCTAGCCTGAAGCCTAGGGGTGCCCTAGCCGGAAGGCTAGGGGAGCCCTAGCCTGAAGCCTAGGGGAGCCCTAGCCTGAAGCCTAGGGGTGCCCTAGCCGGAAGGCTAGGGGAGCCCTAGCCTGAAGCCTAGGGGAGCCCTAGCCTGAAGCCTAGGGGTGCCCTAGCCGGAAGGCTAGGGGAGCCCTAGCCTGAAGCCTAGGGGAGCCCTAGCCTGAAGCCTAGGGGGGCCCTAGCCGGAAGGCTAGGGGAGCCCTAGCCTGAAGCCTAGGGGTGCCCTAGCCGGAAGGCTAGGGGAGCCCTAGTCTGAAGCCTAGGGGAGCCCTAGCCTGAAGCCTAGGGGTGCCCTAGCCGGAAGGCTAGGGGAGCCCTAGCCCGAAGCCTAGGGGGGCCCTAGCCTGAAGCCTAGGGGTGCCCTTGCCGGAAGGCTAGGGGAGCCCTAGCCTGAAGCCTAGGGGAGCCCTAGCCTGAAGCCTAGGGGTGCCCTAGCCGGAAGGCTAGGGGAGCCCTAGCCTGAAGCCTAGGGGAGCCCTAGCCTGAAGCCTAGGGGTGCCCTAGCCGGAAGGCTAGGGGAGCCCAACCTGAAGCCTAGGGGAGCCCTAGCCTGAAGCCTAGGGGTGCCCTAGCCGGAAGGCTAGGGGAGCCCTAGCCTGAAGCCTAGGGGAGCCCTAGCCTGAAGCCTAGGGGTGCCCTAGCCGGAAGGCTAGGGGAGCCCTAGCCTGAAGCCTAGGGGAGCCCTAGCCTGAAGCCTAGGGGAGCCCTAGCCTGAAGCCTAGGGGTGCCCTAGCCGGAAGGCTAGGGGAGCCCTAGCCTGAAGCCTAGGGGAGCCCTAGCCTGAAGCCTAGGGGTGCCCTAGCCGGAAGGCTAGGGGAGCCCTAGCCTGAAGCCTAGGGGAGCCCTAGCCTGAAGCCTAGGTGTGCCCTAGCCTGAAGGCTAGGGGAGCCCTAGCCTGAAGCCTAGGGGAGCCCTAGCCTGAAGCCTAGGGGTGCCCTAGCCTGAAGGCTAGGGGAGCCCTAGCCGGAAGCCTAGGGGTGCCCTAGCCGGAAGGCTAGGGGAGCCCTAGCCTGAAGCCTAGTGGTGCCCTAGCCGGAAGACTAGGGGAGCCCTAGCCGGAAGCCTAGGGGTGCCCTAGCCGGAAGGCTAGGGGAGCCCTAGCCTGAAGCCTAGGGGTGCCCTAGCCGGAAGGCTAGGGGAGCCCTAGCCTGAAGCCTAGGGGAGCCCTAGCCTGAAGCCTAGGGGTGCCCTAGCCGGAAGGCTAGGGGAGCCCTAGCCTGAAGCCTAGGGGAGCCCTAGCCTGAAGCCTAGGGGTGCCCTAGCCGGAAGGCTAGGGGAGCCCTAGCCTGAAGCCTAGGGGTGCCCTAGCCGGAAGGCTAGGGGAGCCCTAGCCTGAAGCCTAGGGGAGCCCTAGCCTGAAGCCTAGGGGTGCCCTAGCCGGAAGGCTAGGGGAGCCCTAGCCTGAAGCCTAGGGGAGCCCTAGCCTGAAGCCTAGGTGTGCCCTAGCCTGAAGGCTAGGGGAGCCCTAGCCTGAAGCCTAGGGGAGCCCTAGCCTGAAGCCTAGGGGTGCCCTAGCCTGAAGGCTATGGGAGCCCTAGCCGGAAGCCTAGGGATGCCCTAGCCGGAAGGCTAGGGGAGCCCTAGCCTGAAGCCTAGGGGTGCCCTAGCCGGAAGACTAGGGGAGCCCTCGCCGGAAGCCTAGGGGTGCCCTAGCCGGAAGGCTAGGGGAGCCCTAGCCTGAAGCCTAGGGGTGCCCTAGCCGGAAGGCTAGGGGAGCCCTAGCCTGAAGCCTAGGGGAGCCCTAGCCTGAAGCCTAGGGGTGCCCTAACCGGAAGGCTAGGGGAGCCCTAGCCTGAAGCCTAGGGGAGCCCTAGCCTGAAGCCTAGGGGTCCCCTAGCCGGAAGGCTAGGGGAGCCCTAGCCTGAAGCCTAGGGGAGCCCTAGCCTGAAGCCTAGGGGTGCCCTAGCCGGAAGGCTAGGGGAGCCCTAGCCTGAAGCCTAGGGGAGCCCTAGCCTGAAGCCTAGGGGTGCCCTAGCCGGAAGGCTAGGTTAGCCCTAGCCTGAAGCCTAGGGGAGCCCTAGCCTGAAGCCTAGGGGTGCCCTAGCCGGAAGGCTAGGGAAGCCCTAGCCTGAAGCCTAGGGGAGCCCTAGCCTGAAGCCTAGGAGTGCCCTAGCCGGAAGGCTAGGGGAGCCCTAGCCTGAAGCCTAGGGGAGCCCTAGCCTGAAGCCTAGGGGTGCCCTAGCCGGAAGGCTAGGGGAGCCCTAGCCGGAAGCCTAGGGGTGCCCTAGCCGGAAGGCTAGGGGAGCCCTAGCCTGAAGCCTAGGGGTGCCCTAGCCAGAAGGCTAGGGGAGCCCTAGCCTGAAGCCTAGGGGAGCCCTAGCCTGAAGCCTAGGGGAGCCCTAGCCTGAAGCCTAGGGGTGCCCTAGCCGGAAGGCTAGGGGAGCCCTAGCCTGAAGCCTAGGGGAGCCCTAGCCTGAAGCCTAGGGGTGCCCTAACCGGAAGGCTAGGGGAGCCCTAGCCTGAAGCCTAGGGGAGCCCTAGCCTGAAGCCTAGGGGTGCCCTAGCCGGAAGGCTAGGGGAGCCCTAGCCTGAAGCCTAGGGGAGCCCTAGCCTGAAGCCTAGGGGTGCCCTAGCCGGAAGGCTAGGGGAGCCCTAGCCTGAAGCCTAGGGGAGCCCTAGCCTGAAGCCTAGGGGTGCCCTAGCCGGAAGGCTAGGGGAGCCCTAGCCTGAAGCCTAGGGGAGCCCTAGCCTGAAGCCTAGGGGTGCCCTAGCCAGAAGGCTAGGGGAGCCCAACCTGAAGCCTAGGGGAGCCCTAGCCTGAAGCCTAGGGGTGCCCTAGCCGGAAGGCTAGGGGAGCCCTAGCCTGAAGCCTAGGGGAGCCCTAGCCTGAAGCCTAGGGGTGCCCTAGCCGGAAGGCTAGGGGAGCCCTAGCCTGAAGCCTAGGGGAGCCCTAGCCTGAAGCCTAGGGGAGCCCTAGCCTGAAGCCTAGGGGTGCCCTAGCCGGAAGGCTAGGGGAGCCCTAGCCTGAAGCCTAGGGGAGCCCTAGCCTGAAGCCTAGGTGTGCCCTAGCCTGAAGGCTAGGGGAGCCCTAGCCTGAAGCCTAGGGGAGCCCTAGCCTGAAGCCTAGGGGTGCCCTAGCCGGAAGGCTAGGGGAGCCCTAGCCTGAAGCCTAGGGGAGCCCTAGCCTGAAGCCTAGGGGTGCCCTAGCCGGAAGGCTAGGGGAGCCCTAGCCTGAAGCCTAGGGGAGCCCTAGCCTGAAGCCTAGGTGTGCCCTAGCCTGAAGGCTAGGGGAGCCCTAGCCTGAAGCCTAGGGGAGCCCTAGCCTGAAGCCTAGGTGTGCCCTAGCCTGAAGGCTAGGGGAGCCCTAGCCGGAAGCCTAGGGGTGCCCTAGCCAGAAGGCTAGGGGAGCCCTAGCCTGAAGCCTAGGGATGCCCTAGCCGGAAGACTAGGGGAGCCCTAGCCGGAAGCCTAGGGGTGCCCTAGCCGGAAGGCTAGGGGAGCCCTAGCCTGAAGCCTAGGGGTGCCCTAGCCGGAAGGCTAGGGGTGCCCTAGCCGGAAGGCTAGGGGAGCCCTAGCCTGAAGGCTAGGGGAGCCCTAGCCTGAAGCCTAGGGGAGCCCTAGCCTGAAGCCTAGGTGTGCCCTAGCCGGAAGGCTAGGGGAGCCCTAGCCTGAAGCCTAGGGGAGCCCTAGCCTGAAGCCTAGGGGTGCCCTAGCCGGAAGGCTAGGGGAGCCCTAGCCTGAAGCCTAGGGGAGCCCTAGCCTGAAGCCTAGGGGTGCCCTAGCCGGAAGGCTAGGGGAGCCCTAGCCTGAAGCCTAGGGGAGCCCTAGCCTGTAGCCTAGGGGAGCCCTAGCCTGAAGCCTAGGGGTGCCTTAGCCGGAAGACTAGGGGAGCCCTAGCCTGAAGCCTAGGGGAGCCCTAGCCTGAAGCCTAGGGGTGCCCTAGCCGGAAGGCTAGGGGAGCCCTAGCCTGAAGCCTAGGGGAGCCCTAGCCTGAAGCCTAGGGGTTCCCTAGCCGGAAGGCTAGGGGAGCCCTAGCCTGAAGCCTAGGGGTGCCCTAGCCTGAAGCCTAGGGGTGCCCTAGCCGGAAGGCTAGGGGAGCCCTAGCCTGAAGCCTAGGGGAGCCCTAGCCTGAAGCCTAGGGGTGCCCTAGCCGGAAGGCTAGGGGAGCCCTAGCCTGAAGCCTAGGGGGGCCCTAGCCTGAAGCCTAGGGGTGCCCTAGCCGGAAGGCTAGGGGAGCCCTAGCCTGAAGCCTAGGGGAGCCCTAGCCTGAAGCCTAGGGGTGCCCTAGCCGGAAGGCTAGGGGAGCCCTAGCCTGAAGCCTAGGGGAGCCCTAGCCTGAAGCCTAGGGGTGCCCTAGCCGGAAGGCTAGGGGAGCCCTAGCCTGAAGCCTAGGGGAGCCCTAGCCTGAAGCCTAGGGGTGCCCTAGCCGGAAGGCTAGGGGAGCCCTAGCCTGAAGCCTAGGGGAGCCCTAGCCTGAAGCCTAGGGGTGCCCTAGCCGGAAGGCTAGGGGAGCCCTAGCCTGAAGCTAGGGGAGCCCTAGCCTGAAGCCTAGGGGAGCCCTAGCCTGAAGCCTAGGGTTGCCCTAGCCGGAAGGCTAGGGGAGACCTAGCCTGAAGCCTAGGGGAGCCCTAGCCTGAAGCCTAGGTGTGCCCTAGCCTGAAGGCTAGGGGAGCCCTAGCCTGAAGCCTAGGGGAGCCCTAGCCTGAAGCCTAGGGGTGCCCTAGCCTGAAGGCTAGGGGAGCCCTAGCCTGAAGCCTAGGGGAGCCCTAGCCTGAAGCCTAGGGGTGCCCTAGCCTGAAGGCTAGGGGAGCCCTAGCCTGAAGCTAGGGGAGCCCTAGCCTGAAGCCTAGGGGTGCCCTAGCCTGAAGCCTAGGGGAGCCCTAGCCTGAAGCCTAGGGGTGCCCTAGCCTGAAGGCTAGGGGAGCTCTAGCCTGAAGACTAGGGGAGCCCTAGCCTGAAGCCTAGGGGTGCCCTAGCCTGAAGGCTAGGGGAGCCCTAGCCTGAAGCCTAGGGGAGCCCTAGCCTGAAGCCTAGGGGTGCCCTAGCCTGAAGGCTAGGGGAGCCCTAGCCTGAAGCCTAGGGGAGCCCTAGCCTGAAGCCTAGGGGTGCCCTAGCCTGAAGGCTAGGGGAGCCCTAGCCTGAAGCCTAGGGGAGCCCTAGCCTGAAGCCTAGGGGTGCCATAGCCTGAAGGCTAGGGGAGCCCTAGCCTGAAGCCTAGGGGAGCCCTAGCCTGAAGCCTAGGGGTGCCCTAGCCTGAAGGCTAGGGGAGCCCTAGCCTGAAGCCTAGGGGAGCCCTAGCCTGAAGCCTAGGGGTGCCCTAGCCTGAAGGCTAGGGGAGCCCTAGCCTGAAGCCTAGGGGAGCCCTAGCCTGAAGTCTAGGGGTGCCCTAGCCTGAAGGCTAGGGGAGCCCTAGCCTGAAGCCTAGGGGAGCCCTAGCCTGAAGCCTAGGGGAGCCCTAGCCTGAAGGCTAGGGGAGCCCTAGCCTGAAGCCTAGGGGAGCCCTAGCCTGAAGCCTAGGGTTGCCCTAGCCTGAAGCCTAGGGGAGCCCTAGCCTGAAGCCTAGGGGAGCCCTAGCCTGAAGCCTAGGGCAGCCCTAGCCTGAAGCCTAGGGGAGCCCTAGCCTGAAGGCTAGGGGAGCCGTAGCCTGAAGGCTAGGGGAGCCCTAGCCTGAAGCCTAGGGGAGCCCTAGCCTGAAGCCTAGGGGTGCCCTAGCCTGAAGGCTAGGGGAGCCCTAGCCTGAAGCCTAAGGTTGCCCTAGCCTGAAGGCTAGGGGAGCCCTAGCCTGAAGTCTAGGGGAGCCCTAGCCTGAAGCCTAGGGGAGCCCTAGCCTGAAGTCTAGGGGAGCCCTAGCCTGAAGCCTAGGGGTGCCCTAGCCTGAAGCCTAGGGGTGCCCTAGCCTGAAGGCTAGGGGATCCCTAGCCTAAAGCCTAGGGGAGCCCTAGCCTAAAGCCTAGGGGTGCCATAGCCCGAAGGCTAGGGGAGCCGTAGCCTAAAGCCTAGGGGAGCCATAGCCTAAAGCCTAGGGGTGCCCTAGCCCGAAGTCTAGGGGAGCCCCAGCCTAAAGCCTAGGGGAGCCCTAGCCTAAAGCCTAGGGGTGCCCTAGCCCGAAGGCTAGGGGAGCCCCAGCCCAAAACCTAGGGGAGCCCTAGCCTAAAGCCTAGGGGTGCCCTAGCCCGAAGGCTAAGGAAGCCCCAGCCCAAAGCCTAGGGGAGCCCTAGCCTAAAGTCTAGGGGTGCCCTAGCCCGAAGGCTAGGGGAGCCCCAGCCCAAAGCCTAGGGGAGCCCTAGCCTAAAGCCTAGGCGTGCCCTAGCCCGAAGGCTAGGGGAGCCCCAGCCCAAAGCCTAGGGGAGCCCTACCCTAAAGCCTAGGGGTGCCCTAGCCCGAAGGCTAGGGGAGCCCCAGCACAAAGCTTAGGGGAGCCCTAGCCTAAAGCCTAGGGGTGCCCTCGCCCGAAGGCTAGGGGAGCCCCAGCCTAAAGCCTAGGGAAGCCCTAGCCTAAAGCCTAGGGGTGCCCTAGCCCGAAGGCTAGGGGAGCCCCAGCCTAAAGCCTAGGGGAGCCCTAGCCTAAAGCCTAGGGGTGCCCTAGCCCGAAGGCTAGAGGAGCCCCAGCCTAAAGCCTAGGGGAGCCCTAGCCTAAAGCCTAGGGGTGCCCTAGCCCGAAGGCTAGGGGAGCACCAGCCTAAAGCCTAGGGGAGTCCTAGCCTAAAGCCTAGGGGTGCCCTAGCCCGAAGGCTAGGGGAGCCCCAGCCTAAAGCCTAGGGGAGCCCTAGCCTAAAGCCTAGGGGTGCCCTAGCCTGAAGGTTAGAGGAGCCCTAGCCTTAGCCTAGGGGAGCCTAAAGCCTAGGGGTGCCCTTGCCTGAAGGCTAGGGGAGCCCTAGCCTTAGCCTAGGGGAGCCCTAACCTAATTCCTAGGGGTGCCCTATCCTGAAGGATAGGGGAGCCCTAGCCTTAGCCTAGGGGAGCCTAAAGCCTAGGGATGCCCTAGCCTGAAGGATAGGGGAGCCCTAGCCTTAGCCTAGGGGAGCCTAAAGCCTAGGGGTGCCCTAGCCTGAAGGCTAGGGGAGCCCTAGCCTTAGCCTAGGGGAGCCCTAGCCTAAAGCCTAGGGGTGCCCTAGCCTGAAGGCTAGGGGAGCCCTAGCCTTAGCCTAGGGGAGCCCTACCCTAAAGCCTAGGGGTGCCCTAGCCTGAAGGCTAGGGGAGCCCTAGCCTTAGCGTTATGGAGCCCTAGCCTAAAGCCTAGGGGTGCCCTAGCCTGAAGGCTAGGGGAGCCCTAGCCTTAGCCTAGGGGAGCCCTAGCCTAAAGCCTAGGGGTGCCCTAGCCTGAAGGCTAGGGGAGCCCTAGCCTTAGCCTAGGGGAGCCTAAAGCCTAGGGGTGCCCTAGCCTGAAGGCTAGGGGAGCCCTAGCCTTAGCCTACGGGAGCCCTAGCCTAAAGCCTAGGGGTGCCCTAGCCTGAAGGCTAGGGGAGCCCTAGCCTTAGCCTAGGGGAGCCCTACCCTAAAGCCTAGGGGTGCCCTAGCCTGAAGGCTAGGGGAGCCCTAGCCTTAGCGTTATGGAGCCCTAGCCTAAAGCCTAGGGGTGCCCTAGCCTGAAGGCTAGGGGAGCTCTAGCCTTAGCCTAGGGGAGCCTAAAGCCTAGGGGTGCCCTAGCCTGAAAGCTAGGGGAGCCCTAGCCTTAGCCTAGGGGACCCTAAAGCCTAGGGGTGCCCTAGCCTGAAGGCTAAGGGAGCCCTAGCCTTAGCCTAGGGGAGCCCTAGCCTTTACCCTAGGGGTGCCCTAGCCTGAAGGCTAGGGGAGCCCTAGCCTTAGCCTAGGGGAGCCCCAGCCTTAGCCTAGGGGAGCCCTAGCCTGAAGCCTAGGGCTGCCCTAGCCTGAAGGCTAGGGGAGCCCTAGCCTGAAGCCTAGGGCTGCCCTAGCCTGAAGGCTAGGGGAGCCCTAGCCTTAGCCTAGGGGAGCCCTAGCCTGAAGCCTAGGGCTGCCCTAGCCTGAAGCCTAGGGGAGCCCTAGCCTTAGCTAGGGGAGCCCTAGCCTGAAGCCTAGGGCTGCACTAGCCTGAAGGCTAGGGGAGCCCTAGCCTTAGCCTAGGGGTGCCCAAGCCTGAAGCCTAGGGCTGCCCTAGCCTGAAGGCTAGGGGAGCCCTAGCCTTAGCCTAGGGGAGCCCTAGCCTGAAGCCTAGGGCTTCCCTAGCCTGAAGGCTAGTGGAGCCCTAGCCTAAAGCCTAGGGCTGCCCTAGCCTGAAGGCTAGGGGAGCCCTAGCCTTAGCCTAGGGGAGCCTAAAGCCTAGGGCTGCCCTAGCCTGAAGGCTAGGGGAGCCCTAGCCTTAGCCTAGGGGAGCCTAAAGCCTAGGGCTTCCCTAGCCTGAAGGCTAGGGGAGCCCTAGCCTTAGCCTAGGGGAGCCTAAAGCCTAGGGCTGCCCTAGCCTGAAGGCTAGGGGAGCCCTAGCCTTAGCCTAGGGGAGCCCTAGCCTAAAGGCTAGGGGTGCCCTACCCTGAAGGCTAGGGGAGCCCTAGCCTTAGCCTAGGGGAGCCCTAGCCTAAAGCCTAGGGGTGCCCTAGGCTGAAGGCTAGGGGAGCCCTAGCCTTAGCCTAGGGGAGCCCTAGCCTAAAGCCTAGGGGTGCCCTAGCCTAAAACCTAGGGGTGCCCTAGCCTGAAGGCTAGGGGAGCCCTAGCCTTAGCCTAGGGGAGCCTAAAGCCTAGGGGTGCCCTAGCCTGAAGGCTAGGGGAGCCCTAGCCTTAGCCTAGGGGAGCCCTAGCCTAAAGCCTAGGGGTGCCGTAGCCTGAAGGCTAGGGGAGCCCTAGCCTTAGCCTAGGGGAGCCCTACCCTAAAGCCTAGGGGTGCCCTAGCCTGAAGGCTATTGGAGCCCTAGCCTTAGCGTTATGGAGCCCTAGCCTAAAGCCTAGGGGTGCCCTAGCCTGAAGGCTAGGGGAGCCCTAGCCTTAGCCTAGGGGAGCCTAAAGCCTAGGGGTGCCCTAGCCTGAAAGCTAGGGGAGCCCTAGCCTTAGCCTAGGGGACCCTAAAGCCTAGGGGTGCCCTAGCCTGAAGGCTAAGGGAGCCCTAGCCTTAGCCTAGGGGAGCCCTAGCCTGAACCCTAGGGGTGCCCTAGCCTGAAGGCTAGGGGAGCCCTAGCCTTAGCCTAGGGGAGCCCTAGCCTTAGCCTAGGGGAGCCCTACCCTAAAGCCTAGGGGTGCCCTAGCCTGAAGGCTAGGGGAGCCCTAGCCTTAGCGTTATGGAGCCCTAGCCTAAAGCCTAGGGGTGCCCTAGCCTGAAGGCTAGGGGAGCCCTAGCCTTAGCCTAGGGGAGCCTAAAGCCTAGGGGTGCCCTAGCCTGAAAGCTAGGGGAGCCCTAGCCTTAGCCTAGGGGACCATAAAGCCAAGGGGTGCCCTAGCCTGAAGGCTAAGGGAGCCCTAGCCTTAGCCTAGGGGAGCCCTAGCCTTAACCCTAGGGGTGCCCTAGCCTGAAGGCTAGGGGAGCCCTAGCCTTAGCCTAGGGGAGCCCTAGCCTTAGCCTCGGGAGCCCTAGCCTGAAGCCTAGGGCTGCCCTAGCCTGAAGGCTAGGGGAGCCCTAGCCTTAGCCTAGGGGAGCCCTAGCCTGAAGCCTAGGGCTGCCCTAGCCTGAAGGCTAGGGGAGCCCTAGCCTTAGCCTAGGGGAGCCCTAGCCTGAAGCCTAGGGCTGCCCTAGCCTGAAGGCTAGGGGAGCCCTAGCCTGAAGCCTAGGGCTGCCCTAGCCTGAAGGCTAGGGGAGCCCTAGCCTTAGCCTAGGGGTGCCCTAGCCTGAAGCCTAGGGCTGCCCTAGCCTGAAGGCTAGGGGAGCCCTAGCCTTAGCCTAGGGGAGCCCTAGCCTGAAGCCTAGGGCTTCCCTAGCCTGAAGGCTAGTGGAGCCCTAGCCTAAAGCCTAGGGCTGCCCTAGCCTGAAGGCTAGGGGAGCCCTAGCCTTAGCCTAGGGGAGCCTAAAGCCTAGGGCTGCCCTAGCCTGAAGGCTAGGGGAGCCCTAGCCTTAGCCTAGGGGAGCCTAAAGCCTAGAGCTTCCCTAGCCTGAAGGCTAGGGGAGCCCTAGCCTTAGCCTAGGGGAGCCTAAAGCCTAGGGCTGCCCTAGCCTGAAGGCTAGGGGAGCCCTAGCCTTAGCCTAGGGGAGCCCTAGCCTTAGCCTAGGGGAGCCATAGCCTAAAGCCTAGGGGTGCCCTACCCTGAAGGCTAGGGGAGCCCTAGCCTTAGCCTAGGGGAGCCCTAGCCGGAAGCCTAGGGGTGCCCTAGCCGGAAGGCTAGGGGAGCCCTAGCCTGAAGCCTAGGGGTGCCCTAGCCGGAAGGCTAGGGGTGCCCTAGCCGGAAGGCTAGGGGAGCCCTAGCCTGAAGGCTAGGGGAGCCCTAGCCTGAAGCCTAGGGGAGCCCTAGCCTGAAGCCTAGGTGTGCCCTAGCCGGAAGGCTAGGGGAGCCCTAGCCTGAAGCCTAGGGGAGCCCTAGCCTGAAGCCTAGGGGTGCCCTAGCCGGAAGGCTAGGGGAGCCCTAGCCTGAAGCCTAGGGGAGCCCTAGCCTGAAGCCTAGGGGTGCCCTAGCCGGAAGGCTAGGGGAGCCCTAGCCTGAAGCCTAGGGGAGCCCTAGCCTGAAGCCTAGGGGAGCTCTAGCCTGAAGCCTAGGGGTGCCCTAGCCGGAAGACTAGGGGAGCCCTAGCCTGAAGCCTAGGGGAGCCCTAGCCTGAAGCCTAGGGGTGCCCTAGCCGGAAGGCTAGGGGAGACCTAGCCTGAAGCCTAGGGGAGCCCTAG
Organism: Tenrec ecaudatus; assembly: GCF_050624435.1. Lineage (NCBI taxonomy): Eukaryota > Metazoa > Chordata > Mammalia > Afrosoricida > Tenrecidae > Tenrec > Tenrec ecaudatus. Next base: position 173,898 of record NW_027459202.1, on the reverse strand, counting down.
CCTGAAGCCTAGGGGTTCCCTAGCCGGAAAGCTAGGGGAGCCCTAGCCTGAAGCCTAGGGGTGCCCTAGCCTGAAGCCTAGGGGTGCCCTAGCCGGAAGACTAGGGGAGCCCTAGCCTGAAGCCTAGGGGAGCCCTAGACTGAAGCCTAGGTGTGCCCTAGCCGGAAGGCTAGGGGAGCCCTAGCCTGAAGCCTAGGGGAGCCCTAGCCTGAAGCCTAGGGGTTCCCTAGCCGGAAGGCTAGGGGAGCCCTAGCCTGAAGCCTAGGGGAGCCCTAGCCTGAAGCCTAGGGGTGCCCTAGCCGGAAGGCTAGGGGAGCCCTAGCCTGAAGCCTAGGGGAGCCCTAGCCTGAAGCCTAGGGGTGTCTAGCCGGAAGGCTAGGGGAGCCCTAGCCTGAAGCCTAGGGGAGCCCTAGCCTGAAGCCTAGGGGAGCCCTAGCCTGAAGCCTAGGGTTGCCCTAGCCGGAAGGCTAGGGGAGACCTAGCCTGAAGCCTAGGGGAGCCCTAGCCTGAAGCCTAGGTGTGCCCTAGCCTGAAGGCTAGGGGAGCCCTAGCCTGAAGCCTAGGGGAGCCCTAGCCTGAAGCCTAGGGGTGCCCTAGCCTGAAGGCTAGGGGAGCCCTAACCTGAAGCCTAGGGGAGCCCTAGCCTGAAGCCTAGGGGTGCCCTAGCCTGAAGGCTAGGGGAGCCCTAGCCTGAAGCTAGGGGAGCCCTAGCCTGAAGCCTAGGGGTGCCCTAGCCTGAAGCCTAGGGGAGCCCTAGCCTGAAGCCTAGGGGTGCCCTAGCCTGAAGGCTAGGGGAGCTCTAGCCTGAAGCCTAGGGGAGCCCTAGGCTGAAGCCTAGGGGTGCCCTAGCCTGAAGGCTAGGGGAGCCCTAGCCTGAAGCCTAGGGGAGCCCTAGCCTGAAGCCTAGGGGTGCCCTAGCCTGAAGGCTAGGGGAGCCCTAGCCTGAAGCCTAGGTGAGCCCTAGCCTGAAGCCTAGGGGTGCCCTAGCCTGAAGGCTAGGGGAGCCCTAGCCTGAAGCCTAGGGGAGCCCTAGCCTGAAGCCTAGGGGTGCCATAGCCTGAAGGCTAGGGGAGCCCTAGCCTGAAGCCTAGGGGAACCCTAGCCTGAAGCCTAGGGGTGCCCTAGCCTGAAGGCTAGGGGAGCCCTAGCCTGAAGCCTAGGGGAGCCCTAGCCTGAAGCCTAGGGGTGCCCTAGCCTGAAGGCTAGGGGAGCCCTAGCCTGAAGCCTAGGGGAGCCCTAGCCTGAAGCCTAGGGGTGCCCTAGCCTGAAGGCTAGGGGAGCCCTAGCCTGAAGCCTAGGGGAGCCCTAGCCTTAGCCTAGGGGAGCCCTAGCCTAAAGCCTAGGGGTGCCGTAGCCTGAAGGCTAGGGGAGCCCTAGCCTTAGCCTAGGGGAGCCCTACCCTAAAGCCTAGGGGTGCCCTAGCCTGAAGGCTAGGGGAGCCCTAGCCTTAGCGTTATGGAGCCCTAGCCTAAAGCCTAGGGGTGCCCTAGCCTGAAGGCTAGGGGAGCCCTAGCCTTAGCCTAGGGGAGCCTAAAGCCTAGGGGTGCCCTAGCCTGAAAGCTAGGGGAGCCCTAGCCTTAACCTAGGGGACCCTAAAGCCTAGGGGTGCCCTAGCCTGAAGGCTAAGGGAGCCCTAGCCTTAGCCTAGGGGAGGCCTAGCCTGAACCCTAGGGGTGCCCTAGCCTGAAGGCTAGGGGAGCCCTAGCCTTAGCCTAGGGGAGCCCTAGCCTTAGCCTAGGGGAGCCCTACCCTAAAGCCTAGGGGTGCCCTAGCCTGAAGGCTAGGGGAGCCCTAGCCTTAGCGTTATGGAGCCCTAGCCTAAAGCCAAGGGGTGCCCTAGCCTGAAGGCTAGGGGAGCCCTAGCCTTAGCCTAGGGGAGCCTAAAGCCTAGGGGTGCCCTAGCCTGAAAGCTAGGGGAGCCCTAGCCTTAGCCTAGGGGACCATAAAGCCTAGGGGTGCCCTAGCCTGAAGGCTAAGGGAGCCCTAGCCTTAGCCTAGGGGAGCCCTAGCCTTACCCCTAGGGGTGCCCTAGCCTGAAGGCTAGGGGAGCCCTAGCCTTAGCCTAGGGGAGCCCTAGCCTTAGCCTCGGGAGCCCTAGCCTGAAGCCTAGGGCTGCCCTAGCCTGAAGGCTAGGGGAGCCCTAGCCTTAGCCTAGGGGAGCCCTAGCCTGAAGCCTAGGGCTGCCCTAGCCTGAAGGCTAGGGGAGCCCTAGCCTTAGCCTAGGGGAGCCCTAGCCTGAAGCCTAGGGCTGCCCTAGCCTGAAGGCTAGGGGAGCCCTAGCCTGAAGCCTAGGGCTGCCCTAGCCTGAAGGCTAGGGGAGCCCTAGCCTTAGCCTAGGGGTGCCCTAGCCTGAAGCCTAGGGCTGCCCTAGCCTGAAGGCTAGGGGAGCCCTAGCCTTAGCCTAGGGGAGCCCTAGCCTGAAGCCTAGGGCTTCCCTAGCCTGAAGGCTAGTGGAGCCCTAGCCTAAAGCCTAGGGCTGCCCTAGCCTGAAGGCTAGGGGAGCCCTAGCCTTAGCCTAGGGGAGCCTAAAGCCTAGGGCTGCCCTAGCCTGATGGCTAGGGGAGCCCTAGCCTTAGCCTAGGGGAGCCTAAAGCCTAGAGCTTCCCTAGCCTGAAGGCTAGGGGAGCCCTAGCCTTAGCCTAGGGGAGCCTAAAGCCTAGGGCTGCCCTAGCCTGAAGGCTAGGGGAGCCCTAGCCTTAGCCTAGGGGAGCCCTAGCCTTAGCCTAGGGGAGCCATAGCCTAAAGCCTAGGGGTGCCCTACCCTGAAGGCTAGGGGAGCCCTAGCCTTAGCCTAGGGGAGCCCTAGCCGGAAGCCTAGGGGTGCCCTAGCCGGAAGGCTAGGGGAGCCCTAGCCTGAAGCCTAGGGGTGCCCTAGCCGGAAGGCTAGGGGTGCCCTAGCCGGAAGGCTAGGGGAGCCCTAGCCTGAAGGCTAGGGGAGCCCTAGCCTGAAGCCTAGGGGAGCCCTAGCCTGAAGCCTAGGTGTGCCCTAGCCGGAAGGCTAGGGGAGCCCTAGCCTGAAGCCTAGGGGAGCCCTAGCCTGAAGCCTAGGGGTGCCCTAGCCGGAAGGCTAGGGGAGCCCTAGCCTGAAGCCTAGGGGAGCCCTAGCCTGAAGCCTAGGGGTGCCCTAGCCGGAAGGCTAGGGGAGCCCTAGCCTGAAGCCTAGGGGAGCCCTAGCCTGAAGCCTAGGGGAGCCCTAGCCCGAAGCCTAGGGGTGCCCTAGCCGGAAGACTAGGGGAGCCCTAGCCTGAAGCCTAGGGGAGCCCTAGCCTGAAGCCTAGGGGTGCCCTAGCCGGAAGGCTAGGGGAGCCCTAGCCTGAAGCCTAGGGGAGCCCTAGCCTGAAGCCTAGGGGTTCCCTAGCCGGAAGGCCTGGGGAGCCCTAGCCTGAAGCCTAGGGGTGCCCTAGCCTGAAGCCTAGGGTTGCCCTAGCCGGAAGACTAGGGGAGCCCTAGCCTGAAGCCTAGGGGAGCCCTAGACTGAAGCCTAGGGGTGCCCTAGCCGGAAGGCTAGGGGAGCCCTAGCCTGAAGCCTAGGGGAGCCCTAGCCTGAAGCCTAGGGGTGCCCTAGCCGGAAGGCTAGGGGAGCCCTAGCCTGAAGCCTAGGGGAGCCCTAGCCTGAAGCCTAGGGGTGCCCTAGCCGGAAGGCTAGGGGAGCCCTAGCCTGAAACCTAGGGGAGCCCTAGCCTGAAGCCTAGGGGTGTCTAGCCGGAAGGCTAGGGGAGCCCTAGCCTGAAGCCTAGGGGAGCCCTAGCCTGAAGCCTAGGGGAGCCCTAGCCTGAAGCCTAGGGTTGCCCTAGCCGGAAGGCTAGGGGAGACCTAGCCTGAAGCCTAGGGGAGCCCTAGCCTGAAGCCTAGGTGTGCCCTAGCCTGAAGGCTAGGGGAGCCCTAGCCTGAAGCCTAGGGGAGCCCTAGCCTGAAGCCTAGGGGTGCCGTAGCCTGAAGGCTAGGGGAGCCCTAGCCTGAAGCCTAGGGGAGCCCTAGCCTGAAGCCTAGGGGTGCCCTAGCCTGAAGGCTAGGGGAGCCCTAGCCTGAAGCTAGGGGAGCCCTAGCCTGAAGCCTAGGGGTGCCCTAGCCTGAAGCCTAGGGGAGCCCTAGCCTGAAGCCTAGGGGTGCCCTAGCCTGAAGGCTAGGGGAGCTCTAGCCTGAAGCCTAGGGGAGCCCTAGCCTGAAGCCTAGGGGTGCCCTAGCCTGAAGGCTAGGGGAGCCCTAGCCTGAAGCCTAGGGGAGCCCTAGCCTGAAGCCTAGGGGTGCCCTAGCCTGAAGGCTAGGGGAGCCCTAGCCTGAAGCCTAGGGGAGCCCTAGCCTGAAGCCTAGGGGTGCCCTAGCCTGAAGGCTAGGGGAGCCCTAGCCTGAAGCCTAGGGGAGCCCTAGCCTGAAGCCTAGGGGTGCCATAGCCTGAAGGCTAGGGGAGCCCTAGCCTGAAGCCTAGGGGAACCCTAGCCTGAAGCCTAGGGGTGCCCTAGCCTGAAGGCTAGGGGAGCCCTAGCCTGAAGCCTAGGGGAGCCCTAGCCTGAAGCCTAGGGGTGCCCTAGCCTGAAGGCTAGGGGAGCCCTAGCCTGAAGCCTAGGGGAGCCCTAGCCTGAAGCCTAGGGGTGCCCTAGCCTGAAGGCTAGGGGAGCCCTAGCCTGAAGCCTAGGGGAGCCCTAGCCTGAAGCCTAGGGGAGCCCTAGCCTGAAGGCTACGGGAGCCCTAGCCTGAAGCCTAGGGGAGCCCTAGCCTGAAGCCTAGGGTTGCCCTAGCCTGAAGCCTAGGGGAGCCCTAGCCTGAAGCCTAGGGGAGCCCTAGCCTGAAGCCTAGGGGAGCCCTAGCCTGAAGCCTAGGGGAGCCCTAGCCTGAAGGCTAGGGGAGCCGTAGCCTGAAGGCTAGGGGAGCCCTAGCCTGAAGCCTAGGGGAGCCCTAGCCTGAAGCCTAGGGGTGCCCTAGCCTGAAGGCTAGGGGAGCCCTAGCCTGAAGCCTAAGGTTGCCCTAGCCTGAAGGCTAGGGGAGCCCTAGCCTGAAGTCTAGGGGAGCCCTAGCCTGAAGCCTAGGGGAGCCCTAGCCTGAAGTCTAGGGGAGCCCTAGCCTGAAGCCTAGGGGTGCCCTAGCCTGAAGCCTAGGGGTGCCCTAGCCTGAAGGCTAGGGGATCCCTAGCCTAAAGCCTAGGGGAGCCCTAGCCTAAAGCCTAGGGGTGCCATAGCCCGAAGGCTAGGGGAGCCCTAGCCTAAAGCCTAGGGGAGCCATAGCCTAAAGCCTAGGGGTGCCCTAGCCCGAAGGCTAGGGGAGCCCCAGCCTAAAGCCTAGGGGAGCCCTAGCCTAAAGCCTAGGGGTGCCCTAGCCCGAAGGCTAGGGGAGCCCCAGCCCAAAACCTAGGGGAGCCCTAGCCTAAAGCCTAGGGGTGCCCTAGCCCGAAGGCTAGGGAAGCCCCAGCCCAAAGCCTAGGGGAGCCCTAGCCTAAAGTCTAGGGGTGCCCTAGCCCGAAGGCTAGGGGAGCCCCAGCCCAAAGCCTAGGGGAGCCCTAGCCTAAAGCCTAGGCGTGCCCTAGCCCGAAGGCTAGGGGAGCCCCAGCCTAAAGCCTAGGGGAGCCCTACCCTAAAGCCTAGGGGTGCCCTAGCCCGAAGCTAGGGGAGCCCCAGCCCAAAGCTTAGGGGAGCCCTAGCCTAAAGCCTAGGGGTGCCCACGCCCGAAGGCTAGGGGAGCCCCAGCCTAAAGCCTAGGGAAGCCCTAGCCTAAAGCCTAGGGGTGCCCTAGCCCGAAGGCTAGGGGAGCCCCAGCCTAAAGCCTAGGGGAGCCCTAGCCTAAAGCCTAGGGGTGCCCTAGCCCGAAGGCTAGAGGAGCCCCAGCCTAAAGCCTAGGGGAGCCCTAGCCTAAAGCCTAGGGGTGCCCTAGCCCGAAGGCTAGGGGAGCACCAGCCTAAAGCCTAGGCGAGTCCTAGCCTAAAGCCTAGGGGTGCCCTAGCCCGAAGGCTAGGGGAGCCCCAGCCTAAAGCCTAGGGGAGCCCTAGCCTAAAGCCTAGGGGTGCCCTAGCCTGAAGGTTAGAGGAGCCCTAGCCTTAGCCTAGGGGAGCCTAAAGCCTAGGGGTGCCCTAGCCTGAAGGCTAGGGGAGCCCTAGCCTTAGCCTAGGGGAGCCCTAACCTAATTCCTAGGGGTGCCCTAGCCTGAAGGATAGGGGAGCCCTAGCCTTAGCCTAGGGGAGCCTAAAGCCTAGGGGTGCCCTAGCCTGAAGGATAGGGGAGCCCTAGCCTTAGCCTAGGGGAGCCTAAAGCCTAGGGGTGCCCTAGCCTGAAGGCTGGTGGAGCCCTAGCCTTAGCCTAGGGGAGCCCTAGCCTAAAGCCTAGGGGAGCCCTAGCCTGAAGCCTAGGGGAGCCCTAGCCTGAAGGCTAGGGGAGCCCTAGCCTGAAGCCTAGGGGAGCCCTAGCCTGAAGCCTAGGGTTGCCCTAGCCTGAAGCCTAGGGGAGCCCTAGCCTGAAGCCTAGGGGAGCCCTAGCCTGAAGCCTAGGGGAGCCCTAGCCTGAAGCCTAGGGGAGCCCTAGCCTGAAGGCTAGGGGAGCCGTAGCCTGAAGGCTAGGGGAGCCCTAGCCTGAAGCCTAGGGGAGCCCTAGCCTGAAGCCTAGGGGTGCCCTAGCCTGAAGGCTAGGGGAGCCCTAGCCTGAAGCCTAAGGTTGCCCTAGCCTGAAGGCTAGGGGAGCCCTAGCCTGAAGTCTAGGGGAGCCCTAGCCTGAAGCCTAGGGGAGCCCTAGCCTGAAGTCTAGGGGAGCCCTAGCCTGAAGCCTAGGGGTGCCCTAGCCTGAAGCCTAGGGGTGCTCTAGCCTGAAGGCTAGGGGATCCCTAGCCTAAAGCCTAGGGGAGCCCTAGCCTAAAGCCTAGGGGTGCCATAGCCCGAAGGCTAGGGGAGCCCTAGCCTAAAGCCTAGGGGAGCCATAGCCTAAAGCCTAGGGGTGCCCTAGCCCGAAGGCTAGGGGAGCCCCAGCCTAAAGCCTAGGGGAGCCCTAGCCTAAAGCCTAGGGGTGCCCTAGCCCGAAGGCTAGGGGAGCCCCAGACCAAAACCTAGGGGAGCCCTAGCCTAAAGCCTAGGGGTGCCCTAGCCCGAAGGCTAGGGAAGCCCCAGCCCAAAGCCTAGGGGAGCCCTACCCTAAAGCCTAGGGGTGCCCTAGCCCGAAGGCTAGGGGAGCCCCAGCCCAAAGCTTAGGGGAGCCCTAGCCTAAAGCCTAGGGGTGCCCTCGCCCGAAGGCTAGGGGAGCCCCAGCCTAAAGCCTAGGGAAGCCCTAGCCTAAAGCCTAGGGGTGCCCTAGCCCGAAGGCTAGGGGAGCCCCAGCCTAAAGCCTAGGGGAGCCCTAGCCTAAAGCCTAGGGGTGCCCTAGCCCGAAGGCTAGAGGAGCCCCAGCCTAAAGCCTAGGGGAGCCCTAGCCTAAAGCCTAGGGGTGCCCTAGCCCGAAGGCTAGGGGAGCACCAGCCTAAAGCCTAGGGGAGTCCTAGCCTAAAGCCTAGGGGTGCCCTAGCCCGAAGGCTAGGGGAGCCCCAGCCTAAAGCCTAGGGGAGCCCTAGCCTAAAGCCTAGGGGTGCCCTAGCCTGAAGGTTAGAGGAGCCCTAGCCTTAGCCTAGGGGAGCCTAAAGCCTAGGGGTGCCCTAGCCTGAAGGCTAGGGGAGCCCTAGCCTTAGCCTAGGGGAGCCCTAACCTAATTCCTAGGGGTGCCCTAGCCTGAAGGATAGGGGAGCCCTAGCCTTAGCCTAGGGGAGCCTAAAGCCTAGGGGTGCCCTAGCCTGAAGGATAGGGGAGCCCTAGCCTTAGCCTAGGGGAGCCTAAAGCCTAGGGGAGCCCTAGCCTAAAGCCTAGGGGTGCCCTAGCCTGAAGGCTAGGGGAGCCCTAGCCTTAGCCTAGGGGAGCCCTACCCTAAAGCCTAGGGGTGCCCTAGCCTGAAGGCTAGGGGAGCCCTAGCCTTAGCGTTATGGAGCCCTAGCCTAAAGCCTAGGGGTGCCCTAGCCTGAAGGCTAGGGGAGCCCTAGCCTTAGCCTAGGGGAGCTCTAGCCTAAAGCCTAGGGGTGCCCTAGCCTGAAGGCTAGGGGAGCCCTAGCCTTAGCCTAGGGGAGCCTAAAGCCTAGGGGTGCCCTAGCCTGAAGGCTAGGGGAGCCCTAGCCTTAGCCTAGGGGAGCCCTACCCTAAAGCCTAGGGGTGCCCTAGCCTGAAGGCTAGGGGAGCCCTAGCCTTAGCGTTATGGAGCCCTAGCCTAAAGCCTAGGGGTGCCCTAGCCTGAAGGCTAGGGGAGCCCTAGCCTTAGCCTAGGGGAGCCTAAAGCCTAGGGGTGCCCTAGCCTGAAAGCTAGGGGAGCCCTAGCCTTAGCCTAGGGGACCCTAAAGCCTAGGGGTGCCCTAGCCTGAAGGCTAAGGGAGCCCTAGCCTTAGCCTAGGGGAGCCCTAGCCTTTACCCTAGGGGTGCCCTAGCCTGAAGGCTAGGGGAGCCCTAGCCTTAGCCTAGGGGAGCCCTAGCCTTAGCCTAGGGGAGCCCTAGCCTGAAGCCTAGGGCTGCCCTAGCCTGAAGGCTAGGGGAGCCCTAGCCTGAAGCCTAGGGCTGCCCTAGCCTGAAGGCTAGGGGAGCCCTAGCCTTAGCCTAGGGGAGCCCTAGCCTGAAGCCTAGGGCTGCCCTAGCCTGAAGGCTAGGGGAGCCCTAGCCTTAGCCTAGGGGAGCCCTAGCCTGAAGCCTAGGGCTCCCCTAGCCTGAAGGCTAGGGGAGCCCTAGCCTTAGCCTAGGGGTGCCCTAGCCTGAAGCCTAGGGCTGCCCTAGCCTGAAGGCTAGGGGAGCCCTAGCCTTAGCCTAGGGGAGCCCTAGCCTGAAGCCTAGGGCTTCCCTAGCCTGAAGGCTAGGGGAGCCCTAGCCTAAAGCCTAGGGCTGCCCTAGCCTGAAGGCTAGGGGAGCCCTAGCCTTAGCCTAGGGGAGCCTAAAGTCTAGGGCTGCCCTAGCCTGAAGGCTAGGGGAGCCCTAGCCTTAGCCTAGGGGAGCCTAAAGCCTAGGGCTTCCCTAGCCTGAAGGCTAGGGGAGCCCTAGCCTTAGCCTAGGGGAGCCTAAAGCCTAGGGCTGCCCTAGCCTGAAGGCTAGGGGAGCCCTAGCCTTAGCCTAGGGGAGCCTAAAGCCTAGGGCTGCCCTAGCCTGAAGGCTAGGGGAGCCCTAGCCTTAGCCTAGGGGAGCCCTAGCCTAAAGCCTAGGGGTGCCCTACCCTGAAGGCTAGGGGAGCCCTAGCCTTAGCCTAGGGGAGCCCTAGCCTGAAGCCTAGGGCTTCCCTAGCCTGAAGGCTAGTGGAGCCCTAGCCTAAAGCCTAGGGCTGCCCTAGCCTGAAGGCTAGGGGAGCCCTAGCCTTAGCCTAGGGGAGCCTAAAGTCTAGGGCTGCCCTAGCCTGAAGGCTAGGGGAGCCCTAGCCTTAGCCTAGGGGAGCCTAAAGCCTAGGGCTTCCCTAGCCTGAAGGCTAGGGGAGCCCTAGCCTTAGCCTAGGGGAGCCTAAAGCCTAGGGCTGCCCTAGCCTGAAGGCTAGGGGAGCCCTAGCCTTAGCCTAGGGGAGCCTAAAGCCTAGGGCTGCCCTAGCCTGAAGGCTAGGGGAGCCCTAGCCTTAGCCTAGGGGAGCCCTAGCCTAAAGCCTAGGGGTGCCCTACCCTGAAGGCTAGGGGAGCCCTAGCCTTAGCCTAGGGGAGCCCTAGCCTAAAGCCTAGGGGTGCCCTAGGCTGAAGGCTAGGGTAGCCCTAGCCTTAGCCTAGGGGAGCCCTAGCCTAAAGCCTAGGGGTGCCCTAGCCTAAAACCTAGGGGTGCCCTAGCCTGAAGGCTAGGGGAGCCCTAGCCTTAGCCTAGGGGAGCCTAAAGCCTAGGGGTGCCCTAGCCTGAAGGCTAGGGGAGCCCTAGCCTTAGCCTAGGGGAGCCCTAGCCTAAAGCCTAGGGGTGCCGTAGCCTGATGGCTAGGGGAGCCCTAGCCTTAGCCTAGGGGAGCCCTACCCTAAAGCCTAGGGGTGCCCTAGCCTGAAGGCTAGGGGAGCCCTAGCCTTAGCGTTATGGAGCCCTAGCCTAAAGCCTAGGGGTGCCCTAGCCTGAAGGCTAGGGGAGCCCTAGCCTTAGCCTAGGGGAGCCTAAAGCCTAGGGGTGCCCTAGCCTGAAAGCTAGGGGAGCCCTAGCCTTAGCCTAGGGGACCCTAAAGCCTAGGGGTGCCCTAGCCTGAAGGCTAAGGGAGCCCTAGCCTTAGCCTAGGGGAGCCCTAGCCTGAACCCTAGGGGTGCCCTAGCCTGAAGGCTAGGGGAGCCCTAGCCTTAGCCTAGGGGAGCCCTAGCCTTAGCCTAGGGGAGCCCTACCCTAAAGCCTAGGGGTGCCCTAGCCTGAAGGCTAGGGGAGCCCTAGCCTTAGCGTTATGGAGCCCTAGCCTAAAGCCTAGGGGTGCCCTAGCCTGAAGGCTAGGGGAGCCATAGCCTTAGCCTAGGGGAGCCTAAAGCCTAGGGGTGCCCTAGCCTGAAAGCTAGGGGAGCCCTAGCCTTAGCCTAGGGGACCATAAAGCCTAGGGGTGCCCTAGCCTGAAGGCTAAGGGAGCCCTAGCCTTAGCCTAGGGGAGCCCTAGCCTTAACCCTAGGGGTGCCCTAGCCTGAAGGCTAGGGGAGCCCTAGCCTTAGCCTAGGGGAGCCCTAGCCTTAGCCTAGGGGAGCCCTAGCCTGAAGCCTAGGGCTGCCCTAGCCTGAAGGCTAGGGGAGCCCTAGCCTGAAGCCTAGGGCTGCCCTAGCCTGAAGGCTAGGGGAGCCCTAGCCTTAGCCTAGGGGAGCCCTAGCCTGAAGCCTAGGGCTGCCCTAGCCTGAAGGCTAGGGGAGCCCTAGCCTTAGCCTAGGGGAGCCCTAGCCTGAAGCCTAGGGCTGCCCTAGCCTGAAGGCTAGGGGAGCCCTAGCCTTAGCTAGGGGAGCCCTAGCCTGAAGCCTAGGGCTGCCCTAGCCTGAAGGCTAGGGGAGCCCTAGCCTTAGCCTAGGGGTGCCCTAGCCTGAAGCCTAGGGCTGCCCTAGCCTGAAGGCTAGGGGAGCCCTAGCCTTAGCCTAGGGGAGCCCTAGCCTGAAGCCTAGGGCTTCCCTAGCCTGAAGGCTAGTGGAGCCCTAGCCTAAAGCCTAGGGCTGCCCTAGCCTGAAGGCTAGGGGAGCCCTAGCCTTAGCCTAGGGGAGCCTAAAGCCTAGGGCTGCCCTAGCCTGAAGGCTAGGGCAGCCCTAGCCTTAGCCTAGGGGAGCCTAAAGCCTAGGGCTTCCCTAGCCTGAAGGCTAGGGGAGCCCTAGCCTTAGCCTAGGGGAGCCTAAAGCCTAGGGCTGCCCTAGCCTGAAGGCTAGAGGAGCCCTAGCCTTAGCCTAGGGGAGCCCTAGCCTAAAGCCTAGGGGTGCCCTACCCTGAAGGCTAGGGGAGCCCTAGCCTTAGCCTAGGGGAGCCCTAGCCTAAAGCCTAGGGGTGCCCTAGGCTGAAGGCTAGGGGAGCCCTAGCCTTAGCCTAGGGGAGCCCTAGCCTAAAGCCTAGGGGTGCCCTAGCCTAAAACCTAGGGGTGCCCTAGCCTGAAGGCTAGGGGAGCCCTAGCCTTAGCCTAGGGGAGCCTAAAGCCTAGGGGTGCCCTAGCCTGAAGGCTAGGGGAGCCCTAGCCTTAGCCTAGGGGAGCCCTAGCCTAAAGCCTAGGGGTGCCGTAGCCTGAAGGCTAGGGGAGCCCTAGCCTTAGCCTAGGGGAGCCCTACCCTAAAGCCTAGGGGTGCCCTAGCCTGAAGGCTAGGGGAGCCCTAGCCTTAGCGTTATGGAGCCCTAGCCTAAAGCCTAGGGGTGCCCTAGCCTGAAGGCTAGGGGAGCCCTAGCCTTAGCCTAGGGGAGCCTAAAGCCTAGGGGTGCCCTAGCCTGAAAGCTAGGGGAGCCCTAGCCTTAGCCTAGGGGACCCTAAAGCCTAGGGGTGCCCTAGCCTGAAGGGAAGGGAGCCCTAGCCTTAGCCTAGGGGAGCCCTAGCCTGAAGCCTAGGGCTGCCCTAGCCTGAAGGCTAGGGGAGCCCTAGCCTTAGCCTAGGGGAGCCCTAGCCTGAAGCCTAGGGCTGCCCTAGCCTGAAGGCTCGGGGAGCCCTAGCCTTAGCCTAGGGGAGCCCTAGCCTGAAGCCTAGGGCTGCCCTAGCCTGAAAGCTAGGGGAGCCCTAGCCTTAGCCTAGGGGTGCCCTAGCCTGAAGCCTAGGGCTGCCCTAGCCTGAAGGCTAGGGGAGCCCTAGTCTTAGCCTAGGGCAGCCCTAGCCTGAAGCCTAGGGCTGCCCTAGCCTGAAGGCTAGGGGAGCCCTACCCTAAAGCATAGGGCTGACCTAGCCTGAAGGCTAGGGGAGCCCTAGCCTTAGCCTAGGGGAGCCTAAAGCCTAGGGCTGCCCTAGCCTGAAGGCTAGGGGAGCCCTAGCCTTAGCCTAGGGGAGCCTAAAGCCTAGGGCTTCCCTAGCCTGAAGGCTAGGGGAGCCCTAGCCTTAGCCTAGGGGAGCCTAAAGCCTAGGGCTGCCCTAGCCTGAAGGCTAGGGGAGCCCTAGCCTTAGCCTAGGGGAGCCCTAGCCTAAAGCCTATGGGTGCCCTAGCCTGAAGGCTAGGGGAGCCCTAGCCTTAGCCTAGGGGAGCCCTGGCCTAAAGCCTAGGGGTGCCCTAGCCTGAAGGCTAGGGGAGCCCTAGCCTTAGCCTAGGGGAGCCCTAGCCTAAAGCCTAGGGGTGCCCTAGGCTGAAGGCTAGGGGAGCCCTAGCCTTAGCCTAGGGGAGCCCTAGCCTAAAGCCTAGGGGTGCCCTAGCCTGAAGGTTGGGGAGCCCTAGCCTTAGCCTAGGGGAGCCCTAGCCTAAAGCCTAGGGGTGCCCTAGCCTGAAGGCTAGGGGAGCCCTAGCCTTAGCCTAGGGGAGCCCTAGCCTAAAGCCTAGGGGTGCCCTAGCCTGAAGACTAGGGGAGCCCTAGCCTTAGCCTAGGGGAGCCCTAGCCTAAAGCCTAGGGGTGCCCTAGCCGGAAGGTTAGGGGAGCCCTAGCCTGAAGCCTAGGGGAGCCCTAGCCTGAAGCCTAGGGGTGCCCTAGTCGGAAGGCTAGGGGAGCCCTAGCCTGAAGCCTAGGGGAGCCCTAGCCTGAAGCCTAGGGGTGCCCTAGCCGGAAGGCTAGGGGAGCCCTAGCCTGAAGCCTAGGGGAGCCCTATCCTGAAGGCTAGGGGAGCCCTAGCCTTAGCCTAGGGGAGCCTAAAGCCTAGGGCTGCCCTAGCCTGAAGGCTAGGGGAGCCCTAGCCTTAGCCTAGGGGAGCCCTAGCCTAAAGCCTATGGGTGCCCTAGCCTGAAGGCTAGGGGAGCCCTAGCCTTAGCCTAGGGGAGCCCTGGCCTAAAGCCTAGGGGTGCCCTAGCCTGAAGGCTAGGGGAGCCCTAGCCTTAGCCTAGGGGAGCCCTAGCCTAAAGCCTAGGGGTGCCCTAGGCTGAAGGCTAGGGGAGCCCTAGCCTTAGCCTAGGGGAGCCCTAGCCTAAAGCCTAGGGGTGCCCTAGCCTGAAGGTTGGGGAGCCCTAGCCTTAGCCTAGGGGAGCCCTAGCCTAAAGCCTAGGGGTGCCCTAGCCTGAAGGCTAGGGGAGCCCTAGCCTTAGCCTAGGGGAGCCCTAGCCTAAAGCCTAGGGGTGCCCTAGCCTGAAGACTAGGGGAGCCCTAGCCTTAGCCTAGGGGAGCCCTAGCCTAAAGCCTAGGGGTGCCCTAGCCTGAAGGCTAAGGGAGCCCTAGCCTTAGCCTAGGGGAGCCCTAGCCTAAAGCCTAGGGGTGCCCTAGCCTGAAGGCTAGGGGAGCCCTAGCCTTAGCCTAGGGAAGCCCTAGCCTAAAGCCTAGGGGTGCCCTAGCCTAAAGCCTAGGGGTGCCCTAGCCTGAAGGCTAGGGGAGCCCTAGCCTTAGCTTAGGGGAGCCCTAGCCTAAAGCCTAGGGGTGCCCTAGCCTGAAGGCTAGGGGAGCCCTAGCCTTAGCCTAGGGGAGCCCTAGCCTAAAGCCTAGGGGTGCCCTAGCCCGAAGGCTATGGGAGCTCTAGCCTTAGCCTAGGGGAGCCCTAGCCTAAAGCCTAGGGGTGCCCTAGCCTGAAGGCTAGGGGAGCCCTAGCCTTAGCCTAGGGGAGCCCTAGCCTAAAGCCTAGGGGTTCTCTAGCCTGAAGGCTAGGGGAGCCCTAGCCTTAGCCTAGGGGAGCCCTAGCCTAAAGCCTAGGGGTGCCCTAGCCTGAAGGCTAGGGGAGCCCTAGCCTTAGCCTAGGGGAGCCCTAGCCTAAAGCCTAGGGGTGCCCTAGCCTGAAGGCTAGGGGAGCCCTAGCCTTAGAATAGGGGAGCCCTAGCCTAAAGCCTAGGGGTGCCCTAGCCTGAAGGCTAGGGGAGCCCTAGCCTTAGACTAGGGGAACCCTAGCCTAAAGCCTAGGGGTGCCCTAGCCTGAAGGCTAGGGGAGCCCTAGCCTTAGCCTAGGGGAGCCCTAGCCTAAAGCCTAGGGGTGCCCTAGCCTGAAGGCAAGGGGAGCCCTAGCCTTAGCCTAGGGGAGCCTAAAGCCTAGGGGTGCCCTAGCCTGAAGGCTAGGGTTGCCCTAGCCTGAGGGCTAGGGGAGCCCTAGCCTTAGCCTAGGGGAGCCTAAAGCCTAGGGGTGCCCTAGCCTGAAGGCTAGGGGAGCCCTAGCCTTAGCCTAGGGGAGCCTAAAGCCTAGGGGTGCCCTAGCCTGAAGGCTAGGGGAGCCCTAGCCTTAGCCTAGGGGAGCCAAAAGCCTAGGGGTGCCCTAGCCTGAAGGCTAGGGGAGCCCTAGCCTTAGCCTAGGGGAGCCTAAAGCCTAGGGGTGCCCTAGCCTGAGGCTAGGGGAGCCCTAGCCTTAGCCTAGGGGAGCCTAAAGCCTAGGGGTGCCCTAGCCTGGAGGTTAGGGGAGCCCTAGCCTTAGCCTAGGGGAGCCTAAAGCCTAGGGTTGCCCTAGCCTGGAGGCTAGGGGAGCCCTAGCCTTAGCCTAGGGGAGCCTAAAGCCTAGGGGTGCCCTAGCCTGGAGGCTAGGGGAGCCCTAGCCTTAGCCTAGGGGAGCCTAAAGCCTAGGGGTGCCCTAGCCTGGAGGCTAGGGGAGCCCTAGCCTTAGCCTAGGGGAGCCTAAAGCCTAGGGGTGCCCTAGCCTGGAGGCTAGGGGAGCCCTAGCCTTAGCCTAGGGGAGCCTAAAGCCTAGGGGTGCCCTAGCCTGAAGGCTAGGGGAGCCCTAGCCTTAGCCTAGGGGAGCCTAAAGCCTAGGGGTGCCCTAGTCTGAAGGCTAGGGGAGCCCTAGCCTTAGCCTAGGGGAGCCTAAAGCCTAGGGGTGCCCTAGCCTGAAGGCTAGGGGAGCCCTAGCCTTAGCCTAGGGGAGCCTAAAGCCAAGGGGTGCCCTAACCTGAAGGCTAGGGGAGCCCTAGCCTTAGCCTAGGGGAGCCTAAAGCCTAGGGGTGCCCTAGCCTGAAGGCTAGGGGTGCCCTAGCCGGAAGGCTAGGGGAGCCCTAGCCGGTAGCCTAGGGGAGCCCTAGCCGGAAGCCTAGGGGAGCCATAGCCTGAAGGCTAGGGGTGCCCTAGCCGAAAGGCTAGGGGAGCCCTAGCCGGAAGCCTAGGGGAGCCCTAGCCTGAAGGCTAGGGGAGCCCTAGCCTTAGCCTAGGGGAGCCCTAGCCTAAAGCCTAGGGGTGCCCTAGCCTAAAGCCTAGGGGTGCCCTAGCCTGAAGGCTAGGGGAGCCCTAGCCTTAGCCTAGGGGAGCCCTAGCCTAAAGCCTAGGGGTGCCCTAGCCTGAAGGCTAGGGGAGCCCTAGCCTTAGCCTAGGGGAGCCCTAGCCTAAAGCCTAGGGGTGCCCTAGCCTGAAGGCTAGGGGAGCCCTAGCCTTAGCCTAGGGGAGCCCTAGCCTAAAGCCTAGGGGTGCCCTAGCCTGAAGGCTAGGGGAGCCCTAGCCTGAGCCTAGGGGAGCCCTAGCCTAAAGCCTAGGGGTGCCCTAGCCTGAAGGCTAGGGGAGCCCTAGCCTTAGCCTAGGGGAGCCCTAGCCTAAAGCCTAGGTGTGCCCTAGCCTGAAGGCTAGGGGAGCCCTAGCCTTAGCTTAGGGGAGCCCTAGCCTAAAGCCTAGGGGTGCCCTAGCCTGAAGGCTAGGGGAGCCCTAGCCTTAGAATAGGGGAGCCCTAACCTAAAGCCTAGGGGTACCCTAGCCTGAAGGCTAGGGGAGCCCTAGCCTTAGCCTAGGGGAGCCCTAGCCTAAAGCCTAGGGGTGCCCTAGCCTGAAGGCTAGGGGAGCCCTAGCCTTAGCCTAGGGGAGCCCTAGCCTAAAGCCTAGGGGTGCCCTAGCCTGAAGGCTAGGGGAGCCCTAGCCTTAGCCTAGGGGAGCCCTAGCCTAAAGCCTAGGGGTGCCCTAGCCTGAAGGCAAGGGGAGCCCTAGCCTTAGCCTAGGGGAGCCTAAAGCCTAGGGGTGCCCTAGCCTGAAGGCTAGGGGAGCCCTAGCCTTAGCCTAGGGGAGCCTAAAGCCTAGGGGTGCCCTAGCCTGAAGGCTAGGGGTGCCCTAGCCTGAGGGCTAGGGAAGCCCTAGCCTTAGCCTAGGGGAGCCTAAAGCCTAGGGGTGCCCTAGCCTGAAGGCTAGGGGAGCCCTAGCCTTAGCCTAGGGGAGCCTAAAGCCTAGGGGTGCCCTAGCCTGAAGGCTAGGGGAGCCCTAGCCTTAGCCTAGGGGAGCCTAAAGCCTAGGGGTGCCCTAGCCTGAGGCTAGGGGAGCCCTAGCCTTAGCCTAGGGGAGCCTAAAGCCTAGGGGTGCCCTAGCCTGAAGGCTAGGGGAGCCCTAGCCTTAGCCTAGGGGAGCCCTACCCTAAAGCCTAGGGGTGCCCTAGCCTGAAGGCTAGGGGAGCTCTAGCCTTAGCGTTATGGAGCCCTAGCCTAAAGCCTAGGGGTGCCCTAGCCTGAAGGCTAGGGGAGCCCTAGCCTTAGCCTAGGGGAGCCTAAAGCCTAGGGGTGCCCTAGCCTGAAAGCTAGGGGAGCCCTAGCCTTAGCCTAGGGGACCCTAAAGCCTAGGGGTGCCCTAGCCTGAAGGCTAAGGGAGCCCTAGCCTTAGCCTAGGGGAGCCCTAGCCTTAACCCTAGGGGTGCCCTAGCCTGAAGGCTAGGGGAGACCTAGCCTTAGCCTAGGGGAGCCCTAGCCTTAGCCTAGGGGAGCCCTAGCCTGAAGCCTAGGGCTGCCCTAGCCTGAAGGCTAGGGGAGCCCTAGCCTGAAGCCTAGGGCTGCCCTAGCCTGAAGGCTAGGGGAGACCTAGCCTTAGCCTAGGGGAGCCCTAGCCTGAAGCCTAGGGCTGCCCTAGCCTGAAGGCTAGGGGAGCCCTAGCCTTAGCCTAGGGGAGCCTAAAGCCTAGGGCTGCCCTAGCCTGAAGGCTAGGGGAGCCCTAGCCTTAGCCTAGGGGAGCCCTAGCCTAAAGCCTATGGGTGCCCTAGCCTGAAGGCTAGGGGAGACCTAGCCTGAAGCCTAGGGGAGCCCTAGCCTGAAGCCTAGGGGTGCCCTAGCCGGAAGGCTAGGGGAGCCCTAGCCGGAAGCCTAGGGGTGCCCTAGCCGGAAGGCTAGGGGAGCCCTAGCCTGAAGCCTAGGGGTGCCCTAGCCGGAAGGCTAGGGGAGCCCTAGCCTGAAGCCTAGGGGAGCCCTAGCCTGAAGCCTAGGGGAGCCCTAGCCTGAAGCCTAGGGGTGCCCTAGCCGGAAGGCTAGGGGAGCCCTAGCCTGAAGCCTAGGGGAGCCCTAGCCTGAAGCCTAGGGGTGCCCTAGCCGGAAGGCTAGGGGAGCCCTAGCCTGAAGCCTAGGGGAGCCCTAGCCTGAAGCCTAGGGGTGCCCTAGCCGGAAGGCTAGGGGAGCCCTAGCCTGAAGCCTAGGGGAGCCCTAGCCTGAAGCCTAGGGGTGCCCTAGCCGGAAGGCTAGGGGAGCCCTAGCCTGAAGCCTAGGGGAGCCCTAGCCTGAAACCTAGGGGTGCCCTAGCCGGAAGACTAGGGGAGCCCTAGCCTGAAGCCTAGGGGTGCCCTAGCCGGAAGGCTAGGGGAGCCCTAGCCTGAAGCCTAGGGGAGCCCTAGCCTGAAGCCTAGGGGTGCCGTAGCCGGAAGGCTAGGGGAGCCCTAGCCTGAAGCCTAGGGGAGCCCTAGCCTGAAGCCTAGGGGAGCCCTAGCCTGAATCCAAGGGGTGCCCTAGCCTGAAGGCTAGGGGAGCCCTAGCCGGAAGC
The DNA here is from genome assembly GCF_050624435.1 of Tenrec ecaudatus. Classification (NCBI taxonomy): domain Eukaryota; kingdom Metazoa; phylum Chordata; class Mammalia; order Afrosoricida; family Tenrecidae; genus Tenrec; species Tenrec ecaudatus. Next base: position 155,750 of record NW_027459202.1, on the reverse strand, counting down.
CTAGGGGTGCCCTAGCCGGAAGGCTAGGGGAGCCCTAGCCTGAAGCCTAGGGGTGCCCTAGCCGGAAGGCTAGGGGAGCCCTAGCCGGAAGCCTAGGGGTGCCCTAGCCGGAAGGCTAGGGGAGCCCTAGCCTGAAGCCTAGGGGTGCCCTAGCCGGAAGGCTAGGGGAGCCCTAGCCTGAAGCCTAGGGGAGCCCTAGCCTGAAGCCTAGGGGAGCCCTAGCCTGAAGCCTAGGGGTGCCCTAGCCGGAAGGCTAGGGGAGCCCTAGCCTGAAGCCTAGGGGAGCCCTAGCCTGAAGCCTACGGGTGCCCTAGCCGGAAGCCTAGGTGAGCCCTAGCCTGAAGCCTAGGGGAGCCCTAGCCTGAAGCCTACGGGTGCCCTAGCCGGAAGGCTAGGGGAGCACTAGCCTGAAGCCTAGGGGAGCCCTAGCCTGAAGCCTAGGGGTGCCCTAGCCGGAAGGCTAGGGGAGCCCTAGCCTGAAGCCTAGGGGAGCCCTAGCCTGAAGCCTAGGGGTGCCCTAGCCGGAAGGCTAGGGGAGCCCTAGCCTGAAGCCTAGGGGAGCCCTAGCCTGAAGCCTAGGGGAGCCCTACCCTGAAGCCTAGGGGTGCCCTAGCTGGAAGGCTAGGGGAGCCCTAGTCTGAAGCCTAGGGGAGCCCTAGCCTGAAGCCTAGGGGTGCCCTAGCAGGAAGGCTAGGGGAGCCCTAGCCTGAAGCCTAGGGGAGCCCTAGCCTGAAGCCTAGGGGTGCCCTAGCCGGAAGGCTAGGGGAGCCCTAGCCTGAAGCCTAGGGGAGCCCTAGCCTGAAGCCTAGGGGTGCCCTAGCCGGAAGGCTAGGGGAGCCCTAGCCTGAAGCCTAGGGGAGCCCTAGCCTGAAGCCTAGGGGTGCCCTAGCCGGAAGGCTAGGGGAGCCCTAGCCTGAAGCCTAGGGGAGCCCTAGCCTGAAGCCTAGGGGTACCCTAGCCGGAAGGCTAGGGGAGCCCTAGCCTGAAGCCTAGGGGAGCCCTAGCCTGAAGCCTAGGGGTGCCCTAGCCGGAAGGCTAGGGGAGCCCTAGCCTGAAGCCTAGGGGAGCCCTAGCCTGAAGCCTAGGGGTGCCCTAGCCGGAAGGTTAGGGCAGTCCTAGCCTGAAGCCTAGGGGAGCCCTAGCCTGAAGCCTAGGGGTGCCCTAACCGGAAGGCTAGGGGAGCCCTAGCCTGAAGCCTAGGGGAGCCCTAGCCTGAAGCCTAGGGGTGCCCTAGCCGGAAGGCTAGGGGAGCCCTAGCCTGAAGCCTAGGGGAGCCCTAGCCTGAAGCCTAGGGGTGCCCTAGCCGGAAGGCTAGGGGAGCCCTAGCCTGAAGCCTAGGGGAGCCCTAGCCAGAAGCCTAGGGGTGCCCTAGCCGGAAGGCTAGGGGAGCCCTAGCCTGAAGCCTAGGGGAGCCCTAGCCTGAAGCCTAGGGGTGCCCTAGCGGGAAGGCTAGGGGAGCCCTAGCCTGAAACCTAGGGGAGCCCTAGCCTGAAGCCTAGGGGTGCCCTAGCCGGAAGCCTAGGGGAGCCCTAGCCTGAAGCCTAGGGGAGCCCTAGCCTGAAGCCTAGTGGTGCCCTAGCCGGAAGGCTAGGTGAGCCCTAGCCGGAAGCCTAGGGGTGCCCTAGCCGGAAGGCTAGGGGAGCCCTAGCCTGAAGCCTAGGGGTGCCCTAGCCGGAAGGCTAGGGGAGCCCTAGCCTGAAGCCTAGGGGAGCCCTAGCCTGAAGCCTAGGGGAGCCCTAGCCTGAAGCCTATGGGTGCCCTAGCCTGAAGCCTAGGGGTGCCCTAGCCGGAAGGTTAGGGGAGCCCTAGCCTGAAGCCTAGGGGAGCCCTAGCCTAAAGCCTAGGGGAGCCCTAGCCTGAAGCCTAGGGGTGCCCTAGCCGGAAGGTTAGGGGAGCCCTAGCCTGAAGCCTAGGGGAGCCCTAGCCTGAAGCCTAGGGGTGCCCTAGTCGGAAGGCTAGGGGAGCCCTAGCCTGAAGCCTAGGGGAGCCCTAGCCTGAAGCCTAGGGGTGCCCTAGCCGGAAGGCTAGGGGAGCCCTAGCCTGAAGCCTAGGGGAGCCCTATCCTGAAGGCTAGGGGAGCCCTAGCCTTAGCCTAGGGGAGCCTAAAGCCTAGGGCTGCCCTAGCCTGAAGGCTAGGGGAGCCCTAGCCTTAGCCTAGGGGAGCCCTAGCCTAAAGCCTATGGGTGCCCTAGCCTGAAGGCTAGGGGAGCCCTAGCCTTAGCCTAGGGGAGCCCTGGCCTAAAGCCTAGGGGTGCCCTAGCCTGAAGGCTAGGGGAGCCCTAGCCTTAGCCTAGGGGAGCCCTAGCCTAAAGCCTAGGGGTGCCCTAGGCTGAAGGCTAGGGGAGCCCTAGCCTTAGCCTAGGGGAGCCCTAGCCTAAAGCCTAGGGGTGCCCTAGCCTGAAGGTTGGGGAGCCCTAGCCTTAGCCTAGGGGAGCCCTAGCCTAAAGCCTAGGGGTGCCCTAGCCTGAAGGCTAGGGGAGCCCTAGCCTTAGCCTAGGGGAGCCCTAGCCTAAAGCCTAGGGGTGCCCTAGCCTGAAGACTAGGGGAGCCCTAGCCTTAGCCTAGGGGAGCCCTAGCCTAAAGCCTAGGGGTGCCCTAGCCTGAAGGCTAAGGGAGCCCTAGCCTTAGCCTAGGGGAGCCCTAGCCTAAAGCCTAGGGGTGCCCTAGCCTGAAGGCTAGGGGAGCCCTAGCCTTAGCCTAGGGAAGCCCTAGCCTAAAGCCTAGGGGTGCCCTAGCCTAAAGCCTAGGGGTGCCCTAGCCTGAAGGCTAGGGGAGCCCTAGCCTTAGCTTAGGGGAGCCCTAGCCTAAAGCCTAGGGGTGCCCTAGCCTGAAGGCTAGGGGAGCCCTAGCCTTAGCCTAGGGGAGCCCTAGCCTAAAGCCTAGGGGTGCCCTAGCCCGAAGGCTATGGGAGCTCTAGCCTTAGCCTAGGGGAGCCCTAGCCTAAAGCCTAGGGGTGCCCTAGCCTGAAGGCTAGGGGAGCCCTAGCCTTAGCCTAGGGGAGCCCTAGCCTAAAGCCTAGGGGTTCTCTAGCCTGAAGGCTAGGGGAGCCCTAGCCTTAGCCTAGGGGAGCCCTAGCCTAAAGCCTAGGGGTGCCCTAGCCTGAAGGCTAGGGGAGCCCTAGCCTTAGCCTAGGGGAGCCCTAGCCTAAAGCCTAGGGGTGCCCTAGCCTGAAGGCTAGGGGAGCCCTAGCCTTAGAATAGGGGAGCCCTAGCCTAAAGCCTAGGGGTGCCCTAGCCTGAAGGCTAGGGGAGCCCTAGCCTTAGACTAGGGGAACCCTAGCCTAAAGCCTAGGGGTGCCCTAGCCTGAAGGCTAGGGGAGCCCTAGCCTTAGCCTAGGGGAGCCCTAGCCTAAAGCCTAGGGGTGCCCTAGCCTGAAGGCAAGGGGAGCCCTAGCCTTAGCCTAGGGGAGCCTAAAGCCTAGGGGTGCCCTAGCCTGAAGGCTAGGGTTGCCCTAGCCTGAGGGCTAGGGGAGCCCTAGCCTTAGCCTAGGGGAGCCTAAAGCCTAGGGGTGCCCTAGCCTGAAGGCTAGGGGAGCCCTAGCCTTAGCCTAGGGGAGCCTAAAGCCTAGGGGTGCCCTAGCCTGAAGGCTAGGGGAGCCCTAGCCTTAGCCTAGGGGAGCCAAAAGCCTAGGGGTGCCCTAGCCTGAAGGCTAGGGGAGCCCTAGCCTTAGCCTAGGGGAGCCTAAAGCCTAGGGGTGCCCTAGCCTGAGGCTAGGGGAGCCCTAGCCTTAGCCTAGGGGAGCCTAAAGCCTAGGGGTGCCCTAGCCTGGAGGTTAGGGGAGCCCTAGCCTTAGCCTAGGGGAGCCTAAAGCCTAGGGTTGCCCTAGCCTGGAGGCTAGGGGAGCCCTAGCCTTAGCCTAGGGGAGCCTAAAGCCTAGGGGTGCCCTAGCCTGGAGGCTAGGGGAGCCCTAGCCTTAGCCTAGGGGAGCCTAAAGCCTAGGGGTGCCCTAGCCTGGAGGCTAGGGGAGCCCTAGCCTTAGCCTAGGGGAGCCTAAAGCCTAGGGGTGCCCTAGCCTGGAGGCTAGGGGAGCCCTAGCCTTAGCCTAGGGGAGCCTAAAGCCTAGGGGTGCCCTAGCCTGAAGGCTAGGGGAGCCCTAGCCTTAGCCTAGGGGAGCCTAAAGCCTAGGGGTGCCCTAGTCTGAAGGCTAGGGGAGCCCTAGCCTTAGCCTAGGGGAGCCTAAAGCCTAGGGGTGCCCTAGCCTGAAGGCTAGGGGAGCCCTAGCCTTAGCCTAGGGGAGCCTAAAGCCAAGGGGTGCCCTAACCTGAAGGCTAGGGGAGCCCTAGCCTTAGCCTAGGGGAGCCTAAAGCCTAGGGGTGCCCTAGCCTGAAGGCTAGGGGTGCCCTAGCCGGAAGGCTAGGGGAGCCCTAGCCGGAAGCCTAGGGGAGCCCTAGCCGGAAGCCTAGGGGAGCCATAGCCTGAAGGCTAGGGGTGCCCTAGCCGAAAGGCTAGGGGAGCCCTAGCCGGAAGCCTAGGGGAGCCCTAGCCTGAAGGCTAGGGGAGCCCTAGCCTTAGCCTAGGGGAGCCCTAGCCTAAAGCCTAGGGGTGCCCTAGCCTAAAGCCTAGGGGTGCCCTAGCCTGAAGGCTAGGGGAGCCCTAGCCTTAGCCTAGGGGAGCCCTAGCCTAAAGCCTAGGGGTGCCCTAGCCTGAAGGCTAGGGGAGCCCTAGCCTTAGCCTAGGGGAGCCCTAGCCTAAAACCTAGGGGTGCCCTAGCCTGAAGGCTAGGGGAGCCCTAGCCTTAGCCTAGGGGAGCCCTAGCCTAAAGCCTAGGGGTGCCCTAGCCTGAAGGCTAGGGGAGCCCTAGCCTGAGCCTAGGGGAGCCCTAGCCTAAAGCCTAGGGGTGCCCTAGCCTGAAGGCTAGGGGAGCCCTAGCCTTAGCCTAGGGGAGCCCTAGCCTAAAGCCTAGGTGTGCCCTAGCCTGAAGGCTAGGGGAGCCCTAGCCTTAGCTTAGAGGAGCCCTAGCCTAAAGCCTAGGGGTGCCCTAGCCTGAAGGCTAGGGGAGCCCTAGCCTTAGAATAGGGGAGCCCTAACCTAAAGCCTAGGGGTACCCTAGCCTGAAGGCTAGGGGAGCCCTAGCCTTAGCCTAGGGGAGCCCTAGCCTAAAGCCTAGGGGTGCCCTAGCCTGAAGGCTAGGGGAGCCCTAGCCTTAGCCTAGGGGAGCCCTAGCCTAAAGCCTAGGGGTGCCCTAGCCTGAAGGCTAGGGGAGCCCTAGCCTTAGCCTAGGGGAGCCCTAGCCTAAAGCCTAGGGGTGCCCTAGCCTGAAGGCAAGGGGAGCCCTAGCCTTAGCCTAGGGGAGCCTAAAGCCTAGGGGTGCCCTAGCCTGAAGGCTAGGGGAGCCCTAGCCTTAGCCTAGGGGAGCCTAAAGCCTAGGGGTGCCCTAGCCTGAAGGCTAGGGGTGCCCTAGCCTGAGGGCTAGGGAAGCCCTAGCCTTAGCCTAGGGGAGCCTAAAGCCTAGGGGTGCCCTAGCCTGAAGGCTAGGGGAGCCCTAGCCTTAGCCTAGGGGAGCCTAAAGCCTAGGGGTGCCCTAGCCTGAAGGCTAGGGGAGCCCTAGCCTTAGCCTAGGGGAGCCTAAAGCCTAGGGGTGCCCTAGCCTGAGGCTAGGGGAGCCCTAGCCTTAGCCTAGGGGAGCCTAAAGCCTAGGGGTGCCCTAGCCTGAAGGCTAGGGGAGCCCTAGCCTTAGCCTAGGGGAGCCCTACCCTAAAGCCTAGGGGTGCCCTAGCCTGAAGGCTAGGGGAGCTCTAGCCTTAGCGTTATGGAGCCCTAGCCTAAAGCCTAGGGGTGCCCTAGCCTGAAGGCTAGGGGAGCCCTAGCCTTAGCCTAGGGGAGCCTAAAGCCTAGGGGTGCCCTAGCCTGAAAGCTAGGGGAGCCCTAGCCTTAGCCTAGGGGACCCTAAAGCCTAGGGGTGCCCTAGCCTGAAGGCTAAGGGAGCCCTAGCCTTAGCCTAGGGGAGCCCTAGCCTTAACCCTAGGGGTGCCCTAGCCTGAAGGCTAGGGGAGCCATAGCCTTAGCCTAGGGGAGCCCTAGCCTTAGCCTAGGGGAGCCCTAGCCTGAAGCCTAGGGCTGCCCTAGCCTGAAGGCTAGGGGAGCCCTAGCCTGAAGCCTAGGGCTGCCCTAGCCTGAAGGCTAGGGGAGACCTAGCCTTAGCCTAGGGGAGCCCTAGCCTGAAGCCTAGGGCTGCCCTAGCCTGAAGGCTAGGGGAGCCCTAGCCTTAGCCTAGGGGAGCCTAAAGCCTAGGGCTGCCCTAGCCTGAAGGCTAGGGGAGCCCTAGCCTTAGCCTAGGGGAGCCCTAGCCTAAAGCCTATGGGTGCCCTAGCCTGAAGGCTAGGGGAGCCCTAGCCTTAGCCTAGGGGAGCCCTGGCCTAAAGCCTAGGGGTGCCCTAGCCTGAAGGCTAGGGGAGCCCTAGCCTTAGCCTAGGGGAGCCCTAGCCTAAAGCCTAGGGGTGCCCTAGGCTGAAGGCTAGGGGAGCCCTATCCTTAGCCTAGGGGAGCCCTAGCCTAAAGCCTAGGGGTGCCCTAGCCTGAAGGTTGGGGAGCCCTAGCCTTAGCCTAGGGGAGCCCTAGCCTAAAGCCTAGGGGTGCCCTAGCCTGAAGGCTAGGGGAGCCCTAGCCTTAGCCTAGGGGAGCCCTAGCCTAAAGCCTAGGGGTGCCCTAGCCTGAAGGCTAGGGGAGCCCTAGCCTTAGCCTAGGGGAGCCCTAGCCTAAAGCCTAGGGGTGCCCTAGCCTGAAGGCTAAGGGAGCCCTAGCCTTAGCCTAGGGGAGCCCTAGCCTAAAGCCTAGGGGTGCCCTAGCCTGAAGGCTAGGGGAGCCCTAGCCTTAGCCTAGGGAAGCCCTAGCCTAAAGCCTAGGGGTGACCTAGCCTAAAGCCTAGGGGTGCCCTAGCCTGAAGGCTAGGGGAGCCCTAGCCTTAGCTTAGGGGAGCCCTAGCCTAAAGCCTAGGGGTGCCCTAGCCTGAAGGCTAGGGGAGCCCTAGCCTTAGCCTAGGGGAGCCCTAGCCTAAAGCCTAGGGGTGCCCTAGCCCGAAGGCTATGGGAGCCCTAGCCTTAGCCTAGGGGAGCCCTAGCCTAAAGCCTAGGGGTGCCCTAGCCTGAAGGCTAGGGGAGCCCTAGCCTTAGCCTAGGGGAGCCCTAGCCTAAAGCCTAGGGGTTCTCTAGCCTGAAGGCTAGGGGAGCCCTAGCCTTAGCCTAGGGGAGCCCTAGCCTAAAGCCTAGGGGTGCCCTAGCCTGAAGGCTAGGGGAGCCCTAGCCTTAGCCTAGGGGAGCCCTAGCCTAAAGCCTAGGGGTGCCCTAGCCTGAAGGCTAGGGGAGCCCTAGCCTTAGCCTAGGGGAGCCTAAAGCCTAGGGGTGCCCTAGCCTGAAGGCTAGGGTTGCCCTAGCCTGAGGGCTAGGGGAGCCCTAGCCTTAGCCTAGGGGAGCCTAAAGCCTAGGGGTGCCCTAGCCTGAAGGCTAGGGGAGCCCTAGCCTTAGCCTAGGGGAGCCTAAAGCCTAGGGGTGCCCTAGCCTGAAGGCTAGGGGAGCCCTAGCCTTAGCCTAGGGGAGCCTAAAGCCTAGGGGTGCCCTAGCCTGAAGGCTAGGGGAGCCCTAGCCTTAGCCTAGGGGAGCCTAAAGCCTAGGGGTGCCCTAGCCTGAGGCTAGGGGAGCCCTAGCCTTAGCCTAGGGGAGCCTAAAGCCTAGGGGTGCCCTAGCCTGGAGGTTAGGGGAGCCCTAGCCTTAGCCTAGGGGAGCCTAAAGCCTAGCGTTGCCCTAGCCTGGAGGCTAGGGGAGCCCTAGCCTTAGCCTAGGGGAGCCTAAAGCCTAGGGGTGCCCTAGCCTGGAGGCTAGGGGAGCCCTAGCCTTAGCCTAGGGGAGCCTAAAGCCTAGGGGTGCCCTAGCCTGGAGGCTAGGGGAGCCCTAGCCTTAGCCTAGGGGAGCCTAAAGCCTAGGGGTGCCCTAGCCTGGAGGCTAGGGGAGCCCTAGCCTTAGCCTAGGGGAGCCTAAAGCCTAGGGGTGCCCTAGCCTGAAGGCTAGGGGAGCCCTAGCCTTAGCCTAGGGGAGCCTAAAGCCTAGGGGTGCCCTAGTCTGAAGGCTAGGGGAGCCCTAGCCTTAGCCTAGGGGAGCCTAAAGCCTAGGGGTGCCCTAGCCTGAAGGCTAGGGGAGCCCTAGCCTTAGCCTAGGGGAGCCTAAAGCCAAGGGGTGCCCTAACCTGAAGGCTAGGGGAGCCCTAGCCTTAGCCTAGGGGAGCCTAAAGCCTAGGGGTGCCCTAGCCTGAAGGCTAGGGGTGCCCTAGCCGGAAGGCTAGGGGAGCCCTAGCCGGAAGCCTAGGGGAGCCCTAGCCGGAAGCCTAGGGGAGCCATAGCCTGAAGGCTAGGGGTGCCCTAGCCGAAAGGCTAGGGGAGCCCTAGCCGGAAGCCTAGGGGAGCCCTAGCCTGAAGGCTAGGGGAGCCCTAGCCTTAGCCTAGGGGAGCCCTAGCCTAAAGCCTAGGGGTGCCCTAGCCTAAAGCCTAGGGGTGCCCTAGCCTGAAGGCTAGGGGAGCCCTAGCCTTAGCCTAGGGGAGCCCTAGCCTAAAGCCTAGGGGTGCCCTAGCCTGAAGGCTAGGGGAGCCCTAGCCTTAGCCTAGGGGAGCCCTAGCCTAAAGCCTAGGGGTGCCCTAGCCTGAAGGCTAGGGGAGCCCTAGCCTTAGCCTAGGGGAGCCCTAGCCTAAAGCCTAGGGGTGCCCTAGCCTGAAGGCTAAGGGAGCCCTAGCCTGAGCCTAGGGGAGCCCTAGCCTAAAGCCTAGGGGTGCGCTAGCCTGAAGGCTAGGGGAGCCCTAGCCTTAGCCTAGGGGAGCCCTAGCCTAAAGCCTAGGTGTGCCCTAGCCTGAAGGCTAGGGGAGCCCTAGCCTTAGCTTAGGGGAGCCCTAGCCTAAAGCCTAGGGGTGCCCTAGCCTGAAGGCTAGGGGAGCCCTAGCCTTAGAATAGGGGAGCCCTAGCCTAAAGCCTAGGGGTACCCTAGCCTGAAGGCTAGGGGAGCCCTAGCCTTAGCCTAGGGGTGCCCTAGCCTAAAGCCTAGGGGTGCCCTAGCCTGAAGGCTAGGGGAGCCCTAGCCTTAGCCTAGGGGAGCCCTAGCCTAAAGCCTAGGGGTGCCCTAGCCTGAAGGCTAGGGGAGCCCTAGCCTTAGCCTAGGGGAGCCCTAGCCTAAAGCCTAGGGGTGCCCTAGCCTGAAGGCAAGGGGAGCCCTAGCCTTAGCCTAGGGGAGCCTAAAGCCTAGGGGTGCCCTAGCCTGAAGGCTAGGGGAGCCCTAGCCTTAGCCTAGGGGAGCCTAAAGCCTAGGGGTGCCCTAGCCTGAAGGCTAGGGGTGCCCTAGCCTGAGGGCTAGGGGAGCCCTAGCCTTAGCCTAGGGGAGCCAAAAGCCTAGGGGTGCCCTAGCCTGAAGGCTAGGGGAGTCCTAGCCTTAGCCTAGGGGAGCCTAAAGCCTAGGGGTGCCCTAGCCTGAAGGCTAGGGGAGCCCTAGCCTTAGCCTAGGGGAGCCTAAAGCCTAGGGGTGCCCTAGCCTGAGGCTAGGGGAGCCCTAGCCTAAGCCTAGGGGAGCCTAAAGCCTAGGGGTGCCCTAGCCTGAAGGCTAGGGGAGCCCTAGCCTTAGCCTAGGGGAGCCCTACCCTAAAGCCTAGGGGTGCCCTAGCCTGAAGGCTAGGGGAGCTCTAGCCTTAGCGTTATGGAGCCCTAGCCTAAAGCCTAGGGGTGCCCTAGCCTGAAGGCTAGGGGAGCCCTAGCCTTAGCCTAGGGGAGCCTAAAGCCTAGGGGTGCCCTAGCCTGAAAGCTAGGGGAGCACTAGCCTTAGCCTAGGGGACCCTAAAGCCTAGGGGTGCCCTAGCCTGAAGGCTAAGGGAGCCCTAGCCTTAGCCTAGGGGAGCCCTAGCCTTAACCCTAGGGGTGCCCTAGCCTGAAGGCTAGGGGAGCCCTAGCCTTAGCCTAGGGGAGCCCTAGCCTTAGCCTAGGGGAGCCCTAGCCTGAAGCCTAGGGCTGCCCTAGCCTGAAGGCTAGGGGAGCCCTAGCCTGAAGCCTAGGGCTGCCCTAGCCTGAAGGCTAGGGGAGACCTAGCCTTAGCCTAGGGGAGCCCTAGCCTGAAGCCTAGGGCTGCCCTAGCCTGAAGGCTAGGGGAGCCCTAGCCTTAGCGTAGGGGAGCCTAAAGCCTAGGGCTGCCCTAGCCTGAAGGCTAGGGGAGCCCTAGCCTTAGCCTAGGGGAGCCTAAAGCCTAGGGCTTCCCTAGCCTGAAGGCTAGGGGAGCCCTAGCCTTAGCCTAGGGGAGCCTAAAGCCTAGGGCTGCCCTAGCCTGAAGGCTAGGGGAGCCCTAGCCTTAGCCTAGGGGAGCCCTAGCCTAAAGCCTAGGGGTGCCCTACCCTGAAGGCTAGGGGAGCCCTAGCCTTAGCCTAGGGGAGCCCTAGCCTAAAGCCTAGGGGTGCCCTAGGCTGAAGGCTAGGGGAGCCCTAGCCTTAGCCTAGGGGAGCCCTAGCCTAAAGCCTAGGGGTGCCCTAGCCTGAAGGTTAGGGGAGCCCTAGCCTTAGCCTAGGGGAGCCTAAAGCCTAGGGGTGCCCTAGCCTGAAGGCTAGGGGAGCCCTAGCCTTAGCCTAGGGGAGCCCTAGCCTAAAGCCTAGGGGTGCCCTAGCCTGAAGGCTAGGGGAGCCCTAGCCTTAGCCTAGGGGAGCCCTACCCTAAAGCCTAGGGGTGCCCTAGCCTGAAGGCTAGGGGAGCCCTAGCCTTAGCGTTATGGAGCCCTAGCCTAAATCCTAGGGGTGCCCTAGCCTGAAGGCTAGGGGAGCCCTAGCCTTAGCCTAGGGGAGCCTAAAGCCTAGGGGTGCCCTAGCCTGAAAGCTAGGGGAGCCCTAGCCTTAGCCTAGGGGACCCTAAAGCCTAGGGGTGCCCTAGCCTGAAGGCTAAGGGAGCCCTAGCCTTAGCCTAGGGGAGCCCTAGCCTGAACCCTAGGGGTGCCCTAGCCTGAAGGCTAGGGGAGCCCTAGCTTTAGCCTAGGGGAGCCCTAGCCTTAGCCTAGGGGAGCCCTAGCCTTAAGCCTATGGCTGCCCTAGCCTGAAGGCTAGGGGAGCCCTAGCCTGAAGCCTAGAGCTGCCCTAGCCTGAAGGCTAGGGGAGCCCTAGCCTGAAGCCTAGGGCTGCCCTAGCCTGAAGGCTAGGGGAGCCCTAGCCTTAGCCTAGGGGAGCCTAAAGCCTAGGGCTGCCCTAGCCTGAAGGCTAGGGGAGCCCTAGCCTTAGCCTAGGGGAGCCTAAAGCCTAGGGCTTCCCTAGCCTGAGGCTAGGGGAGCCCTAGCCTTAGCCTAGGGGAGCCTAAAGCCTAGGGCTGCCCTAGCCTGAAGGCTAGGGGAGCCCTAGCCTTAGCCTAGGGGAGCCCTAGCCTAAAGCCTAGGGGTGCCCTAGCCTGAAGGGTAGGGGAGCCCTAGCCTTAGCCTAGGGGAGCCCTGGCCTAAAGCCTAGGGGTGCCCTAGCCTGAAGGCTAGGGGAGCCCTAGCCTTAGCCTAGGGGAGCCCTGGCCTAAAGCCTAGGGGTGCCCTAGCCTGAAGGCTAGGGGAGCCCTAGCCTTAGCCTAGGGGAGCCCTAGCCTAATGCCTAGGGGTGCCCTAGCCTGAAGGTTGGGGAGCCCTAGCCTTAGCCTAGGGGAGCCCTAGCCTAAAGCCTAGGGGTGCCCTAGCCTGAAGGCTAGGGGAGCCCTAGCCTTAGCCTAGGGGAGCCCTAGCCTAAAGCCTAGGGGTGCCCTAGCCTGAAGGCTAGGGGAGCCCTAGCCTTAGCCTAGGGGAGCCCTAGCCTAAAGCCTAGGGGTGCCCTAGCCTGAAGGCTAAGGGAGCCCTAGCCTTAGCCTAGGGGAGCCCTAGCCTAAAGCCTAGGGGTGCCCTAGCCTGAAGGCTAGGGGAGCCCTAGACTTAGCCTAGGGGAGCCTAAAGCCTAGGGCTTCCCTAGCCTGAAGGCTAGGGGAGCCCTAGCCTTAGCCTAGGGGAGCCTAAAGCCTAGGGCTGCCCTAGCCTGAAGGCTAGGGGAGCCCTAGCCTTAGCCTAGGGGAGCCCTAGCCTAAAGCCTAGGGGTGCCCTAGCCTGAAGGCTAGGGGAGCCCTAGCCTTAGCCTAGGGGAGCCCTGGCCTAAAGCCTAGGGGTGCCCTAGCCTGAAGGCTAGGGGAGCCCTAGCCTTAGCCTAGGGGAGCCCTGGCCTAAAGCCTAGGGGTGCCCTAGCCTGAAGGCTAGGGGAGCCCTAGCCTTAGCCTAGGGGAGCCCTAGCCTAAAGCCTAGGGGTGCCCTAGCCTGAAGGTTGGGGAGCCCTAGCCTTAGCCTAGGGGAGCCCTAGCCTAAAGCCTAGGGGTGCCCTAGCCTGAAGGCTAGGGGAGCCCTAGCCTTAGCCTAGGGGAGCCCTAGCCTAAAGCCTAGGGGTGCCCTAGCCTGAAGGCTAGGGGAGCCCTAGCCTTAGCCTAGGGGAGCCATAGCCTAAAGCCTAGGGGTGCCCTAGCCTGAAGGCTAAGGGAGCCCTAGCCTTAGTCTAGGGGAGCCCTAGCCTAAAGCCTAGGGGTGCCCTAGCCTGAAGGCTAGGGGAGCCCTAGCCTTAGCCTAGGGAAGCCCTAGCCTAAAGCCTAGGGGTGCCCTAGCCTGAAGGCTAGGGGAGCCCTAGCCTTAGCCTAGGGGAGCCTAAAGCCTAGGTGTGCCCTAGCCTGAAGGCTAGGGGAGCCCTAGCCTTAGCCTAGGGGAGCCTAAAGCCAAGGGGTGCCCTAACCTGAAGGCTAGGGGAGCCCTAGCCTTAGCCTAGGGGTGCCTAAAGCCTAGGGGTGCCCTAGCCTGAAGGCTAGGGTTGCCCTAGCCGGAAGGCTAGGGGAGCCCTAGCCGGAAGCCTAGGGGAGCCCTAGCCGGAAGCCTAGGGGAGCCGTAGCCTGAAGGCTAGGGGTGCCCTAGCCGAAAGGCTAGGGGAGCCCTAGCCGGAAGCCTAGGGGAGCCCTAGCCTGAAGGCTAGGGGAGCCCTAGCCTTAGCCTAGGGGAGCCCTAGCCTAAAGCCTAGGGGTGCCCTAGCCTAAAGCCTAGGGGTGCCCTAGCCTGAAGGCTAGGGGAGCCCTAGCCTTAGCCTAGGGGAGCCCTAGCCTAAAGCCTAGGGGTGCCCTAGCCTGAAGGCTAGGGGAGCCCTAGCCTTAGCCTAGGGGAGCCCTAGCCTAAAGCCTAGGGGTGCCCTAGCCTGAAGGCTAGGGGAGCCCTAGCCTTAGCCTAGGGGAGCCCTAGCCTAAAGCCTAGGGGTGCCCTAGCCTGAAGGCTAGGGGAGCCCTAGCCTTAGCCTAGGGGAGCTCTAGCCTAAAGCCTAGGGGTGCCCTAGGCTGAAGGCTAGGGGAGCCCTAGCCTTAGCCTAGGGGAGCCCTAGCCTAAAGCCTAGGGGTGCCCTAGCCTGAAGGCTAGGGGAGCCCTAGCCTTAGCCTAGGGGAGCCCTAGCCTAAAGCCTAGGGGTGCCCTAGCCTGAAGGCTAGGGGAGCCCTAGCCTTAGCCTAGGGGAGCCCTAGCCTAAAGCCTAGGGGTGCCCTAGCCTGAAGGCTAAGGGAGCCCTAGCCTTAGAATAGGGGAGCCCTAGCCTAAAGCCTAGGGGTGCCCTAGCCTGAAGGCTAGGGGAGCCCTAGCCTTAGCCTAGGGGAGCCTAAAGCCTAGGGGTGCCCTAGCCTGAAGGCTAGGGGTGCCCTAGCCTGAGGGCTAGGGGAGCCCTAGCCTTAGCCTAGGGGAGCCTAAAGCCTAGGGGTGACCTAGCCTGAAGGCTAGGGGAGCCCGAGCCTTAGCCTAGGGGAGCCTAAAGCCTAGGGGTGCCCTAGCCTGAAGGCTAGGGGAGCCCTAGCCTTAGCCTAGGGGAGCCTAAAGCCTAGGGGTGCCCTAGCCTGAGGCTAGGGGAGCCCTAGCCTTAGCCTAGGGGAGCCTAAAGCCTAGGGGTGCCCTAGCCTGAAGGCTAGGGGAGCCCTAGCCTTAGCCTAGGGAAGCCCTAGCCTAAAGCCTAGGGGTGCCCTAGCCTGAAGGCTAGGGGAGCCCTAGCCTTAGCCTAGGGGAGCCTAAAGCCTAGGGGTGCCCTAGCCTGAAGGCTAAGGGAGCCCTAGCCTTAACCTAGGGGAGCCCTAGCCTTAACCCTAGGGGTGCCCTAGCCTGAAGGCTAGGGGAGCCCTAGCCTTAGCCTAGGGGAGCCTAAAGCCTAGGGGTGCCCTAGCCTGAAGGCTAGGGGAGCCCTAGCCTTAGCCTAGGGGAGCCTAAAGCCTAGGGGTGCCCTAGCCTGAAGCCTAGGGGTGCCCTAGCCTGAGGGCTAGGGGAGCCCTAGCCTTAGCCTAGGGGAGCCTAAAGCCTAGGGGTGCCCTAGCCTGAAGGCTAGGGGAGCCCTAGCCTTAGCCTAGGGGAGCCTAAAGACTAGGGGTGCCCTAGCCTGAAGGCTAGGGGAGCCCTAGCCTTAGCCTAGGGGAGCCTAAAGCCTAGGGGTGCCCTAGCCTGAGGCTAGGGGAGCCCTAGCCTTAGCCTAGGGGAGCCTAAAGCCTAGGGGTGCCCTAGCCTGAAGGCTAGGGGAGCCCTAGCCTTAGCCTAGGGGAGCCCTACCCTAAAGCCTAGGGGTGCCCTAGCCTGAAGGCTAGGGGAGCTCTAGCCTTAGCGTTATGGAGCCCTAGCCTAAAGCCTAGGGGTGCCCTAGCCTGAAGGCTAGGGGAGCCCTAGCCTTAGCCTAGGGGAGCCTAAAGCCTAGGGGTGCCCTAGCCTGAAAGCTAGGGGAGCCCTAGCCTTAGCCTAGGGGACCCTAAAGCCTAGGGGTGCCCTAGCCTGAAGGCTAAGGGAGCCCTAGCCTTAGCCTAGGGGAGCCCTAGCATTAACCCTAGGGGTGCCCTAGCCTGAAGGCTAGGGGAGCCCTAGCCTGAAGCCTAGGGCTGCCCTTTCCTGAAGGCTAGGGGAGACCTAGCCTTAGCCTAGGGGAGCCCTAGCCTGAAGCCTAGGGCTGCCCTAGCCTGAAGGCTAGGGGAGCCCTAGCCTTAGCCTAGGGGAGCCTAAAGCCTAGGGCTGCCCTAGCCTGAAGGCTAGGGGAGCCCTAGCCTTAGCCTAGGGGAGCCTAAAGCCTAGGGCTGCCCTAGCCTGAAGGCTAGGGGAGCCCTAGCCTTAGCCTAGGGGAGCCTAAAGCCTAGGGCTGCCCTAGCCTGAAGGCTAGGGGAGCCCTAGCCTTAGCCTAGGGGAGCCTAAAGCCTAGGGCTGCCCTAGCCTGAAGGCTAGGGGAGCCCTAGCCTTAGCCTAGGGGAGCCATAGCCTAAAGCCTAGGGGTGCCCTACCCTGAAGGCTAGGGGAGCCCTAGCCTTAGCCTAGGGGAGCCCTAGCCTAAAGCCTAGGGGTGCCCTAGGCTGAAGGCTAGGGGAGCCCTAGCCTTAGCCTAGGGGAGCCCTAGCCTAAAGCCTAGGGGTGCCCTAGCCTGAAGGTTAGGGGAGCCCTAGCCTTAGCCTAGGGGAGCCTAAATCCTAGGGGTGCCCTAGCCTGAAGGCTAGGGGAGCCCTAGCCTTAGCCTAGGGGAGCCCTAGCCTAAAGCCTAGGGGTGCCCTAGCCTGAAGGCTAGGGGAGCCCTAGCCTTAGCCTAGGGGAGCCCTACCCTAAAGCCTAGGGGTGCCCTAGCCTGAAGGCTAGGGGAGCCCTAGCCTTAGCGTTATGGAGCCCTAGCCTAAATCCTAGGGGTGCCCTAGCCTGAAGGCTAGGGGAGCCCTAGCCTTAGCCTAGGGGAGCCTAAAGCCTAGGGGTGCCCTAGCCTGAAAGCTAGGGGAGCCCTAGCCTTAGCCTAGGGGACCCTAAAGCCTAGGGGTGCCCTAGCCTGAAGGCTAAGGGAGCCCTAGCCTTAGCCTAGGGGAGCCCTAGCCTGAACCCTAGGGGTGCCCTAGCCTGAAGGCTAGGGGAGCCCTAGCCTTAGCCTAGGGGAGCCCTAGCCTGAAGCCTAGGGCTGCCCTAGCCTGAAGGCTAGGGGAGCCCTAGCCTTAGCCTAGGGGAGCCCTAGCCTGAAGCCTAGGGCTGCCCTAGCCTGAAGGCTAGGGGAGCCCTAGCCTAAGCCTAGGGGAGCCCTAGCCTGAAGCCTAGGGCTGCCCTAGCCTGAAGGCTAGGGGAGCCCTAGCCTTAGCCTAGGGGTGCCCTAGCCTGAAGCCTAGGGCTGCCCTAGCCTGAAGGCTAGGGGAACCCTAGCCTAAAGCATAGGGCTGACCTAGCCTGAAGGCTAGGGTAGCCCTAGCCTTAGCCTAGGGGAGCCTAAAGCCTAGGGCTGCCCTAGCCTGAAGGCTAGGGGAGCCCTAGCCTTAGCCTAGGGGAGCCTAAAGCCTAGGGCTTCCCTAGCCTGAAGGCTAGGGGAGCCCTAGCCTTAGCCTAGGGGAGCCTAAAGCCTAGGGCTGCCCTAGCCTGAAGGCTAGGGGAGCCCTAGCCTTAGCCTAGGGGAGCCCTAGCCTAAAGCCTAGGGGTGCCCTAGCCTGAAGGCTAGGGGAGCCCTAGCCTTAGCCTAGGGGAGCCCTGTCCTAAAGCCTAGGGGAGCCCTGGCCTAAAGCCTAGGGGTGCCCTAGCCTGAAGGCTAGGGGAGCCCTAGCCTTAGCCTAGGGGAGCCCTAGCCTAAAGCCTAGGGGTGCCCTAGCCTGAAGGCTACGGGAGCCCTAGCCTTAGCCTAGGGGAGCCCTAGCCTAAAGCCTAGGGGTGCCCTAGCCTGAAGGCTAGGGGAGCCCTAGCCTTAGCCTAGGGGAGCCCTAGCCTAAAGCCTAGGGGTGCCCTAGCCTGAAGGCTAAGGGAGCCCTAGCCTTAGCCTAGGGGAGCCCTAGCCTAAAGCCTAGGGGTGCCCTAGCCTGAAGGCTAGGGGAGCCCTAGCCTTAGCCTAGGGGAGCCTAAAGCCTAGGGCTGCCCTAGCCTGAAGGCTAGGGGAGCCCTAGCCTTAGCCTAGGGGAGCCTAAAGCCTAGGGCTGCCCTAGCCTGAAGGCTAGGGGAGCCCTAGCCTTAGCCTAGGGGAGCCCTAGCCTAAAGCCTAGGGGTGCCCTAGCCTGAAGGCTAGGGCAGCCCTAGCCTTAGCCTAGGGGAGCCCTGGCCTAAAGCCTAGGGGTGCCCTAGCCTGAAGGCTAGGGGAGCCCTAGCCTTAGCCTAGGGGAGCCCTGGCCTAAAGCCTAGGGGTGCCCTAGCCTGAAGGCTAGGGGAGCCCTAGCCTTAGCCTAGGGGAGCCCTAGCCTAAAGCCTAGGGGTGCCCTAGCCTGAAGGTTGGGGAGCCCTAGCCTTAGCCTAGGGGAGCCCTAGCCTAAAGCCTAGGGGTGCCCTAGCCTGAAGGCTAGGGGAGCCCTAGCCTTAGCCTAGTGGAGCCCTAGCCTAAAGCCTAGGGGTGCCCTAGCCTGAAGGCTAGGGGAGCCCTAGCCTTAGCCTAGGGGAGCCATAGCCTAAAGCCTAGGGGTGCCCTAGCCTGAAGGCTAAGGGAGCCCTAGCCTTAGTCTAGGGGAGCCCTAGCCTAAAGCCTAGGGGTGCCCTAGCCTGAAGGCTAGGGGAGCCCTAGCCTTAGCCTAGGGAAGCCCTAGCCTAAAGCCTAGGGGTGCCCTAGCCTGAAGGCTAGGGGAGCCCTAGCCTTAGCCTAGGGGAGCCTAAAGCCTAGGTGTGCCCTAGCCTGAAGGCTAGGGGAGCCCTAGCCTTAGCCTAGGGGAGCCTAAAGCCAAGGGGTGCCCTAACCTGAAGGCTAGGGGAGCCCTAGCCTTAGCCTAGGGGAGCCTAAAGCCTAGGGGTGCCCTAGCCTGAAGGCTAGGGGTGCCCTAGCCGGAAGGCTAGGGGAGCCCTAGCCGGAAGCCTAGGGGAGCCCTAGCCGGAAGCCTAGGGGAGCCGTAGCCTGAAGGCTAGGGGTGCCCTAGCCGAAAGGCTAGGGGAGCCCTAGCCGGAAGCCTAGGGGAGCCCTAGCCTGAAGGCTAGGGGAGCCCTAGCCTTAGCCTAGGGGAGCCCTAGCCTAAAGCCTAGGGGTGCCCTAGCCTAAAGCCTAGGTGTGCCCTAGCCTGAAGGCTAGGGGAGCCCTAGCCTTAGCCTAGGGGAGCCCTAGCCTAAAGCCTAGGGGTGCCCTAGCCTGAAGGCTAGGGGAGCCCTAGCCTTAGCCTAGGGGAGCCCTAGCCTAAAGCCTAGGGGTGCCCTAGCCTGAAGGCTAGGGGAGCCCTAGCTTTAGCCTAGGGGAGCCCTAGCCTAAAGCCTAGGGGTGCCCTAGCCTGAAGGCTAGGGGAGCCCTAGCCTTAGCCTAGGGGAGCCCTAGCCTAAAGCCTAGGGGTGCCCTAGCCTGAAGGCTAGGGGAGCCCTAGCCTTAGCCTAGGGGAGCCCTAGCCTAAAGCCTAGGGGTGCCCTAGCCTGAAGGCTAGTGGAGCCCTAGCCTTAGCCTAGGGGAGCCCTAGCCTAAAGCCTAGGGGTGCCCTAGCCTGAAGGCTAGGGGAGCCCTAGCCTTAGAATAGGGGAGCCCTAGCCTAAAGCCTAGGGGTGCCCTAGCCTGAAGGCTAGGGGAGCCCTAGCCTTAGCCTAGGGGAGCCCTAGCCTAAAGCCTAGGGGTGCCCTAGCCTGAAGGCTAGGGGAGCCCTAGCCTTAGCCTAGGGGAGCCCTAGCCTAAAGCCTAGGGGTGCCCTAGCCTGAAGGCTAGGGGAGCCCTAGCCTTAGCCTAGGGGAGCCCTAGCCTAAAGCCTAGGGGTGCCCTAGCCTGAAGGCAAGGGGAGCCCTAGCCTTAGCCTAGGGGAGCCTAAAGCCTAGGGGTGCCCTAGCCTGAAGGCTAGGGGAGCCCTAGCCTTAGCCTAGGGGAGCCTAAAGCCTAGGGGTGCCCTAGCCTGAAGGCTAGGGGTGCCCTAGCCTGAGGGCTAGGGGAGCCCTAGCCTTAGCCTAGGGGAGCCTAAAGCCTAGGGGTGCCCTAGCCTGAAGGCTAGGGGAGCCCTAGCCTTAGCCTAGGGGAGCCTAAAGCCTAGGGGTGCCCTAGCCTGAAGGCTAGGGGAGCCCTAGCCTTAGCCTAGGGGAGCCTAAAGCCTAGGGGTGCCCTAGCCTGAGGCTAGGGGAGCCCTAGCCTTAGCCTAGGGGAGCCTAAAGCCTAGGGGTGCCCTAGCCTGAAGGCTAGGGGAGCCCTAGCCTTAGCCTAGGGGAGCCCTACCCTAAAGCCTAGGGGTGCCCTAGCCTGAAGGCTAGGGGAGCCCTAGCCTTAGCCTAGGGGAGCCTAAAGCCTAGGGGTGCCCTAGCCTGAAGGCTAAGGGAGCCCTAGCCTTAACCTAGGGGAGCCCTAGCCTTAACCCTAGGGGTGCCCTAGCCTGAAGGCTAGGGGAGCCCTAGCCTTAGCCTAGGGGAGCCCTAGCCTTAGCCTAGGGGAGCCCTAGCCTGAAGCCTAGGGCTGCCCTAGCCTGAAGGCTAGGGGAGCCCTAGCCTGAAGCCTAGGGCTGCGCTAGCCTGAAGGCTAGGGGAGCCCTAGCCTCAGCCTAGGGGAGCCCTAGCCTGAAGCCTAGGGCTGCCCTAGCTGAAGGCTAGGGGAGCCCTAGCCTTAGCCTAGGGGAGCCCTAGCCTGAAGCCTAGGGCTGCCCTAGCCTGAAGGCTAGGGGAGCCCTAGCCTTAGCCTAGGGGAGCCCTAGCCTGAAGCCTAGGGCTGCCCTAGCCTGAAGGCTAGGGGAGCCCTAGCCTTAGCCTAGGGGTGCCCTAGCCTTAGCCTAGGGGAGCCTAAAGCCTAGGGCTTCCCTAGCCTGAAGGCTAGGGGAGCCCTAGCCTTAGCCTAGGGGAGCCTAAAGCCTAGGGCTGCCCTAGCCTGAAGGCTAGGGGAGCCCTAGCCTTAGCCTAGGGGAGCCCTAGCCTAAAGCCTAGGGGTGCCCTACCCTGAAGGCTAGGGGAGCCCTAGCCTTAGCCTAGGGGAGCCTAAAGCCTAGGGGTGCCCTAGCCTGAAGGCTAGGGGTGCCCTAGCCGGAAGGCTAGGGGAGCCCTAGCCGGAAGCCTAGGGGAGCCCTAGCCGGAAGCCTAGGGGAGCCGTAGCCTGAAGGCTAGGGGTGCCCTAGCCGAAAGGCTAGGGGAGCCCTAGCCGGAAGCCTAGGGGAGCCCTAGCCTGAAGGCTAGGGGAGCCCTAGCCTTAGCCTAGGGGAGCCCTAGCCTAAAGCCTAGGGGTGCCCTAGCCTAAAGCCTAGGTGTGCCCTAGCCTGAAGGCTAGGGGAGCCCTAGCCTTAGCCTAGGGGAGCCCTAGCCTAAAGCCTAGGGGTGCCCTAGCCTGAAGGCTAGGGGAGCCCTAGCCTTAGCCTAGGGGAGCCCTAGCCTAAAGCCTAGGGGTGCCCTAGCCTGAAGGCTAGGGGAGCCCTAGCTTTAGCCTAGGGGAGCCCTAGCCTAAAGCCTAGGGGTGCCCTAGCCTGAAGGCTAGGGGAGCCCTAGCCTTAGCCTAGGGGAGCCCTAGCCTAAAGCCTAGGGGTGCCCTAGCCTGAAGGCTAGGGGAGCCCTAGCCTTAGCCTAGGGGAGCCCTAGCCTAAAGCCTGGGGGTGCCCTAGCCTGAAGGCTAGTGGAGCCCTAGCCTTAGCCTAGGGGAGCCCTAGCCTAAAGCCTAGGGGTGCCCTAGCCTGAAGGCTAGGGGAGCCCTAGCCTTAGAATAGGGGAGCCCTAGCCTAAAGCCTAGGGGTGCCCTAGCCTGAAGGCTAGGGGAGCCCTAGCCTTAGCCTAGGGGAGCCCTAGCCTAAAGCCTAGGGGTGCCCTAGCCTGAAGGCTAGGGGAGCCCTAGCCTTAGCCTAGGGGAGCCCTAGCCTAAAGCCTAGGGGTGCCCTAGCCTGAAGGCTAGGGGAGCCCTAGCCTTAGCCTAGGGGAGCCCTAGCCTAAAGCCTAGGGGTGCCCTAGCCTGAAGGCAAGGGGAGCCCTAGCCTTAGCCTAGGGGAGCCTAAAGCCTAGGGGTGCCCTAGCCTGAAGGCTAGGGGAGCCCTAGCCTTAGCCTAGGGGAGCCTAAAGCCTAGGGGTGCCCTAGCCTGAAGGCTAGGGGTGCCCTAGCCTGAGGGCTAGGGGAGCCCTAGCCTTAGCCTAGGGGAGCCTAAAGCCTAGGGGTGCCCTAGCCTGAAGGCTAGGGGAGCCCTAGCCTTAGCCTAGGGGAGCCTAAAGCCTAGGGGTGCCCTAGCCTGAAGGCTAGGGGAGCCCTAGCCTTAGCCTAGGGGAGCCTAAAGCCTAGGGGTGCCCTAGCCTGAGGCTAGGGGAGCCCTAGCCTTAGCCTAGGGGAGCCTAAAGCCTAGGGGAGCCCTAGCCTGAAGCCTAGGGCTGCCCTAGCCTGAAGGCTAGGGGAGCCCTAGCCTAAGCCTAGGGGAGCCCTAGCCTGAAGCCTAGGGCTTGCCCTAGCCTGAAGGCTAGGGGAGCCCTAGCCTTAGCCTAGGGGTGCCCTAGCCTGAAGCCTAGGGCTGCCCTAGCCTGAAGGCTAGGGGAACCCTAGCCTAAAGCATAGGGCTGACCTAGCCTGAAGGCTAGGGGAGCCCTAGCCTTAGCCTAGGGGAGCCTAAAGCCTAGGGCTGCCCTAGCCTGAAGGCTAGGGGAGCCCTAGCCTTAGCCTAGGGGAGCCTAAAGCCTAGGGCTTCCCTAGCCTGAAGGCTAGGGGAGCCCTAGCCTTAGCCTAGGGGAGCCTAAAGCCTAGGGCTGCCCTAGCCTGAAGGCTAGGGGAGCCCTAGCCTTAGCCTAGGGGAGCCCTAGCCTAAAGCCTAGGGGTGCCCTAGCCTGAAGGCTAGGGGAGCCCTAGCCTTAGCCTAGGGGAGCCCTGTCCTAAAGCCTAGGGGAGCCCTGGCCTAAAGCCTAGGGGTGCCCTAGCCTGAAGGCTAGGGGAGCCCTAGCCTTAGCCTAGGGGAGCCCTAGCCTAAAGCCTAGGGGTGCCCTAGCCTGAAGGCTACGGGAGCCCTAGCCTTAGCCTAGGGGAGCCCTAGCCTAAAGCCTAGGGGTGCCCTAGCCTGAAGGCTAGGGGAGCCCTAGCCTTAGCCTAGGGGAGCCCTAGCCTAAAGCCTAGGGGTGCCCTAGCCTGAAGGCTAAGGGAGCCCTAGCCTTAGCCTAGGGGAGCCCTAGCCTAAAGCCTAGGGGTGCCCTAGCCTGAAGGCTAGGGGAGCCCTAGCCTTAGCCTAGGGGAGCCTAAAGCCTAGGGCTGCCCTAGCCTGAAGGCTAGGGGAGCCCTAGCCTTAGCCTAGGGGAGCCTAAAGCCTAGGGCTGCCCTAGCCTGAAGGCTAGGGGAGCCCTAGCCTTAGCCTAGGGGAGCCCTAGCCTAAAGCCTAGGGGTGCCCTAGCCTGAAGGCTAGGGCAGCCCTAGCCTTAGCCTAGGGGAGCCCTGGCCTAAAGCCTAGGGGTGCCCTAGCCTGAAGGCTAGGGGAGCCCTAGCCTTAGCCTAGGGGAGCCCTGGCCTAAAGCCTAGGGGTGCCCTAGCCTGAAGGCTAGGGGAGCCCTAGCCTTAGCCTAGGGGAGCCCTAGCCTAAAGCCTAGGGGTGCCCTAGCCTGAAGGTTGGGGAGCCCTAGCCTTAGCCTAGGGGAGCCCTAGCCTAAAGCCTAGGGGTGCCCTAGCCTGAAGGCTAGGGGAGCCCTAGCCTTAGCCTAGGGGAGCCCTAGCCTAAAGCCTAGGGGTGCCCTAGCCTGAAGGCTAGGGGAGCCCTAGCCTTAGCCTAGGGGAGCCATAGCCTAAAGCCTAGGGGTGCCCTAGCCTGAAGGCTAAGGGAGCCCTAGCCTTAGTCTAGGGGAGCCCTAGCCTAAAGCCTAGGGGTGCCCTAGCCTGAAGGCTAGGGGAGCCCTAGCCTTAGCCTAGGGAAGCCCTAGCCTAAAGCCTAGGGGTGCCCTAGCCTGAAGGCTAGGGGAGCCCTAGCCTTAGCCTAGGGGAGCCTAAAGCCTAGGTGTGCCCTAGCCTGAAGGCTAGGGGAGCCCTAGCCTTAGCCTAGGGGAGCCTAAAGCCAAGGGGTGCCCTAACCTGAAGGCTAGGGGAGCCCTAGCCTTAGCCTAGGGGAGCCGGAAGCCTAGGGGAGCCGTAGCCTGAAGGCTAGGGGTGCCCTAGCCGAAAGGCTAGGGGAGCCCTAGCCGGAAGCCTAGGGGAGCCCTAGCCTGAAGGCTAGGGGAGCCCTAGCCTTAGCCTAGGGGAGCCCTAGCCTAAAGCCTAGGGGTGCCCTAGCCTAAAGCCTAGGTGTGCCCTAGCCTGAAGGCTAGGGGAGCCCTAGCCTTAGCCTAGGGGAGCCCTAGCCTAAAGCCTAGGGGTGCCCTAGCCTGAAGGCTAGGGGAGCCCTAGCCTTAGCCTAGGGGAGCCCTAGCCTAAAGCCTAGGGGTGCCCTAGCCTGAAGGCTAGGGGAGCCCTAGCTTTAGCCTAGGGGAGCCCTAGCCTAAAGCCTAGGGGTGCCCTAGCCTGAAGGCTAGGGGAGCCCTAGCCTTAGCCTAGGGGAGCCCTAGCCTAAAGCCTAGGGGTGCCCTAGCCTGAAGGCTAGGGGAGCCCTAGCCTTAGCCTAGGGGAGCCCTAGCCTAAAGCCTAGGGGTGCCCTAGCCTGAAGGCTAGTGGAGCCCTAGCCTTAGCCTAGGGGAGCCCTAGCCTAAAGCCTAGGGGTGCCCTAGCCTGAAGGCTAGGGGAGCCCTAGCCTTAGAATAGGGGAGCCCTAGCCTAAAGCCTAGGGGTGCCCTAGCCTGAAGGCTAGGGGAGCCCTAGCCTTAGCCTAGGGGAGCCCTAGCCTAAAGCCTAGGGGTGCCCTAGCCTGAAGGCTAGGGGAGCCCTAGCCTTAGCCTAGGGGAGCCCTAGCCTAAAGCCTAGGGGTGCCCTAGCCTGAAGGCTAGGGGAGCCCTAGCCTTAGCCTAGGGGAGCCCTAGCCTAAAGCCTAGGGGTGCCCTAGCCTGAAGGCAAGGGGAGCCCTAGCCTTAGCCTAGGGGAGCCTAAAGCCTAGGGGTGCCCTAGCCTGAAGGCTAGGGGAGCCCTAGCCTTAGCCTAGGGGAGCCTAAAGCCTAGGGGTGCCCTAGCCTGAAGGCTAGGGGTGCCCTAGCCTGAGGGCTAGGGGAGCCCTAGCCTTAGCCTAGGGGAGCCTAAAGCCTAGGGGTGCCCTAGCCTGAAGGCTAGGGGAGCCCTAGCCTTAGCCTAGGGGAGCCTAAAGCCTAGGGGTGCCCTAGCCTGAAGGCTAGGGGAGCCCTAGCCTTAGCCTAGGGGAGCCTAAAGCCTAGGGGTGCCCTAGCCTGAGGCTAGGGGAGCCCTAGCCTTAGCCTAGGGGAGCCTAAAGCCTAGGGGAGCCCTAGCCTGAAGCCTAGGGCTGCCCTAGCCTGAAGGCTAGGGGAGCCCTAGCCTAAGCCTAGGGGAGCCCTAGCCTGAAGCCTAGGGCTGCCCTAGCCTGAAGGCTAGGGGAGCCCTAGCCTTAGCCTAGGGGTGCCCTAGCCTGAAGCCTAGGGCTGCCCTAGCCTGAAGGCTAGGGGAACCCTAGCCTAAAGCATAGGGCTGACCTAGCCTGAAGGCTAGGGGAGCCCTAGCCTTAGCCTAGGGGAGCCTAAAGCCTAGGGCTGCCCTAGCCTGAAGGCTAGGGGAGCCCTAGCCTTAGCCTAGGGGAGCCTAAAGCCTAGGGCTTCCCTAGCCTGAAGGCTAGGGGAGCCCTAGCCTTAGCCTAGGGGAGCCTAAAGCCTAGGGCTGCCCTAGCCTGAAGGCTAGGGGAGCCCTAGCCTTAGCCTAGGGGAGCCCTAGCCTAAAGCCTAGGGGTGCCCTAGCCTGAAGGCTAGGGGAGCCCTAGCCTTAGCCTAGGGGAGCCCTGTCCTAAAGCCTAGGGGAGCCCTGGCCTAAAGCCTAGGGGTGCCCTAGCCTGAAGGCTAGGGGAGCCCTAGCCTTAGCCTAGGGGAGCCCTAGCCTAAAGCCTAGGGGTGCCCTAGCCTGAAGGCTACGGGAGCCCTAGCCTTAGCCTAGGGGAGCCCTAGCCTAAAGCCTAGGGGTGCCCTAGCCTGAAGGCTAGGGGAGCCCTAGCCTTAGCCTAGGGGAGCCCTAGCCTAAAGCCTAGGGGTGCCCTAGCCTGAAGGCTAAGGGAGCCCTAGCCTTAGCCTAGGGGAGCCCTAGCCTAAAGCCTAGGGCTGCCCTAGCCTGAAGGCTAGGGGAGCCCTAGCCTTAGCCTAGGGGTGCCCTAGCCTTAGCCTAGGGGAGCCTAAAGCCTAGGGCTTCCCTAGCCTGAAGGCTAGGGGAGCCCTAGCCTTAGCCTAGGGGAGCCTAAAGCCTAGGGCTGCCCTAGCCTGAAGGCTAGGGGAGCCCTAGCCTTAGCCTAGGGGAGCCCTAGCCTAAAGCCTAGGGGTGCCCTACCCTGAAGGCTAGGGGAGCCCTAGCCTTAGCCTAGGGGAGCCTAAAGCCTAGGGGTGCCCTAGCCTGAAGGCTAGGGGTGCCCTAGCCGGAAGGCTAGGGGAGCCCTAGCCGGAAGCCTAGGGGAGCCCTAGCCGGAAGCCTAGGGGAGCCGTAGCCTGAAGGCTAGGGGTGCCCTAGCCGAAAGGCTAGGGGAGCCCTAGCCGGAAGCCTAGGGGAGCCCTAGCCTGAAGGCTAGGGGAGCCCTAGCCTTAGCCTAGGGGAGCCCTAGCCTAAAGCCTAGGGGTGCCCTAGCCTAAAGCCTAGGTGTGCCCTAGCCTGAAGGCTAGGGGAGCCCTAGCCTTAGCCTAGGGGAGCCCTAGCCTAAAGCCTAGGGGTGCCCTAGCCTGAAGGCTAGGGGAGCCCTAGCCTTAGCCTAGGGGAGCCCTAGCCTAAAGCCTAGGGGTGCCCTAGCCTGAAGGCTAGGGGAGCCCTAGCTTTAGCCTAGGGGAGCCCTAGCCTAAAGCCTAGGGGTGCCCTAGCCTGAAGGCTAGGGGAGCCCTAGCCTTAGCCTAGGGGAGCCCTAGCCTAAAGCCTAGGGGTGCCCTAGCCTGAAGGCTAGGGGAGCCCTAGCCTTAGCCTAGGGGAGCCCTAGCCTAAAGCCTAGGGGTGCCCTAGCCTGAAGGCTAGTGGAGCCCTAGCCTTAGCCTAGGGGAGCCCTAGCCTAAAGCCTAGGGGTGCCCTAGCCTGAAGGCTAGGGGAGCCCTAGCCTTAGAATAGGGGAGCCCTAGCCTAAAGCCTAGGGGTGCCCTAGCCTGAAGGCTAGGGGAGCCCTAGCCTTAGCCTAGGGGAGCCCTAGCCTAAAGCCTAGGGGTGCCCTAGCCTGAAGGCTAGGGGAGCCCTAGCCTTAGCCTAGGGGAGCCCTAGCCTAAAGCCTAGGGGTGCCCTAGCCTGAAGGCTAGGGGAGCCCTAGCCTTAGCCTAGGGGAGCCCTAGCCTAAAGCCTAGGGGTGCCCTAGCCTGAAGGCAAGGGGAGCCCTAGCCTTAGCCTAGGGGAGCCTAAAGCCTAGGGGTGCCCTAGCCTGAAGGCTAGGGGAGCCCTAGCCTTAGCCTAGGGGAGCCTAAAGCCTAGGGGTGCCCTAGCCTGAAGGCTAGGGGTGCCCTAGCCTGAGGGCTAGGGGAGCCCTAGCCTTAGCCTAGGGGAGCCTAAAGCCTAGGGGTGCCCTAGCCTGAAGGCTAGGGGAGCCCTAGCCTTAGCCTAGGGGAGCCTAAAGCCTAGGGGTGCCCTAGCCTGAAGGCTAGGGGAGCCCTAGCCTTAGCCTAGGGGAGCCTAAAGCCTAGGGGTGCCCTAGCCTGAGGCTAGGGGAGCCCTAGCCTTAGCCTAGGGGAGCCTAAAGCCTAGGGGAGCCCTAGCCTGAAGCCTAGGGCTGCCCTAGCCTGAAGGCTAGGGGAGCCCTAGCCTAAGCCTAGGGGAGCCCTAGCCTGAAGCCTAGGGCTGCCCTAGCCTGAAGGCTAGGGGAGCCCTAGCCTTAGCCTAGGGGTGCCCTAGCCTGAAGCCTAGGGCTGCCCTAGCCTGAAGGCTAGGGGAACCCTAGCCTAAAGCATAGGGCTGACCTAGCCTGAAGGCTAGGGGAGCCCTAGCCTTAGCCTAGGGGAGCCTAAAGCCTAGGGCTGCCCTAGCCTGAAGGCTAGGGGAGCCCTAGCCTTAGCCTAGGGGAGCCTAAAGCCTAGGGCTTCCCTAGCCTGAAGGCTAGGGGAGCCCTAGCCTTAGCCTAGGGGAGCCTAAAGCCTAGGGCTGCCCTAGCCTGAAGGCTAGGGGAGCCCTAGCCTTAGCCTAGGGGAGCCCTAGCCTAAAGCCTAGGGGTGCCCTAGCCTGAAGGCTAGGGGAGCCCTAGCCTTAGCCTAGGGGAGCCCTGTCCTAAAGCCTAGGGGAGCCCTGGCCTAAAGCCTAGGGGTGCCCTAGCCTGAAGGCTAGGGGAGCCCTAGCCTTAGCCTAGGGGAGCCCTAGCCTAAAGCCTAGGGGTGCCCTAGCCTGAAGGCTACGGGAGCCCTAGCCTTAGCCTAGGGGAGCCCTAGCCTAAAGCCTAGGGGTGCCCTAGCCTTAGCCTAGGGGAGCCCTAGCCTGAAGCCTAGGGCTGCCCTAGCCTGAAGGCTAGGGGAGCCCTAGCCTTAGCCTAGGGGAGCCCTAGCCTGAAGCCTAGGGCTGCCCTAGCCTGAAGGCTAGGGGAGCCCTAGCCTTAGCCTAGGGGTGCCCTAGCCTTAGCCTAGGGGAGCCTAAAGCCTAGGGCTTCCCTAGCCTGAAGGCTAGGGGAGCCCTAGCCTTAGCCTAGGGGAGCCTAAAGCCTAGGGCTGCCCTAGCCTGAAGGCTAGGGGAGCCCTAGCCTTAGCCTAGGGGAGCCCTAGCCTAAAGCCTAGGGGTGCCCTACCCTGAAGGCTAGGGGAGCCCTAGCCTTAGCCTAGGGGAGCCTAAAGCCTAGGGGTGCCCTAGCCTGAAGGCTAGGGGTGCCCTAGCCGGAAGGCTAGGGGAGCCCTAGCCGGAAGCCTAGGGGAGCCCTAGCCGGAAGCCTAGGGGAGCCGTAGCCTGAAGGCTAGGGGTGCCCTAGCCGAAAGGCTAGGGGAGCCCTAGCCGGAAGCCTAGGGGAGCCCTAGCCTGAAGGCTAGGGGAGCCCTAGCCTTAGCCTAGGGGAGCCCTAGCCTAAAGCCTAGGGGTGCCCTAGCCTAAAGCCTAGGTGTGCCCTAGCCTGAAGGCTAGGGGAGCCCTAGCCTTAGCCTAGGGGAGCCCTAGCCTAAAGCCTAGGGGTGCCCTAGCCTGAAGGCTAGGGGAGCCCTAGCCTTAGCCTAGGGGAGCCCTAGCCTAAAGCCTAGGGGTGCCCTAGCCTGAAGGCTAGGGGAGCCCTAGCTTTAGCCTAGGGGAGCCCTAGCCTAAAGCCTAGGGGTGCCCTAGCCTGAAGGCTAGGGGAGCCCTAGCCTTAGCCTAGGGGAGCCCTAGCCTAAAGCCTAGGGGTGCCCTAGCCTGAAGGCTAGGGGAGCCCTAGCCTTAGCCTAGGGGAGCCCTAGCCTAAAGCCTAGGGGTGCCCTAGCCTGAAGGCTAGTGGAGCCCTAGCCTTAGCCTAGGGGAGCCCTAGCCTAAAGCCTAGGGGTGCCCTAGCCTGAAGGCTAGGGGAGCCCTAGCCTTAGAATAGGGGAGCCCTAGCCTAAAGCCTAGGGGTGCCCTAGCCTGAAGGCTAGGGGAGCCCTAGCCTTAGCCTAGGGGAGCCCTAGCCTAAAGCCTAGGGGTGCCCTAGCCTGAAGGCTAGGGGAGCCCTAGCCTTAGCCTAGGGGAGCCCTAGCCTAAAGCCTAGGGGTGCCCTAGCCTGAAGGCTAGGGGAGCCCTAGCCTTAGCCTAGGGGAGCCCTAGCCTAAAGCCTAGGGGTGCCCTAGCCTGAAGGCAAGGGGAGCCCTAGCCTTAGCCTAGGGGAGCCTAAAGCCTAGGGGTGCCCTAGCCTGAAGGCTAGGGGAGCCCTAGCCTTAGCCTAGGGGAGCCTAAAGCCTAGGGGTGCCCTAGCCTGAAGGCTAGGGGTGCCCTAGCCTGAGGGCTAGGGGAGCCCTAGCCTTAGCCTAGGGGAGCCTAAAGCCTAGGGGTGCCCTAGCCTGAAGGCTAGGGGAGCCCTAGCCTTAGCCTAGGGGAGCCTAAAGCCTAGGGGTGCCCTAGCCTGAAGGCTAGGGGAGCCCTAGCCTTAGCCTAGGGGAGCCTAAAGCCTAGGGGTGCCCTAGCCTGAGGCTAGGGGAGCCCTAGCCTTAGCCTAGGGGAGCCTAAAGCCTAGGGGAGCCCTAGCCTGAAGCCTAGGGCTGCCCTAGCCTGAAGGCTAGGGGAGCCCTAGCCTAAGCCTAGGGGAGCCCTAGCCTGAAGCCTAGGGCTGCCCTAGCCTGAAGGCTAGGGGAGCCCTAGCCTTAGCCTAGGGGAGCCCTAGCCTAAAGCCTAGGGGTGCCCTACCCTGAAGGCTAGGGGAGCCCTAGCCTTAGCCTAGGGGAGCCTAAAGCCTAGGGGTGCCCTAGCCTGAAGGCTAGGGGTGCCCTAGCCGGAAGGCTAGGGGAGCCCTAGCCGGAAGCCTAGGGGAGCCCTAGCCGGAAGCCTAGGGGAGCCGTAGCCTGAAGGCTAGGGGTGCCCTAGCCGAAAGGCTAGGGGAGCCCTAGCCGGAAGCCTAGGGGAGCCCTAGCCTGAAGGCTAGGGGAGCCCTAGCCTTAGCCTAGGGGAGCCCTAGCCTAAAGCCTAGGGGTGCCCTAGCCTAAAGCCTAGGTGTGCCCTAGCCTGAAGGCTAGGGGAGCCCTAGCCTTAGCCTAGGGGAGCCCTAGCCTAAAGCCTAGGGGTGCCCTAGCCTGAAGGCTAGGGGAGCCCTAGCCTTAGCCTAGGGGAGCCCTAGCCTAAAGCCTAGGGGTGCCCTAGCCTGAAGGCTAGGGGAGCCCTAGCTTTAGCCTAGGGGAGCCCTAGCCTAAAGCCTAGGGGTGCCCTAGCCTGAAGGCTAGGGCAGCCCTAGCCTTAGCCTAGGGGAGCCCTAGCCTAAAGCCTAGGGGTGCCCTAGCCTGAAGGCTAGGGGAGCCCTAGCCTTAGCCTAGGGGAGCCCTAGCCTAAAGCCTAGGGGTGCCCTAGCCTGAAGGCTAGTGGAGCCCTAGCCTTAGCCTAGGGGAGCCCTAGCCTAAAGCCTAGGGGTGCCCTAGCCTGAAGGCTAGGGGAGCCCTAGCCTTAGAATAGGGGAGCCCTAGCCTAAAGCCTAGGGGTGCCCTAGCCTGAAGGCTAGGGGAGCCCTAGCCTTAGCCTAGGGGAGCCCTAGCCTAAAGCCTAGGGGTGCCCTAGCCTGAAGGCTAGGGGAGCCCTAGCCTTAGCCTAGGGGAGCCCTAGCCTAAAGCCTAGGGGTGCCCTAGCCTGAAGGCTAGGGGAGCCCTAGCCTTAGCCTAGGGGAGCCCTAGCCTAAAGCCTAGGGGTGCCCTAGCCTGAAGGCAAGGGGAGCCCTAGCCTTAGCCTAGGGGAGCCTAAAGCCTAGGGGTGCCCTAGCCTGAAGGCTAGGGGAGCCCTAGCCTTAGCCTAGGGGAGCCTAAAGCCTAGGGGTGCCCTAGCCTGAAGGCTAGGGGTGCCCTAGCCTGAGGGCTAGGGGAGCCCTAGCCTTAGCCTAGGGGAGCCTAAAGCCTAGGGGTGCCCTAGCCTGAAGGCTAGGGGAGCCCTAGCCTTAGCCTAGGGGAGCCTAAAGCCTAGGGGTGCCCTAGCCTGAAGGCTAGGGGAGCCCTAGCCTTAGCCTAGGGGAGCCTAAAGCCTAGGGGTGCCCTAGCCTGAGGCTAGGGGAGCCCTAGCCTTAGCCTAGGGGAGCCTAAAGCCTAGGGGTGCCCTAGCCTGAAGGCTAGGGGAGCCCTAGCCTTAGCCTAGGGGAGCCCTACCCTAAAGCCTAGGGGTGCCCTAGCCTGAAGGCTAGGGGAGCCCTAGCCTTAGCCTAGGGGAGCCTAAAGCCTAGGGGTGCCCTAGCCTGAAGGCTAAGGGAGCCCTAGCCTTAACCTAGGGGAGCCCTAGCCTTAACCCTAGGGGTGCCCTAGCCTGAAGGCTAGGGGAGCCCTAGCCTTAGCCTAGGGGAGCCCTAGCCTTAGCCTAGGGGAGCCCTAGCCTGAAGCCTAGGGCTGCCCTAGCCTGAAGGCTAGGGGAGCCCTAGCCTGAAGCCTAGGGCTGCGCTAGCCTGAAGGCTAGGGGAGCCCTAGCCTCAGCCTAGGGGAGCCCTAGCCTGAAGCCTAGGGCTGCCCTAGCTGAAGGCTAGGGGAGCCCTAGCCTTAGCCTAGGGGAGCCCTAGCCTGAAGCCTAGGGCTGCCCTAGCCTGAAGGCTAGGGGAGCCCTAGCCTTAGCCTAGGGGAGCCCTAGCCTGAAGCCTAGGGCTGCCCTAGCCTGAAGGCTAGGGGAGCCCTAGCCTTAGCCTAGGGGTGCCCTAGCCTTAGCCTAGGGGAGCCTAAAGCCTAGGGCTTCCCTAGCCTGAAGGCTAGGGGAGCCCTAGCCTTAGCCTAGGGGAGCCTAAAGCCTAGGGCTGCCCTAGCCTGAAGGCTAGGGGAGCCCTAGCCTTAGCCTAGGGGAGCCCTAGCCTAAAGCCTAGGGGTGCCCTACCCTGAAGGCTAGGGGAGCCCTAGCCTTAGCCTAGGGGAGCCCTAGCCTAAAGCCTAGGGGTGCCCTAGGCTGAAGGCTAGGGGAGCCCTAGCCTTAGCCTAGGGGAGCCCTAGCCTAAAGCCTAGGGGTGCCCTAGCCTAAAGGCTAGGGGAGCCCTAGCCTTAGCCTAGGGCAGCCTAAAGCCTAGGGGTGCCCTAGCCTGAAGGCTAGGGGAGCCCTAGCCTTAGCCTAGGGGAGCCCTAGCCTAAAGCCTAGGGGTGCCCTAGCCTGAAGGTTGGGGAGCCCTAGCCTTAGCCTAGGGGAGCCCTAGCCTAAAGCCTAGGGGTGCCCTAGCCTGAAGGCTAGGGGAGCCCTAGCCTTAGCCTAGGGGAGCCCTAGCCTAAAGCCTAGGGGTGCCCTAGCCTGAAGGCTAGGGGAGCCCTAGCCTTAGCCTAGGGGAGCCATAGCCTAAAGCCTAGGGGTGCCCTAGCCTGAAGGCTAAGGGAGCCCTAGCCTTAGTCTAGGGGAGCCCTAGCCTAAAGCCTAGGGGTGCCCTAGCCTGAAGGCTAGGGGAGCCCTAGCCTTAGCCTAGGGAAGCCCTAGCCTAAAGCCTAGGGGTGCCCTAGCCTGAAGGCTAGGGGAGCCCTAGCCTTAGCCTAGGGGAGCCTAAAGCCTAGGTGTGCCCTAGCCTGAAGGCTAGGGGAGCCCTAGCCTTAGCCTAGGGGAGCCTAAAGCCAAGGGGTGCCCTAACCTGAAGGCTAGGGGAGCCCTAGCCTTAGCCTAGGGGAGCCTAAAGCCTAGGGGTGCCCTAGCCTGAAGGCTAGGGGTGCCCTAGCCGGAAGGCTAGGGGAGCCCTAGCCGGAAGCCTAGGGAAGCCCTAGCCGGAAGCCTAGGGGAGCCGTAGCCTGAAGGCTAGGGGTGCCCTAGCCGAAAGGCTAGGGGAGCCCTAGCCGGAAGCCTAGGGGAGCCCTAGCCTTAGCCTAGGGGAGCCCTAGCCTAAAGCCTAGGGGTGCCCTAGCCTAAAGCCTAGGGGTGCCCTAGCCTGAAGGCTAGGGGAGCCCTAGCCTTAGCCTAGGGGAGCCCTAGCCTAAAGCCTAGGGGTGCCCTAGCCTGAAGGCTAGGGGAGCCCTAGCCTTAGCCTAGGGGAGCCCTAGCCTAAAGCCTAGGGGTGCCCTAGCCTGAAGGCTAGGGGAGCCCTAGCCTTAGCCTAGGGGAGCCCTAGCCTAAAGCCTAGGGGTGCCCTAGCCTGAAGGCTAGGGGAGCCCTAGCCTTAGCCTAGGGGAGCCCTAGCCTAAAGCCTAGGGGTGCCCTAGCCTGAAGGCTAGGGGAGCCCTAGCCTTAGCCTAGGGGAGCCCTAGCCTAAAGCCTAGGGGTGCCCTAGCCTGAAGGCTAGTGGAGCCCTAGCCTTAGCCTAGGGGAGCCCTAGCCTAAAGCCTAGGGGTGCCCTAGCCTGAAGGCTAGGGGAGCCCTAGCCTTAGCCTAGGGGAGCCCTAGCCTAAAGCCTAGGGGTGCCCTAGCCTGAAGGCTAGGGGAGCCCTAGCCTTAGCCTAGGGGAGCCCTAGCCTGAAGGCAAGGGGAGCCCTAGCCTTAGCCTAGGGGAGCCTAAAGCCTAGGGGTGCCCTAGCCTGAAGGCTAGGGGAGCCCTAGCCTTAGCCTAGGGGAGCCTAAAGCCTAGGGGTGCCCTAGCCTGAAGGCTAGGGGTGCCCTAGCCTGAGGGCTAGGGGAGCCCTAGCCTTAGCCTAGGGGAGCCTAAAGCCTAGGGGTGCCCTAGCCTGAAGGCTAGGGGAGCCCTAGCCTTAGCCTAGGGGAGCCTAAAGCCTAGGGGTGCCCTAGCCTGAAGGCTAGGGGAGCCCTAGCCTTAGCCTAGGGGAGCCTAAAGCCTAGGGGTGCCCTAGCCTGAGGCTAGGGGAGCCCTAGCCTTAGCCTAGGGGAGCCCTAGCCTAAAGCCTAGGGGTGCCCTAGGCTGAAGGCTAGGGGAGCCCTAGCCTTAGCCTAGGGGAGCCCTAGCCTAAAGCCTAGGGGTGCCCTAGCCTAAAGGCTAGGGGAGCCCTAGCCTTAGCCTAGGGCAGCCTAAAGCCTAGGGGTGCCCTAGCCTGAAGGCTAGGGGAGCCCTAGCCTTAGCCTAGGGGAGCCCTAGCCTAAAGCCTAGGGGTGCCCTAGCCTGAAGGCTAGGGGAGCCCTAGCCTTAGCCTAGGGGAGCCCTACCCTAAAGCCTAGGGGTGCCCTAGCCTGAAGGCTAGGGGAGCCCTAGCCTTAGCGTTATGGAGCCCTAGCCTAAAGCCTAGGGGTGCCCTAGCCTGAAGGCTAGGGGAGCCCTAGCCTTAGCCTAGGGGAGCCTAAAGCCTAGGGGTGCCCTAGCCTGAAAGCTAGGGGAGCCCTAGCCTTAGCCTAGAGGAAACTAAAGCCTAGGGGTGCCCTAGCCTGAAGGCTAAGGGAGCCCTAGCCTTAGCCTAGGGGAGCCCTAGCCTGAACCCTAGGGGTGCCCTAGCCTGAAGGCTAGGGGAGCCCTAGCCTTAGCCTAGGGGAGCCCTAGCCTTAGCCTAGGGGAGCCCTAGCCTGAAGCCTAGGGCTGCCCTAGCCTGAAGGCTAGGGGAGCCCTAGCCTGAAGCCTAGGGCTGCCCTAGCCTGAAGGCTAGGGGAGCCCTAGCCTTAGCCTAGGGGAGCCCTAGCCTGAAGCCTAGGGCTGCCCTTGCCTGAAGGCTAGGGGAGCCCTAGCCTTAGCCTAGGGGAGCCCTAGCCTGAAGCCTAGGGCTGCCCTAGCCTGAAGGCTAGGGGAGCCCTAGCCTTAGCCTAGGGGTGCCCTAGCCTGAAGCCTAGGGCTGCCCTAGCCTGAAGGCTAGGGGAGCCCTAGCCTTAGCCTAGGGGAGCCCTAGCCTGAAGCCTAGGGCTGCCCTAGCCTGAAGGCTAGGGGAACCCTAGCCTAAAGCATAGGGCTGACCTAGCCTGAAGGCTAGGGGAGCCCTAGCCTTAGCCTAGGGGAGCCTAAAGCCTAGGGCTGCCCTAGCCTGAAGGCTAGGGGAGCCCTAGCCTTAGCCTAGGGGAGCCTAAAGCCTAGGGCTGCCCTAGCCTGAAGGCTAGGGGAGCCCTAGCCTTAGCCTAGGGGAGCCTAAAGCCTAGGGCTGCCCTAGCCTGAAGGCTAGGGGAGCCCTAGCCTTAGCCTAGGGGAGCCCTAGCCTAAAGCCTAGGGGTGCCCTAGCCTGAAGGCTAGGGGAGCCCTAGCCTTAGCCTAGGGGAGCCCTGGCCTAAAGCCTAGGGGTGCCCTAGCCTGAAGGCTAGGGGAGCCCTTGCCTTAGCCTAGGGGAGCCCTGGCCTAAAGCCTAGGGGTGCCCTAGCCTTAAGGCTAGGGGAGCCCTAGCATTAGCCTAGGGGAGCCCTAGCCTAAAGCCTAGGGGTGCCCTAGCCTGAAGGTTGGGGAGCCCTAGCCTTAGCCTAGGGGAGCCCTAGCCTAAAGCCTAGGGGTTCCCTAGCCTGAAGGCTAGGGGAGCCCTAGCCTTAGCCTAGGGGAGCCCTAGCCTAAAGCCTAGGGGTGCCCTAGCCCGAAGGCTAGGGGAGCCCTAGCCTTAGCCTAGGGGAACCCTAGCCTAAAGCCTAGGGGTGCCCTAGCCTGAAGGCTAAGGGAGCCCTAGCCTTAGACTAGGGGAGCCCTAGCCTAAAGCCTAGGGGTGCCCTAGCCTGAAGGCTAGGGGAGCCCTAGCGTTAGCCTAGGGGAGCCTAAAGCTTAGGTCTTTCCTAGCCTGAAGGCTATGGGAGCCCTAGCCTTAGCCTAGGGGAGCCTAAAGCCTAGGGCTGCCCTAGCCTGAAGGCTAGGGGAGCCCTAGCCTTAGCCTAGGGGAGCCCTAGCCTAAAGCCTAGGGGTGCCCTAGCCTGAAGGCTAGGGGAGCCCTAGCCTTAGCCTAGGGGAGCCCTTGCCTAAAGCCTAGGGGTGCCCTAGCCTGAAGGCTAGGGGAGCCCTAGCCTTAGCCTAGGGGAGCCCTGGCCTAAAGCCTAGGGGTGCCCTAGCCTGAAGCTAGGGGAGCCCTAGCCTTAGCCTAGGGGAGCCCTAGCCTAAAGCCTAGGGGTGCCCTAGCCTGAAGGTTGGGGAGCCCTAGCCTTAGCCTAGGGGAGCCCTAGCCTAAAGCCTAGGGGTGCCCTAGCCTGAAGGCTAGGGGAGCCCTAGCCTTAGCCTAGGGGAGCCCTAGCCTAAAGCCTATGGGTGCCCTAGCCTGAAGGCTAGGGGAGCCCTAGCCTTAGCCTAGGGGAGCCCTAGCCTAAAGCCTAGGGGTGCCCTAGCCTAAAGTCTAGGGGTGCCCTAGCCTGAAGGCTAGGGGAGCCCTAGCCTTAGCCTAGGGGAGCCCTAGCCTAAAGCCCAGGGGTGGCCTAGCCTGAAGGCTAGGGGAGCCCTAGCCTTAGAATAGGGGAGCCCTAGCCTAAAGCCTAGGGGTGCCCTAGCCTGAAGGCTAGGGGAGCCCTAGCCTTAGCCTAGGGGAGCCCTAGCCTAAAGCCTAGGGGTGCCCTAGCCTGAAGGCTAGGGGAGCCCTAGCCTTAGCCTAGGGGAGCCCTAGCCTAAAGCCTAGGGGTGCCCTAGCCTGAAGGCTAGGGGAGCCCTAGCCTTAGCCTAGGGGAGCCCTAGCCTAAAGCCTAGGGGTGCCCTAGCCTGAAGGCAAGGGGAGCCCTAGCCTTAGCCTAGGGGAGCCTAAAGCCTAGGGGTGCCCTAGCCTGAAGGCTAGGGGAGCCCTAGCCTTAGCCTAGGGGAGCCTAAAGCCTAGTGGTGCCCTAGCCTGAAGGCTAGGGGTGCCCTAGCCTGAGGGCTAGGGGAGCCTAAAGCCTAGGGGTGCCCTAGCCTGAAGGCTAGGGGAGCCCTAGCCTTAGCCTAGGGGAGCCTAAAGCCTAGGGGTGCCCTAGCCTGAGGCTAGGGGAGCCCCAGCCTTAGCCTAGGGGAGCCTAAAGCCTAGGGGTGCCCTAGCCTGGAGGCTAGGGGAGCCCTAGCCTTAGCCTAGGGGAGCCTAAAGCCTAGGGTTGCCCTAGCCTGGAGGCTAGGGGAGCCCTAGCCTTAGCCTAGGGGAGCCTAAAGCCTAGGGGTGCCCTAGCCTGGAGGCTAGGGGAGCCCCAGCCTTAGCCTAGGGGATCCTAAAGCCTAGGGGTGCCCTAGCCTGAAGGCTAGGGGAGCCCTAGCCTTAGCCTAGGGGAGCCTAAAGCCTAGGGGTGCCCTAGCCTGAAGGCTAGGGGAGCCCTAGCCTTAGCCTAGGGGAGCCTAAAGCCTAGGGGTGCCCTAGCCTGAAGGCTAGGGGAGCCCTAGCCTTAGCCTAGGGGAGCCTAAAGCCTAGGTGTGCCCTAGCCTGGAGGCTAGGGGAGCCCTAGCCTTAGCCTAGGGGAGCCTAAAGTCTAGGGGTGCCCTAGCCTGGAGGCTAGGGGAGCCCTAGCCTTAGCCTAGGGGAGCCTAAAGCCTAGGGGTGCCCTAGCCTGGAGGCTAGGGGAGCCCTAGCTTTAGCCTAGGGGAGCCTAAAGCCTAGGGGTGCCCTAGCCTAGAGGCTAGGGGAGCCCTAGCCTTAGCCTAGGGGAGCCTAAAGCCTAGGGGTGCCCTAGCCTGAAGGCTAGGGGAGCCCTAGCCTTAGCCTAGGGGAGCCTAAAGCCTAAGGGTGCCCTAGCCTGAAGGCTAAGGGAGCCCTAGCCTTAGCCTAGGGGAGCCTAAAGCCTAGGGGTGCCCTAGCCTGAAGGCTAG
The DNA here is from genome assembly GCF_050624435.1 of Tenrec ecaudatus. Classification (NCBI taxonomy): domain Eukaryota; kingdom Metazoa; phylum Chordata; class Mammalia; order Afrosoricida; family Tenrecidae; genus Tenrec; species Tenrec ecaudatus. Next base: position 118,806 of record NW_027459202.1, on the reverse strand, counting down.
GGGAGCCCTAGCCTTAGCCTAGGGGAGCCTAAAGCCTAGGGGTGCCCTAGCCTGAAGGCTAGGGGAGCCCTAGCCTTAACCTAGGGGAGCCTAAAGCCTAGGGGTGCCCTAGCCTGAAGGCTAGGGGAGCCCTAGCCTTAGCCTAGGGGAGCCTAAAGCCTAGGTGTGCCCTAGCCTGAAGGCTAGGGGAGCCCTAGCCTTAGCCTAGGGGAGCCTAAATCCTAGGGGTGCCCTAGCCTGATGGCTAGGGTAGCCCTAGACTTAGCCTAGGGGAGCCTAAAGCCTAGGGGTGCTCTAGCCTGAAGGCTAGGGGAGCCCTAGCCTTAGCCTAGGGGAGCCCTAGCCTAAAGCCTAGGGGTGCCCTAGCCTGAAGGTTGGGGAGCCCTAGCCTTAGCCTAGGGGAGCCCAAGCCTAAAGCCTAGGGGTGCCCTAGCCTGAAGGCTAGGGGAGCCCTAGCCTTAGCCTAGGGGAGCCCTAGCCTAAAGCCTAGGGGTGCCCTAGCCTGAAGGCTAGGGGAGCCCTAGCCTTAGCCTAGGGGAGCCCTAGCCTAAAGCCTAGGGGTGCCCTAGCCTGAAGGCTAGGGGTGCCCTAGCCTGAGGGCTAGGGGAGCCTAAAGCCTAGGGGTGCCCTAGCCTGAAGGCTAGGGGAGCCCTAGCCTTAGCCTAGGGGAGCCTAAAGCCTAGGGGTGCCCTAGCCTGAGGCTAGGGGAGCCCCAGCCTTAGCCTAGGGGAGCCTAAAGCCTAGGGGTGCCCTAGCCTGGAGGCTAGGGGAGCCCTAGCCTTAGCCTAGGGGAGCCTAAAGCCTAGGGTTGCCCTAGCCTGGAGGCTAGGGGAGCCCTAGCCTTAGCCTAGGGGAGCCTAAAGCCTAGGGGTGCCCTAGCCTGGAGGCTAGGGGAGCCCTAGCCTTAGCCTAGGGGAGCCTAAAGTCTAGGGGTGCCCTAGCCTGGAGGCTAGGGGAGCCCTAGCCTTAGCCTAGGGGAGCCAAAAGCCTAGGGGTGCCCTAGCCTGGAGGCTAGGGGAGCCCTAGCCTTAGCCTAGGGGAGCCTAAAGCCTAGGGGTGCCCTAGCCTGAAGGCTAGGGGAGCCCTAGCCTTAGCCTAGGGGAGCCTAAAGCCTAGGGGTGCCCAAGCCTGAAGGCTAAGGGAGCCCTAGCCTTAGCCTAGGGGAGCCTAAAGCCTAGGGGTGCCCTAGCCTGAAGGCTAGGGGAGCCCTAGCCTTAGCCTAGGGGAGCCTAAAGCCTAGGTGTGCCCTAGCCTGGAGGCTAGGGGAGCCCTAGCCTTAGCCTAGGGGAGCCTAAAGTCTAGGGGTGCCCTAGCCTGGAGGCTAGGGGAGCCCTAGCCTTAGCCTAGGGGAGCCTAAAGCCTAGGGGTGCCCTAGCCTGGAGGCTAGGGGAGCCCCAGCCTTAGCCTAGGGGATCCTAAAGCCTAGGGGTGCCCTAGCCTGAAGGCTAGGGGAGCCCTAGCCTTAGCCTAGGGGAGCCTAAAGCCTAGGGGTGCCCTAGCCTGAAGGCTAGGGGAGCCCTAGCCTTAGCCTAGGGGAGCCTAAAGTCTAGGGGTGCCCTAGCCTGGAGGCTAGGGGAGCCCTAGCCTTAGCCTAGGGGAGCCTAAAGCCTAGGGGTGCCCTAGCCTGGAGGCTAGGGGAGCCCCAGCCTTAGCCTAGGGGATCCTAAAGCCTAGGGGTGCCCTAGCCTGAAGGCTAGGGGAGCCCTAGCCTTAGCCTAGGGGAGCCTAAAGCCTAGGGGTGCCCTAGCCTGAAGGCTAGGGGAGCCCTAGCCTTAGCCTAGGGGAGCCTAAAGCCTAGGGGTGCCCTAGCCTGAAGGCTAGGGGAGCCCTAGCCTTAGCCTAGGGGAGCCTAAAGCCTAGGTGTGCCCTAGCCTGGAGGCTAGGGGAGCCCTAGCCTTAGCCTAGGGGAGCCTAAAGTCTAGGGGTGCCCTAGCCTGGAGGCTAGGGGAGCCCTAGCCTTAGCCTAGGGGAGCCTAAAGCCTAGGGGTGCCCTAGCCTGGAGGCTAGGGGAGCCCTAGCTTTAGCCTAGGGGAGCCTAAAGCCTAGGGGTGCCCTAGCCTAGAGGCTAGGGGAGCCCTAGCCTTAGCCTAGGGGAGCCTAAAGCCTAGGGGTGCCCTAGCCTGGAGGCTAGGGGAGCCCTAGCTTTAGCCTAGGGGAGCCTAAAGCCTAGGGGTGCCCTAGCCTGGAGGCTAGGGGAGCCCTAGCCTTAGCCCAGGGGAGCCTAAAGCCTAGGGGTGCCCTAGCCTGGAGGCTAGGGGAGCCCCAGCCTTAGCCTAGGGGATCCTAAAGCCTAGGGGTGCCCTAGCCTGAAGGCTAGGGGAGCCCTAGCCTTAGCCTAGGGGAGCCTAAAGCCTAGGGGTGCCCTAGCCTGAAGGCTAGGGGAGCCCTAGCCTTAGCCTAGGGGAGCCTAAAGCCTAGGGGTGCCCTAGCCTGAAGGCTAGGGGAGCCCTAGCCTTAGCCTAGGGGAGCCTAAAGCCTAGGTGTGCCCTAGCCTGGAGGCTAGGGGAGCCCTAGCCTTAGCCTAGGGGAGCCTAAAGTCTAGGGGTGCCCTAGCCTGGAGGCTAGGGGAGCCCTAGCCTTAGCCTAGGGGAGCCTAAAGCCTAGGGGTGCCCTAGCCTGGAGGCTAGGGGAGCCCTAGCTTTAGCCTAGGGGAGCCTAAAGCCTAGGGGTGCCCTAGCCTAGAGGCTAGGGGAGCCCTAGCCTTAGCCTAGGGGAGCCTAAAGCCTAGGGGTGCCCTAGCCTGAAGGCTAGGGGAGCCCTAGCCTTAGCCTAGGGGAGCCTAAAGCCTAAGGGTGCCCTAGCCTGAAGGCTAAGGGAGCCCTAGCCTTAGCCTAGGGGAGCCTAAAGCCTAGGGGTGCCCTAGCCTGAAGGCTAGGGGAGCCCTAGCCTTAGCCTAGGGGAGCCTAAAGCCTAGGGGTGCCCTAGCCTGAAGGCTAGGGGAGCCCTAGCCTTAGCCTAGGGGAGCCTAAAGCCTAGGGGTGCCCTAGCCTGAAGGCTAGGGGAGCCCTAGCCTTAGCCTAGGGGAGCCTAAAGCCTAGGTGTGCCCTATCCTGAAGGCTAGGGGAGCCCTAGCCTTAGCCTAGGGGAGCCTAAATCCTAGGGGTGCCCTAGCCTGATGGCTAGGGTAGCCCTAGACTTAGCCTAGGGGAGCCTAAAGCCTAGGGGTGCTCTAGCCTGAAGGCTAGGGGAGCCCTAGCCTTAGCCTAGGGGAGCCCTAGCCTAAAGCCTAGGGGTGCCCTAGCCTGAAGGTTGGGGAGCCCTAGCCTTAGCCTAGGGGAGCCCTAGCCTAAAGCCTAGGGGTGCCCTAGCCTGAAGGCTAGGGGAGCCCTAGCCTTAGCCTAGGGGAGCCCTAGCCTAAAGCCTAGGGGTGCCCTAGCCTGAAGGCTAGGGGAGCCCTAGCCTTAGCCTAGGGGAGCCCTAGCCTAAAGCCTAGGGGTGCCCTAGCCTGAAGGCTAGGGGTGCCCTAGCCTGAGGGCTAGGGGAGCCTAAAGCCTAGGGGTGCCCTAGCCTGAAGGCTAGGGGAGCCCTAGCCTTAGCCTAGGGGAGCCTAAAGCCTAGGGGTGCCCTAGCCTGAGGCTAGGGGAGCCCCAGCCTTAGCCTAGGGGAGCCTAAAGCCTAGGGGTGCCCTAGCCTGGAGGCTAGGGGAGCCCTAGCCTTAGCCTAGGGGAGCCTAAAGCCTAGGGTTGCCCTAGCCTGGAGGCTAGGGGAGCCCTAGCCTTAGCCTAGGGGAGCCTAAAGCCTAGGGGTGCCCTAGCCTGGAGGCTAGGGGAGCCCTAGCCTTAGCCTAGGGGAGCCTAAAGTCTAGGGGTGCCCTAGCCTGGAGGCTAGGGGAGCCCTAGCCTTAGCCTAGGGGAGCCAAAAGCCTAGGGGTGCCCTAGCCTGGAGGCTAGGGGAGCCCTAGCCTTAGCCTAGGGGAGCCTAAAGCCTAGGGGTGCCCAAGCCTGAAGGCTAAGGGAGCCCTAGCCTTAGCCTAGGGGAGCCTAAAGCCTAGGGGTGCCCTAGCCTGAAGGCTAGGGGAGCCCTAGCCTTAGCCTAGGGGAGCCTAAAGCCTAGGTGTGCCCTAGCCTGGAGGCTAGGGGAGCCCTAGCCTTAGCCTAGGGGAGCCTAAAGTCTAGGGGTGCCCTAGCCTGGAGGCTAGGGGAGCCCTAGCCTTAGCCTAGGGGAGCCTAAAGCCTAGGGGTGCCCTAGCCTGGAGGCTAGGGGAGCCCCAGCCTTAGCCTAGGGGATCCTAAAGCCTAGGGGTGCCCTAGCCTGAAGGCTAGGGGAGCCCTAGCCTTAGCCTAGGGGAGCCTAAAGCCTAGGGGTGCCCTAGCCTGAAGGCTAGGGGAGCCCTAGCCTTAGCCTAGGGGAGCCTAAAGTCTAGGGGTGCCCTAGCCTGGAGGCTAGGGGAGCCCTAGCCTTAGCCTAGGGGAGCCTAAAGCCTAGGGGTGCCCTAGCCTGGAGGCTAGGGGAGCCCCAGCCTTAGCCTAGGGGATCCTAAAGCCTAGGGGTGCCCTAGCCTGAAGGCTAGGGGAGCCCTAGCCTTAGCCTAGGGGAGCCTAAAGCCTAGGGGTGCCCTAGCCTGAAGGCTAGGGGAGCCCTAGCCTTAGCCTAGGGGAGCCTAAAGCCTAGGGGTGCCCTAGCCTGAAGGCTAGGGGAGCCCTAGCCTTAGCCTAGGGGAGCCTAAAGCCTAGGTGTGCCCTAGCCTGGAGGCTAGGGGAGCCCTAGCCTTAGCCTAGGGGAGCCTAAAGTCTAGGGGTGCCCTAGCCTGGAGGCTAGGGGAGCCCTAGCCTTAGCCTAGGGGAGCCTAAAGCCTAGGGGTGCCCTAGCCTGGAGGCTAGGGGAGCCCTAGCTTTAGCCTAGGGGAGCCTAAAGCCTAGGGGTGCCCTAGCCTAGAGGCTAGGGGAGCCCTAGCCTTAGCCTAGGGGAGCCTAAAGTCTAGGGGTGCCCTAGCCTGGAGGCTAGGGGAGCCCTAGCCTTAGCCTAGGGGAGCCTAAAGCCTAGGGGTGCCCTAGCCTGGAGGCTAGGGGAGCCCCAGCCTTAGCCTAGGGGATCCTAAAGCCTAGGGGTGCCCTAGCCTGAAGGCTAGGGGAGCCCTAGCCTTAGCCTAGGGGAGCCTAAAGCCTAGGGGTGCCCTAGCCTGAAGGCTAGGGGAGCCCTAGCCTTAGCCTAGGGGAGCCTAAAGCCTAGGGGTGCCCTAGCCTGAAGGCTAGGGGAGCCCTAGCCTTAGCCTAGGGGAGCCTAAAGCCTAGGTGTGCCCTAGCCTGGAGGCTAGGGGAGCCCTAGCCTTAGCCTAGGGGAGCCTAAAGTCTAGGGGTGCCCTAGCCTGGAGGCTAGGGGAGCCCTAGCCTTAGCCTAGGGGAGCCTAAAGCCTAGGGGTGCCCTAGCCTGGAGGCTAGGGGAGCCCTAGCTTTAGCCTAGGGGAGCCTAAAGCCTAGGGGTGCCCTAGCCTAGAGGCTAGGGGAGCCCTAGCCTTAGCCTAGGGGAGCCTAAAGCCTAGGGGTGCCCTAGCCTGAAGGCTAGGGGAGCCCTAGCCTTAGCCTAGGGGAGCCTAAAGCCTAAGGGTGCCCTAGCCTGAAGGCTAAGGGAGCCCTAGCCTTAGCCTAGGGGAGCCTAAAGCCTAGGGGTGCCCTAGCCTGAAGGCTAGGGGAGCCCTAGCCTTAGCCTAGGGGAGCCTAAAGCCTAGGGGTGCCCTAGCCTAGAGGCTAGGGGAGCCCTAGCCTTAGCCTAGGGGAGCCTAAAGTCTAGGGGTGCCCTAGCCTGGAGGCTAGGGGAGCCCTAGCCTTAGCCTAGGGGAGCCTAAAGCCTAGGGGTGCCCTAGCCTGGAGGCTAGGGGAGCCCCAGCCTTAGCCTAGGGGATCCTAAAGCCTAGGGGTGCCCTAGCCTGAAGGCTAGGGGAGCCCTAGCCTTAGCCTAGGGGAGCCTAAAGCCTAGGGGTGCCCTAGCCTGAAGGCTAGGGGAGCCCTAGCCTTAGCCTAGGGGAGCCTAAAGCCTAGGGGTGCCCTAGCCTGAAGGCTAGGGGAGCCCTAGCCTTAGCCTAGGGGAGCCTAAAGCCTAGGTGTGCCCTAGCCTGGAGGCTAGGGGAGCCCTAGCCTTAGCCTAGGGGAGCCTAAAGTCTAGGGGTGCCCTAGCCTGGAGGCTAGGGGAGCCCTAGCCTTAGCCTAGGGGAGCCTAAAGCCTAGGGGTGCCCTAGCCTGGAGGCTAGGGGAGCCCTAGCTTTAGCCTAGGGGAGCCTAAAGCCTAGGGGTGCCCTAGCCTAGAGGCTAGGGGAGCCCTAGCCTTAGCCTAGGGGAGCCTAAAGCCTAGGGGTGCCCTAGCCTGAAGGCTAGGGGAGCCCTAGCCTTAGCCTAGGGGAGCCTAAAGCCTAAGGGTGCCCTAGCCTGAAGGCTAAGGGAGCCCTAGCCTTAGCCTAGGGGAGCCTAAAGCCTAGGGGTGCCCTAGCCTGAAGGCTAGGGGAGCCCTAGCCTTAGCCTAGGGGAGCCTAAAGCCTAGGGGTGCCCTAGCCTGAAGGCTAGGGGAGCCCTAGCCTTAGCCTAGGGGAGCCTAAAGCCTAGGGGTGCCCAAGCCTGAAGGCTAAGGGAGCCCTAGCCTTAGCCTAGGGGAGCCTAAAGCCTAGGGGTGCCCTAGCCTGAAGGCTAGGGGAGCCCTAGCCTTAGCCTAGGGGATCCTAAAGCCTAGGGGTGCCCTAGCCTGAAGGCTAGGGGAGCCCTAGCCTTAGCCTAGGGGAGCCTAAAGCCTAGGGGTGCCCTAGCCTGAAGGCTAGGGGAGCCCTAGCCTTAGCCTAGGGGAGCCTAAAGCCTAGGGGTGCCCTAGCCTGAAGGCTAGGGGAGCCCTAGCCTTAGCCTAGGGGAGCCTAATGCCTAGGTGTGCCCTAGCCTGGAGGCTAGGGGAGCCCTAGCCTTAGCCTAGGGGAGCCTAAATTCTAGGGGTGCCCTAGCCTGGAGGCTAGGGGAGCCCTAGCCTTAGCCTAGGGGAGCCTAAAGCCTAGGGGTGCCCTAGCCTGGAGGCTAGGGGAGCCCCAGCCTTAGCCTAGGGGATCCTAAAGCCTAGGGGTGCCCTAGCCTGAAGGCTAGGGGAGCCCTAGCCTTAGCCTAGGGGAGCCTAAAGCCTAGGGGTGCCCTAGCCTGAAGGCTAGGGGAGCCCTAGCCTTAGCCTAGGGGAGCCTAAAGCCTAGGGGTGCCCTAGCCTGAAGGCTAGGGGAGCCCTAGCCTTAGCCTAGGGGAGCCTAAAGCCTAGGTGTGCCCTAGCCTGGAGGCTAGGGGAGCCCTAGCCTTAGCCTAGGGGAGCCTAAAGTCTAGGGGTGCCCTAGCCTGGAGGCTAGGGGAGCCCTAGCCTTAGCCTAGGGGAGCCTAAAGCCTAGGGGTGCCCTAGCCTGGAGGCTAGGGGAGCCCTAGCTTTAGCCTAGGGGAGCCTAAAGCCTAGGGGTGCCCTAGCCTGGAGGCTAGGGGAGCCCTAGCCTTAGCCTAGGGGAGCCTAAAGCCTAGGGGTGCCCTAGCCTGAAGGCTAGGGGAGCCCTAGCCTTAGCCTAGGGGAGCCTAAAGCCTAGGGGTGCCCAAGCCTGAAGGCTAAGGGAGCCCTAGCCTTAGCCTAGGGGAGCCTAAAGCCTAGGGGTGCCCTAGCCTGAAGGCTAGGGGAGCCCTAGCCTTAGCCTAGGGGATCCTAAAGCCTAGGGGTGCCCTAGCCTGAAGGCTAGGGGAGCCCTAGCCTTAGCCTAGGGGAGCCTAAAGCCTAGGGGTGCCCTAGCCTGAAGGCTAGGGGAGCCCTAGCCTTAGCCTAGGGGAGCCTAAAGCCTAGGGGTGCCCTAGCCTGAAGGCTAGGGGAGCCCTAGCCTTAGCCTAGGGGAGCCTAAAGCCTAGGGGTGCCCTAGCCTGAAGGCTAGGGGAGCCCTAGCCTTAGCCTAGGGGAGCCTAAAGCCTAGGGGTGCCCTAGCCTGAAGGCTAGGGGAGCCCTAGCCTTAGCCTAGGGGAGCCTAAATCCTAGGGGTGCCCTAGCCTGATGGCTAGGGTAGCCCTAGCCTTAGCCTAGGGGAGCCTAAAGCCTAGGGGTGCTCTAGCCTGAAGGCTAGGGGAGCCCTAGCCTTAGCCTAGGGGAGCCTAAAGCCTAGGGGTGCCCTAGCCTGAAGGCTAGGGGAGCCCTAGCCTTAGCCTAGGGGAGCCTGAAGCCTAGGGGTGCCCTAGCCTGAAGGCTAGGGGAGCCCTAGCCTTAGCCTAGGGGAGCCTAAAGCCTAGGGGTGCCCTAGCCTGAAGGCTAGGGGAGCCCTAGCCTTAGCCTAGGGAAGTCTAAAGCCTAGGGGTGCCCTAGCCTGAAGGCTAGGGGAGCCCTAGCCTTAGCCTAGGAGTAGCCTAAAGCCTAGGGGTGCCCTAGCCTGAAGGCTAGGGGAGCCCTAGCCTTAGCCTAGGGGAGCCTAAAGCCTAGGGGTGCCCTAGCCTGAAGGCTAGGGGAGCCCTAGCCTTAGCCTAGGGGAGCCTAAAGCCAAGGGGTGCCCTAGCCTGAAGGGTAGGGGAGCCCTAGCCTTAGACTAGGGGAGCCTAGAACCTAGGGGTGCCCTAGCCTGAAGGCTAGGGGTGCCCTAGCCGGAAGGCTAGGGGAGCCCTAGCCGGAAGCCTAGGGGAGCCCTAGCATGAAGGCTAGGGGTGCCCTAGCCGGAAGGCTAGGGGAGCCCTAGCCGGAAGCCTAGGGGAGCCCTAGCCTGAAGCCTAGGGGTGCCCTAGCCAGAAGGCTAGGGGAGCCCTACCCGGAAGCCTAGGGGAGCCCTAGCCTGAAGGCTAGGGGTGCCCTAGCCGGAAGGCTAGGGGAGCCCTAGCCGGAAGCCTAGGGGAGCCCTAGCCTGAAGCCTAGGGGTGCCCTAGCCGGAAGGCTAGGGGAGCCCTAGCCGGAAGCCTAGGGGAGCCCTAGCCTGAAGCCTAGGGGTGCCCTAGCCTGAAGGCTAGGGGAGCCCTAGCCTTAGCCTAGGGGAGCCTAAAGCCTAGGGCTGCCCTAGCTGAAGGCTAGGGGAGCCCTAGCCTTAGCCTAGGGGAGCCTAAAGCCTAGGGCTGCCCTAGCCTGAAGGCTAGGGGAGCCCTAGCCTTAGCCTAGGGGAGCCTAAAGCCTAGGGGTGCCCTAGCCTGGAGGCTAGGGGAGCCCTAGCCTTAGCCTAGGGGAGCCTAAAGCCTAGGGGTGCCCTAGCCTGAAGGCTAGGGGAGCCCTAGCCTTAGCCTAGGGGAGCCTAAAGCCTAGGGGTGCCCAAGCCTGAAGGCTAAGGGAGCCCTAGCCTTAGCCTAGGGGAGCCTAAAGCCTAGGGGTGCCCTAGCCTGAAGGCTAGGGGAGCCCTAGCCTTAGCCTAGGGGATCCTAAAGCCTAGGGGTGCCCTAGCCTGAAGGCTAGGGGAGCCCTAGCCTTAGCCTAGGGGAGCCTAAAGCCTAGGGGTGCCCTAGCCTGAAGGCTAGGGGAGCCCTAGCCTTAGCCTAGGGGAGCCTAAAGCCTAGGGGTGCCCTAGCCTGAAGGCTAGGGGAGTCCTAGCCTTAGCCTAGGGGAGCCTAAAGCCTAGGTGTGCCCTAGCCTGAAGGCTAGGGGAGCCCTAGCCTTAGCCTAGGGGAGCCTAAATCCTAGGGGTGCCCTAGCCTGATGGCTAGGGTAGCCCTAGACTTAGCCTAGGGGAGCCTAAAGCCTAGGGGTGCTCTAGCCTGAAGGCTAGGGGAGCCCTAGCCTTAGCCTAGGGGAGCCTAAAGCCTAGGGGTGCCCTAGCCTGAAGGCTAGGGGAGCCCTAGCCTTAGCCTAGGGGAGCCTAAAGCCTAGGGGTGCCCTAGCCTGAAGGCTAGGGGAGCCCTAGCCTTAGCCTAGGGGAGCCTGAAGCCTAGGGGTGCCCTAGCCTGAAGGCTAGGGGAGCCCTAGCCTTAGCCTAGGGGAGCCTTAAGCCTAAGGGTGCCCTAGCCTGAAGGCTAGGGGAGCCCTAGCCTTAGCCTAGGGAAGCCTAAAGCCTAGGGGTGCCCTAGCCTGAAGGCTAGGGGAGCCCTAGCCTTATCCTAGGAGTAGCCTAAAGCCTAGGGGTGCCCTAGCCTGAAGGCTAGGGGAGCCCTAGCCTTAGCCTAGGGGAGCCTAAAGCCAAGGGGTGCCCTAGCCTGAAGGCTAGGGGAGCCCTAGCCTTAGCCTAGGGGAGCCTAAATCCTAGGGGTGCCCTAGCCTGAAGGCTAGGGGTACCCTAGCCGGAAGGCTAGGGGAGCCCTTGCCGGAAGCCTAGGGGAGCCCTAGCCTGAAGGCTAGGGGTGCCCTAGCCGGATGGCTAGTGGAGCCCTAGCCGGAAGCCTAGGGGAGCCCTAGCCTAAATTCTAGGGGTGCCCTAGCCTAAAGCCTAGGGGTGCCCTAGCCTGAAGGCTAGGGGAGCCCTATCCTTAGCCTAGGGGAGCCCTAGCCTAAAGCCTAGGGGTGCCCTAGCCTGAAGGCTAGGGGTGCCCTAGCCTGAAGGCTAGGGGAGCCCTAGCCTAAAGCCTAGGGGTGCCCTAGCCTGAAGGCTAGGGGAACCCTAGCCTTCGCCTAGGGGAGCCCTAGCCTAAAGCCTAGGGGTGCCCTAGCCTGAAGGCTAGGGGAGCCCTAGCCTTAGAATAGGGGAGCCCTAGCCTAAAGCCTAGGGGTGCCCTAGCCTGAAGGCTAGGTGAGCCCTAGCCTTATCCTAGGGGAGCCCTAGCCTAAAGCCTAGGGGTGCCCTAGCCTGAAGGCTAGGGGAGCCCTAGCCTTAGCCTAGGGGAGCCCTAGCCTAAAGACTAGGGGTGCCCTAGCCTGAAGGCTAGGGGAGCCCTAGCCTTAGAATAGGGGAGCCCTAGCCTAAAGCCTAGGGGTGCCCTAGCCTGAAGGCTAGGGGAGCCCTAGCCTTAGCCTAGGGGAGCCCTAGCCTAAAGCCTAGGGGTGCCCTAGCCTGAAGGCTAGGGGAGCCCTAGCCTTAGCCTAGGGGAGCCCTAGCCTAAAGCCTAGGGGTGCCCTAGCCTGAAGGCAAGGGGAGCCCTAGCCTTAGCCTAGGGGAGCCTAAAGCCTAGGGGTGCCCTAGCCTGAAGGCTAGGGGAGCCCTAGCCTTAGCCTAGGGGAGCCTAAAGCCTAGGGGTGCCCTAGCCTGAAGGCTAGGGGTGCCCTAGCCTGAGGGCTAGGGGAGCCCTAGCCTTAGCCTAGGGGAGCCTAAAGCCTAGGGGTGCCCTAGCCTTCAGGCTAGGGGAGCCCTAGCCTTAGCCTAGGGGGGCCTAAAGCCTAGGGGTGCCCTAGCCTGAAGGCTAGGGGAGCCCTAGCCTTAGCCTAGGGGAGCCTAAAGCCTAGGGGTGCCCTAGCCTGAAGGCTAGGGGAGCCCTAGCCTTAGCCTAGGGGAGCCTAAAGCCTAGGGGTGCCCTAGCCTGAGGCTAGGGGAGCCCTAGCCTTAGCCTAGGGGAGCCTAAAGCCTAGGGGTGTCCTAGCCTGGAGGCTAGGGGAGCCCTAGCCTTAGCCTAGGGGAGCCTAAAGCCTAGGGTTGCCCTAGCCTGGAGGCTAGGGGAGCCCTAGCCTTAGCCTAGGGGAGCCTAAAGCCTAGGGGTGCCCTAGCCTGGAGGCTAGGGGAGCCCTAGCCTTAGCGTAGGGGAGCCTAAAGCCTAGGGGTGCCCTAGCCTGGAGGCTAGGGGAGCCCTAGCCTTAGCGTAGGGGAGCCTAAAGCCTAGGGGTGCCCTAGCCTGGAGGCTAGGGGAGCCCTAGCCTTAGCCTAGGGGAGCCTAAAGCCTAGGGGTGCCCTAGCCTGGAGGCTAGGGGAGCCCTAGCCTTAGCCTAGGGGAGCCTAAAGCCTAGGGGTGCCCTAGCCTGAAGGCTAGGGGAGCCCTAGTCTTAGCCTAGGGGAGCCTAAAGCCTAGGGGTGCCCTAGCCTGAAGGCTAGGGGAGCCCTAGCCTTAGCCTAGGGGAGCCTAAAGCCTAGGGGTGCCCTAGCCTGAATGCTAGGGGAGCCCTAGCCTTAGCCTAGGGGAGCCTAAAGCCTAGGGGTGCCCTAGCCTGAAGGCTAGGGGAGCCCTAGCCTTAGCCTAGGGGAGCCTAAAGCCTAGGTGTGCCCTAGCCTGAAGGCTAGGGGAGCCCTAGCCTTAGCCTAGGGGAGCCTAAATCCTAGGGGTGCCCTATCCTGATGGCTAGGGTAGCCCTAGACTTAGCCTAGGGGAGCCTAAAGCCTAGGGGTGCTCTAGCCTGAAGGCTAGGGGAGCCCTAGCCTTAGCCTAGGGGAGCCTAAAGCCTAGGGGTGCCCTAGCCTGAAGGCTAGGGGAGCCCTAGCCTTAGCCTAGTGGAGCCTAAAGCCTAGGGGTGCCCTAGCCTGAAGGCTAGGGGAGCCCTAGCCTTAGCCTAGGGGAGCCTGAAGCCTAGGGGTGCCCTAGCCTGAAGGCTAGGGGAGCCCTAGCCTTAGCCTAGGGGAGCCTAAAGCCTAGGGGTGCCCTAGCCTGAAGGCTAGGGGAGCCCTAGCCTTAGCCTAGGGGAGCCTAAAGCCTAGGGCTGCCCTAGCCTGAAGGCTAGGGGAGCCCTAGCCTTAGCCTAGGGGAGCCTAAAGCCTAGGGGTGCCCTAGCCTGAAGGCTAGGGGAGCCCTAGCCTTAGCCTAGGGGAGCCTAAAGCCAAGGGGTGCCCTAGCCTGAAGGCTAAGGGAGCCCTAGCCTTAGCCTAGGGGAGCCCTAGCCTGAAACCTAGGGGTGCCCTAGCCTGAAGGCTAGGGGAGCCCTAGCTTTAGCCTAGGGGAGCCCTAGCCTAAACCCTAGGGGTGCCCTAGCCTGAAGGCTAGGGGAGCCCTAGCTTTAGCCTAGGGGAGCCCTAGCCTAAACCCTAGGGGTGCCCTAGCCTGAAGGCTAGGAGAGCCCTAGCCTTAGCCTAGGGGAGCCCTAGCCTGAAGCCTAGGGCTGCCCTAGCCTGAAGGCTAGGGGAGCCCTAGCCTTAGCCTAGGGGTGCCCTAGCCTGAAGCCTAGGGCTGCCCTAGCCTGAAGGCTAGGGGAGCCCTAGCCTTAGCCTAGGGGAGCCCTAGCCTGAAGCCTAGGGCTGCCCTAGCCTGAAGGCTAGGGGTGCCCTAGCCTAAAGCCTAGGGCTGCCCTTGCCTGAAGGCTAGGGGAGCCCTAGCCTTAGCCTAGGGGAGCCTAAAGCCTAGGGCTGCCCTAGCTGAAGGCTAGGGGAGCCCTAGCCTTAGCCTAGGGGAGCCTAAAGCCTAGGGCTGCCCTAGCCTGAAGGCTAGGGGAGCCCTAGCCTTAGCCTAGGGGAGCCTAAAGCCTAGGGCTGCCCTAGCCTGAAGGCTAGGGGAGCCCTAGCCTTAGCCTAGTGGAGCCCTAGCCTAAAGCCTAGGGGTGCCCTAGCCTGAAGGCTAGGGGAGCCCTAGCCTTAGCCTAGGGGAGCCCTAGCCTAAAGCCTAGGGGTGCCCTAGCCTGAAGGCTAGGGGAGCCCTAGCCTTAGCCTAGGGGAGCCCTAGCCAAAAGCCTAGGGGTGCCCTAGCCTGAAGGCTAGGGGAGCCCTAGCCTTAGCCTAGGGGAGCCCTAGCCTAAAGCCTAGGGGTGCCCTAGCCTGAAGGCTAGGGGAGCCCTAGCCTTAGCATAGGGGAGCCCTGGCCTAAAGACTAGGGATGCCCTAGCCTGAAGGCTAGGGGAGCCCTAGCCTTAGTCTAGGGGAGCCCTTGCCTAAAGCCTAGGGGTGCCCTAGCCTGAAGGCTAGGGGAGCCCTAGCCTTAGCCTAGGGGAGCCCTAGCCTAAAGCCTAGGGGTGCCCTAGCCTGAAGGCTAGGGGAGCCCTAGCCTTAGCCTAGGGGAGCCCTAGCCTAAAGCCTAGGGGTGCCCTAGCCTGAAGGTTGGGGAGCCCTAGCCTTAGCCTAGGGGAGCCCTAGCCTAAAGCCTTGGGGTGCCCTAGCCTGAAGGCTAGGGGAGCCCTAGCCTTAGCCTAGGGGAGCCCTAGCCTAAAGCCTAGGGGTGCCCTAGCCTGAAGGCTAGGGGAGCCCTAGCCTTAGCCTAGGGGAGCCCTAGCCTAAAGCCTAGGGGTGCCCTAGCCTGAAGGCTAGTGGAGCCCTAGCCTTAGCCTAGGGGAGCCCTAGCCTTAGCCTAGGGGAGCCTAAAGCCTATGGGTGCCCTAGCCTGAAGGCTAGGGGAGCCCTAGCCTTAGCCTAGGGGAGCCTAAAGCCTAGGGGTGCCCTAGCCTGAAGGCTAGGGGAGCCCTAGCCTTAGCCTAGGGGAGCCTAAAGCCTAGGGGTGCCATAGCCTGAAGGCTAGGGGAGCCCTAGCCTTAGCCTAGGGGAGCCTAAAGCCTAGGGGTGCCCTAGCCTGAGGCTAGGGGAGCCCTAGCCTTAGCGTAGGGGAGCCTAAAGCCTAGGGTTGCCCTAGCCTGGAGGCTAGGGGAGCCCTAGCCTTAGCCTAGGGGAGCCTAAAGCCTAGGGGTGCCCTAGCCTGGAGGCTAGGGGAGCCCTAGCCATAGCCTAGGGGAGCCTAAAGCCTAGGGGTGCCCTAGCCTGAAGGCTAGGGGAGCCCTAGCCTTAGCCTAGGGGAGCCTAAAGCCTAGGTGTGCCCTAGCCTGAAGGCTAGGGGAGCCCTAGCCTTAGCCTAGGGGAGCCTAAATCCTAGGGGTGCCCTATCCTGATGGCTAGGGTAGCCCTAGACTTAGCCTAGGGGAGCCTAAAGCCTAGGGGTGCTCTAGCCTGAAGGCTAGGGGAGCCCTAGCCTTAGCCTAAGGGAGCCTAAAGCCTAGGGGTGCCCTAGCCTGAAGGCTAGGGGAGCCCTAGCCTTAGCCTAGGGGAGCCTAAAGCCTAGGGGTGCCCTAGCCTGAAGGCTAGGGGAGCCCTAGCCTTAGCCTAGGGGAGCCTAAAGCCTAGGGCTGCCCTAGCTGAAGGCTAGGGGAGCCCTAGCCTTAGCCTAGGGGAGCCTAAAGCCTAGGGCTGCCCTAGCCTGAAGGCTAGGGGAGCCCTAGCCTTAGCCTAGGGGAGCCTAAAGCCTAGGGCTGCCCTAGCCTGAAGGCTAGGGGAGCCCTAGCCTTAGCCTAGTGGAGCCCTAGCCTAAAGCCTAGGGGTGCCCTAGCCTGAAGGCTAGGGGAGCCCTAGCCTTAGCCTAGGGGAGCCCTAGCCTAAAGCCTAGGGGTGCCCTAGCCTGAAGGCTAGGGGAGCCCTAGCCTTAGCCTAGGGGAGCCCTAGCCAAAAGCCTAGGGGTGCCCTAGCCTGAAGGCTAGGGGAGCCCTAGCCTTAGCCTAGGGGAGCCCTAGCCTAAAGCCTAGGGGTGCCCTAGCCTGAAGGCTAGGGGAGCCCTAGCCTTAGCATAGGGGAGCCCTGGCCTAAAGACTAGGGATGCCCTAGCCTGAAGGCTAGGGGAGCCCTAGCCTTAGCCTAGGGGAGCCCTAGCCTAAAGCCTAGGGGTGCCCTAGCCTGAAGGCTAGGGGAGCCCTAGCCTTAGCCTAGGGGAGCCCTAGCCTAAAGCCTAGGGGTGCCCTAGCCTGAAGGCTAGGGGAGCCCTAGCCTTAGCCTAGGGGAGCCCTAGCCTAAAGCCTAGGGGTGCCCTAGCCTGAAGGTTGGGGAGCCCTAGCCTTAGCCTAGGGGAGCCCTAGCCTAAAGCCTTGGGGTGCCCTAGCCTGAAGGCTAGGGGAGCCCTAGCCTTAGCCTAGGGGAGCCCTAGCCTAAAGCCTAGGGGTGCCCTAGCCTGAAGGCTAGGGGAGCCCTAGCCTTAGCCTAGGGGAGCCCTAGCCTAAAGCCTAGGGGTGCCCTAGCCTGAAGGCTAGTGGAGCCCTAGCCTTAGCCTAGGGGAGCCCTAGCCTTAGCCTAGGGGAGCCTAAAGCCTATGGGTGCCCTAGCCTGAAGGCTAGGGGAGCCCTAGCCTTAGCCTAGGGGAGCCTAAAGCCTAGGGGTGCCCTAGCCTGAAGGCTAGGGGAGCCCTAGCCTTAGCCTAGGGGAGCCTAAAGCCTAGGGGTGCCCTAGCCTGAAGGCTAGGGGAGCCCTAGCCTTAGCCTAGGGGAGCCTAAAGCCTAGGGGTGCCCTAGCCTGAGGCTAGGGGAGCCCTAGCCTTAGCGTAGGGGAGCCTAAAGCCTAGGGTTGCCCTAGCCTGGAGGCTAGGGGAGCCCTAGCCTTAGCCTAGGGGAGCCTAAAGCCTAGGGGTGCCCTAGCCTGGAGGCTAGGGGAGCCCTAGCCTTAGCCTAGGGGAGCCTAAAGCCTAGGGGTGCCCTAGCCTGAAGGCTAGGGGAGCCCTAGCCTTAGCCTAGGGGAGCCTAAAGCCTAGGTGTGCCCTAGCCTGAAGGCTAGGGGAGCCCTAGCATTAGCCTAGGGGAGCCTAAATCCTAGGGGTGCCCTATCCTGATGGCTAGGGTAGCCCTAGACTTAGCCTAGGGGAGCCTAAAGCCTAGGGGTGCTCTAGCCTGAAGGCTAGGGGAGCCCTAGCCTTAGCCTAAGGGAGCCTAAAGCCTAGGGGTGCCCTAGCCTGAAGGCTAGGGGAGCCCTAGCCTTAGCCTAGGGGAGCCTAAAGCCTAGGGGTGCCCTAGCCTGAAGGCTAGGGGAGCCCTAGCCTTAGCCTAGGGGAGCCTGAAGCCTAGGGGTGCCCTAGCCTGAAGGCTAGGGGAGCCCTAGCGTTAGCCTAGGGGAGCCTAAAGCCTAGGGGTGCCCTAGCCTGAAGGCTAGGGGAGCCCTAGCCTTAGCCTAGGGGAGCCTAAAGCCTAGGGGTGCCCTAGCCTGAAGGCTAGGGGAGCCCTAGCCTTAGCCTAGGGGAGCCTAAAGCCTAGGGGTGCCCTAGCCTGAAGGCTAGGGGAGCCCTAGCCTTAGCCTAGGGGAGCCTAAAGCCAAGGGTTGCCCTAGCCTGAAGGGTAGGGGAGCCCTAGCCTTAGCCTAGGGGAGCCTAAAACCTAGGGGTGCCCTAGCCGGAAGGCTAGGGGAGCCCTAGCCGGAAGCCTAGGGGAGCCCTAGCCGGAAGACTAGGGGTGCCCTAGCCGGAAGGCTAGGGGTGCCCTAGCCGGAAGGCTAAGGGAGCCCTAGCCGGAAGCCTAGGGGAGCCCTAGCCTGAAGCCTAGGGGTGCCCTAGCCAGAAGGCTAGGGGAGCCCTAGCCGGAAGCCTAGGGGAGCCCTAGCCTGAAGGCTAGGGGTGCCCTAGCCGGAAGGCTAGGGGAGCCCTAGCCGGAATCCTAGGGGAGCCCTAGCCTGAAGCCTAGGGGTGCCCTAGCCGGAAGGCTAGGGGAGCCCTAGCCGGAAGCCTAGGGGAGCCCTAGCCTAAAGCCTAGGGGTGCCCTAGCCTGAAGGCTAGAGGAGCCCTAGCCTTAGCCTAGGGGAGCCTAAAGCCTAGGGGTGCCCTAGCCTGAAGGCTAGGGGAGCCCTAGCCTTAGCCTAGGGGAGCCCTAGCCTAATTCCTAGGGGTGCCCTAGCCTGAAGGATAGGGGAGACCTAGCCTTAGCCTAGGGGAGCCTAAAGCCTAGGGGTGCCCTAGCCTGAAGGATAGGGGAGCCCTAGCCTTAGCCTAGGGGAGCCTAAAGCCTAGGGGTGCCCTAGCCTGAAGGATAGGGGAGCTCTAGCCTTAGCCTAGGGGAGCCCTAGCCTAAAGCCTAGGGGTGCCCTAGCCTGAAGGCTAGGGGAGCCCTAGCCTTAGCCTAGGGGAGCCTAAAGCCTAGGGGTGCCCTAGCCTGAAGGCTAGGGGAGCCCTAGCCTTAGCCTAGGGGTGCCCTAGCCTAAAGCCTAGGGGTGCCCTAGCCTGAAGGCTAGGGGAGCCCTAGCCTTAGCCTAGGGGAGCCCTACCCTAAAGCCTAGGGGTGCCCTAGCCTGAAGGCTAGGGGAGCCCTAGCCTTAGCGTTATGGAGCCCTAGCCTAAAGCCTAGGGGTGCCCTAGCCTGAAAGCTAGGGGAGCCCTAGCCTTAGCCTAGGGGACCCTAAAGCCTAGGGGTGCCCTAGCCTGAAGGCTAAGGGAGCCCTAGCCTTAGCCTAGGGGAGCCCTAGCCTGAAACCTAGGGGTGCCCTAGCCTGAAGGCTAGGGGAGCCCTAGCTTTAGCCTAGGGGAGCCCTAGCCTAAACCCTAGGGGTGCCCTAGCCTGAAGGCTAGGAGAGCCCTAGCCTTAGCCTAGGGGAGCCCTAGCCTGAAGCCTAGGGCTGCCCTAGCCTGAAGGCTAGGGGAGCCCTAGCCTTAGCCTAGGGGTGCCCTAGCCTGAAGCCTAGGGCTGCCCTAGCCTGAAGGCTAGGGGAGCCCTAGCCTTAGCCTAGGGGAGCCCTAGCCTGAAGCCTAGGGCTGCCCTAGCCTGAAGGCTAGTGGAGCCCTAGCCTAAAGCCTAGGGCTGCCCTTGCCTGAAGGCTAGGGGAGCCCTAGCCTTAGCCTAGGGGAGCCTAAAGCCTAGGGCTGCCCTAGCTTAAGGCTAGGGGAGCCCTAGCCTTAGCCTAGGGGAGCCTAAAGCCTAGGGCTGCCCTAGCCTGAAGGCTAGGGAAGCCCTAGCCTTAGCCTAGGGGAGCTTAAAGCCTAGGGCTGCCCTAGCCTGAAGGCTAGGGGAGCCCTAGCCTTAGCCTAGTGGAGCCCTAGCCTAAAGCCTAGGGGTGCCCTAGCCTGAAGGCTAGGGGAGCCCTAGCCTTAGCCTAGGGGAGCCCTAGCCTAAAGCCTAGGGGTGCCCTAGCCTGAAGGCTAGGGGAGCCCTAGCCTTAGCCTAGGGGAGCCCTAGCCAAAAGCCTAGGGGTGCCCTAGCCTGAAGGCTAGGGGAGCCCTAGCCTTAGCCTAGGGGAGCCCTAGCCTAAAGCCTAGGGGTGCCCTAGCCTGAAGGATAGGGGAGCCCTAGCCTTAGCATAGGGGAGCCCTGGCCTAAAGACTAGGGGTGCCCTAGCCTGAAGGCTAGGGGAGCCCTAGCCTTAGCCTAGGGGAGCCCTAGCCTGAAGGCTAGGGGAGCCCTAGCCTTAGCCTAGGGGAGCCCTAGCCTAAAGCCTAGGGGTGCCCTAGCCTGAAGGCTAGGGGAGCCCTAGCCTTAGCCTAGGGGAGCCATAGCCTAAAGCCTAGGGGTGCCCTAGCCTGAAGGCTAGGGGAGCCCAAGCCTTAGCCTAGGGGAGCCCTAGCCTAAAGCCTAGGGGTGCCCTAGCCTGAAGGCTAGGGGAGCCCTAGCCTTAGCCTAGGGGAGCCCTAGCCTAAAGCCTAGGGGTGCCCTAGCCTGAAGGTTGGGGAGCCCTAGCCTTAGCCTAGGGGAGCCCTAGCCTAAAGCCTTGGGGTGCCCTAGCCTGAAGGATAGGGGAGCCCTAGCCTTAGCCTAGGGGAGCCCTAGCCTAAAGCCTAGGGGTGCCCTAGCCTGAAGGCTAGGGGAGCCCTAGCCTTAGCCTAGGGGAGCCCTAGCCTAAAGCCTAGGGGTGCCCTAGCCTGAAGGCTAAGGGAGCCCTAGCCTTAGCCTAGGGGAGCCCTAGCCTAAAGCCTAGGGGTGCCCTAGCCTGAAGGCTAGGGGAGCCCTAGCCTTAGCCTAGGGGAGTCCTAGCCTAAAGCCTAGGGGTGCCCTAGCCTAAAGCCTAGGGGTGCCCTAGCCTGAAGGCTAGGGGAGCCCTAGCCTTAGCCTAGGGGAGCCCTAGCCTAAAGCCTAGGGGTGCCCTAGCCTGAAGGCTAGGGGAGCTCTAGCCTTAGCCTAGGGGAGCCCTAGCCTAAAGCCTAGGGGTGCCCTAGCCTGAAGGCTAGGGGAGCCCTAGCCTTAGCCTAGGGGAGCCTAAAGCCTAGGGTTGCCCTAGCCTGAAGGCTAGGGGAGCCCTAGCCTTAGCCTAGGGGAGCCTAAAGCCTAGGGGTGCCCTAGCCTGAAGGCTAGGGGAGCCCTAGCCTTAGCCTAGGGGAGCCCTAGCCTAAAGCCTAGGGGTGCCCTAGCCTGAAGGCTAGGGGAGCCCTAGCCTTAGCCTAGGGGAGCCCTACCCTAAAGCCTAGGGGAGGCCTAGCCTGAAGGCTAGGGGAGCCCTAGCCTTAGCGTTATGGAGCCCTAGCCTAAAGCCTAGGGGTGCCCTAGCCTGAAAGCTAGGGGAGCCCTAGCCTTAGCCTAGAGGACACTAAAGCCTAGGGGTGCCCTAGCCTGAAGGCTAAGGGAGCCCTAGCCTTAGCCTAGGGGAGCCCTAGCCTGAACCCTAGGGGTGCCCTAGCCTGAAGGCTAGGGGAGCCCTAGCCTTAGCCTAGGGGAGCCCTAGCCTGAACCCTAGGGGGGCCCTAGCCTGAAGGCTAGGGGAGCCCTAGCCTTAGCCTAGGGGAGCCCTAGCCTGAAGCCTAGGGCTGCCCTAGCCTGAAGGCTAGGGGAGCCCTAGCCTTAGCCTAGGGGTGCCCTAGCCTGAAGCCTAGGGCTGCCCTAGCCTGAAGGCTAGGGGAGCCCTAGCCTTAGCCTAGGGGAGCCCTAGCCTGAAGCCTAGGGCTGCCCTAGCCTGAAGGCTAGGGGAGCCCTAGCCTTAGCCTAGGGGAGCCCTAGCCTGAAGCCTAGGGCTGCCCTAGCCTGAAGGCTAGGGGAGCCCTAGCCTTAGCCTAGGGGAGCCTAAAGCCTAGGGCTGCCCTAGCCTGAAGGCTAGGGGAGCCCTAGCCTTAGCCTAGGGGAGCCTAAAGCCTAGGGCTGCCCTAGCCTGAAGGCTAGGGGATCCCTAGCCTTATCCTAGGGGAGCCTAAAGCCTAGGGCTGCCCTAGCCTGAAGGCTAGGGGAGCCCTAGCCTTAGCCTAGTGGAGCCCTATCCTAAAGCCTAGGGGTGCCCTAGCCTGAAGGCTAGGGGAGCCCTAGCCTTAGCCTAGGGGAGCCCTAGCCTAAAGCCTAGGGGTGCCCTAGCCTGAAGGCTAGGGGAGCCCTAGCCTTAGCCTAGGGGAGCCCTAGCCTAAAGCCTAGGGGTGCCCTAGCCTGAAGGCTAGGGGAGCCCTAGCCTTAGCCTAGGGGAGCCCTAGCCTAAAGCCTAGGGGTGCCCTAGCCTGAAGGCTAGGGGAGCCCTAGCCTTAGCATAGGGGAGCCCTAGCCTAAAGCCTAGGGGTGCCCTAGCCTGAAGGCTAGGGGAGCCCTAGCCTTAGCCTAGGGGAGCCCTAGCCTAAAGCCTAGGGGTGCCCTAGCCTAAATGCTAGGGGAGCCCTAGCCTTAGCCTAGGGGAACCCTAGCCTAAAGCCTAGGGGTGCCCTAGCCTGAAGGCTAGGGGAGCCCTAGCCTTAGCCTAGGGGAGCCCTAGCCTAAAGCCTAGGGGTGCCCTAGCCTGAAGGTTGGGGAGCCCTAGCCTTAGCCTAGGGGAGCCCTAGCCTAAAGCCTAGGGGTGCCCTAGCCTGAAGGCTAGGGGAGCCCTAGCCTTAGCCTAGGGGAGCCCTAGCCTAAAGCCTAGGGGTGCCCTAGCCTGAAGGTTGGGGAGCCCTAGCCTTAGCCTAGGGGAGCCCTAGCCTAAAGCCTAGGGGTGCCCTAGCCTGAAGGCTAGGGGAGCCCTAGCCTTAGCCTAGGGGAGCCCTAGCCTAAAGCCTAGGGGTGCCCTAGCCTGAAGGTTGGGGAGCCCTAGCCTGAAGCCTAGGGCTGCCCTAGCCTGAAGGCTAGGGGTGCCCTAGCCTAAAGCCTAGGGCTGCCCTTGCCTGAAGGCTAGGGGAGCCCTAGCCTTAGCCTAGGGGAGCCTAAAGCCTAGGGCTGCCCTAGCTGAAGGCTAGGGGAGCCCTAGCCTTAGCCTAGGGGAGCCTAAAGCCTAGGGCTGCCCTAGCCTGAAGGCTAGGGGAGCCCTAGCCTTAGCCTAGGGGAGCCTAAAGCCTAGGGCTGCCCTAGCCTGAAGGCTAGGGGAGCCCTAGCCTTAGCCTAGTGGAGCCCTAGCCTAAAGCCTAGGGGTGCCCTAGCCTGAAGGCTAGGGGAGCCCTAGCCTTAGCCTAGGGGAGCCCTAGCCTAAAGCCTAGGGGTGCCCTAGCCTGAAGGCTAGGGGAGCCCTAGCCTTAGCCTAGGGGAGCCCTAGCCAAAAGCCTAGGGGTGCCCTAGCCTGAAGGCTAGGGGAGCCCTAGCCTTAGCCTAGGGGAGCCCTAGCCTAAAGCCTAGGGGTGCCCTAGCCTGAAGGCTAGGGGAGCCCTAGCCTTAGCATAGGGGAGCCCTGGCCTAAAGACTAGGGATGCCCTAGCCTGAAGGCTAGGGGAGCCCTAGCCTTAGTCTAGGGGAGCCCTTGCCTAAAGCCTAGGGGTGCCCTAGCCTGAAGGCTAGGGGAGCCCTAGCCTTAGCCTAGGGGAGCCCTAGCCTAAAGCCTAGGGGTGCCCTAGCCTGAAGGCTAGGGGAGCCCTAGCCTTAGCCTAGGGGAGCCCTAGCCTAAAGCCTAGGGGTGCCCTAGCCTGAAGGTTGGGGAGCCCTAGCCTTAGCCTAGGGGAGCCCTAGCCTAAAGCCTTGGGGTGCCCTAGCCTGAAGGCTAGGGGAGCCCTAGCCTTAGCCTAGGGGAGCCCTAGCCTAAAGCCTAGGGGTGCCCTAGCCTGAAGGCTAGGGGAGCCCTAGCCTTAGCCTAGGGGAGCCCTAGCCTAAAGCCTAGGGGTGCCCTAGCCTGAAGGCTAGTGGAGCCCTAGCCTTAGCCTAGGGGAGCCCTAGCCTTAGCCTAGGGGAGCCTAAAGCCTATGGGTGCCCTAGCCTGAAGGCTAGGGGAGCCCTAGCCTTAGCCTAGGGGAGCCTAAAGCCTAGGGGTGCCCTAGCCTGAAGGCTAGGGGAGCCCTAGCCTTAGCCTAGGGGAGCCTAAAGCCTAGGGGTGCCATAGCCTGAAGGCTAGGGGAGCCCTAGCCTTAGCCTAGGGGGCCTAAAGCCTAGGGGTGCCCTAGCCTGAGGCTAGGGGAGCCCTAGCCTTAGCGTAGGGGAGCCTAAAGCCTAGGGTTGCCCTAGCCTGGAGGCTAGGGGAGCCCTAGCCTTAGCCTAGGGGAGCCTAAAGCCTAGGGGTGCCCTAGCCTGGAGGCTAGGGGAGCCCTAGCCTTAGCCTAGGGGAGCCTAAAGCCTAGGGGTGCCCTAGCCTGAAGGCTAGGGGAGCCCTAGCCTTAGCCTAGGGGAGCCTAAAGCCTAGGTGTGCCCTAGCCTGAAGGCTAGGGGAGCCCTAGCCTTAGCCTAGGGGAGCCTAAATCCTAGGGGTGCCCTATCCTGATGGCTAGGGTAGCCCTAGACTTAGCCTAGGGGAGCCTAAAGCCTAGGGGTGCTCTAGCCTGAAGGCTAGGGGAGCCCTAGCCTTAGCCTAAGGGAGCCTAAAGCCTAGGGGTGCCCTAGCCTGAAGGCTAGGGGAGCCCTAGCCTTAGCCTAGGGGAGCCTAAAGCCTAGGGGTGCCCTAGCCTGAAGGCTAGGGGAGCCCTAGCCTTAGCCTAGGGGAGCCTAAAGCCTAGGGCTGCCCTAGCTGAAGGCTAGGGGAGCCCTAGCCTTAGCCTAGGGGAGCCTAAAGCCTAGGGCTGCCCTAGCCTGAAGGCTAGGGGAGCCCTAGCCTTAGCCTAGGGGAGCCTAAAGCCTAGGGCTGCCCTAGCCTGAAGGCTAGGGGAGCCCTAGCCTTAGCCTAGTGGAGCCCTAGCCTAAAGCCTAGGGGTGCCCTAGCCTGAAGGCTAGGGGAGCCCTAGCCTTAGCCTAGGGGAGCCCTAGCCTAAAGCCTAGGGGTGCCCTAGCCTGAAGGCTAGGGGAGCCCTAGCCTTAGCCTAGGGGAGCCCTAGCCAAAAGCCTAGGGGTGCCCTAGCCTGAAGGCTAGGGGAGCCCTAGCCTTAGCCTAGGGGAGCCCTAGCCTAAAGCCTAGGGGTGCCCTAGCCTGAAGGCTAGGGGAGCCCTAGCCTTAGCATAGGGGAGCCCTGGCCTAAAGACTAGGGATGCCCTAGCCTGAAGGCTAGGGGAGCCCTAGCCTTAGCCTAGGGGAGCCCTAGCCTAAAGCCTAGGGGTGCCCTAGCCTGAAGGCTAGGGGAGCCCTAGCCTTAGCCTAGGGGAGCCCTAGCCTAAAGCCTAGGGGTGCCCTAGCCTGAAGGCTAGGGGAGCCCTAGCCTTAGCCTAGGGGAGCCCTAGCCTAAAGCCTAGGGGTGCCCTAGCCTGAAGGTTGGGGAGCCCTAGCCTTAGCCTAGGGGAGCCCTAGCCTAAAGCCTTGGGGTGCCCTAGCCTGAAGGCTAGGGGAGCCCTAGCCTTAGCCTAGGGGAGCCCTAGCCTAAAGCCTAGGGGTGCCCTAGCCTGAAGGCTAGGGGAGCCCTAGCCTTAGCCTAGGGGAGCCCTAGCCTAAAGCCTAGGGGTGCCCTAGCCTGAAGGCTAGTGGAGCCCTAGCCTTAGCCTAGGGGAGCCCTAGCCTTAGCCTAGGGGAGCCTAAAGCCTATGGGTGCCCTAGCCTGAAGGCTAGGGGAGCCCTAGCCTTAGCCTAGGGGAGCCTAAAGCCTAGGGGTGCCCTAGCCTGAAGGCTAGGGGAGCCCTAGCCTTAGCCTAGGGGAGCCTAAAGCCTAGGGGTGCCCTAGCCTGAAGGCTAGGGGAGCCCTAGCCTTAGCCTAGGGGAGCCTAAAGCCTAGGGGTGCCCTAGCCTGAGGCTAGGGGAGCCCTAGCCTTAGCGTAGGGGAGCCTAAAGCCTAGGGTTGCCCTAGCCTGGAGGCTAGGGGAGCCCTAGCCTTAGCCTAGGGGAGCCTAAAGCCTAGGGGTGCCCTAGCCTGGAGGCTAGGGGAGCCCTAGCCTTAGCCTAGGGGAGCCTAAAGCCTAGGGGTGCCCTAGCCTGAAGGCTAGGGGAGCCCTAGCCTTAGCCTAGGGGAGCCTAAAGCCTAGGTGTGCCCTAGCCTGAAGGCTAGGGGAGCCCTAGCATTAGCCTAGGGGAGCCTAAATCCTAGGGGTGCCCTATCCTGATGGCTAGGGTAGCCCTAGACTTAGCCTAGGGGAGCCTAAAGCCTAGGGGTGCTCTAGCCTGAAGGCTAGGGGAGCCCTAGCCTTAGCCTAAGGGAGCCTAAAGCCTAGGGGTGCCCTAGCCTGAAGGCTAGGGGAGCCCTAGCCTTAGCCTAGGGGAGCCTAAAGCCTAGGGGTGCCCTAGCCTGAAGGCTAGGGGAGCCCTAGCCTTAGCCTAGGGGAGCCTGAAGCCTAGGGGTGCCCTAGCCTGAAGGCTAGGGGAGCCCTAGCGTTAGCCTAGGGGAGCCTAAAGCCTAGGGGTGCCCTAGCCTGAAGGCTAGGGGAGCCCTAGCCTTAGCCTAGGGGAGCCTAAAGCCTAGGGGTGCCCTAGCCTGAAGGCTAGGGGAGCCCTAGCCTTAGCCTAGGGGAGCCTAAAGCCTAGGGGTGCCCTAGCCTGAAGGCTAGGGGAGCCCTAGCCTTAGCCTAGGGGAGCCTAAAGCCAAGGGTTGCCCTAGCCTGAAGGGTAGGGGAGCCCTAGCCTTAGCCTAGGGGAGCCTAAAACCTAGGGGTGCCCTAGCCGGAAGGCTAGGGGAGCCCTAGCCGGAAGCCTAGGGGAGCCCTAGCCGGAAGACTAGGGGTGCCCTAGCCGGAAGGCTAGGGGTGCCCTAGCCGGAAGGCTAAGGGAGCCCTAGCCGGAAGCCTAGGGGAGCCCTAGCCTGAAGCCTAGGGGTGCCCTAGCCAGAAGGCTAGGGGAGCCCTAGCCGGAAGCCTAGGGGAGCCCTAGCCTGAAGGCTAGGGGTGCCCTAGCCGGAAGGCTAGGGGAGCCCTAGCCGGAATCCTAGGGGAGCCCTAGCCTGAAGCCTAGGGGTGCCCTAGCCGGAAGGCTAGGGGAGCCCTAGCCGGAAGCCTAGGGGAGCCCTAGCCTAAAGCCTAGGGGTGCCCTAGCCTGAAGGCTAGAGGAGCCCTAGCCTTAGCCTAGGGGAGCCTAAAGCCTAGGGGTGCCCTAGCCTGAAGGCTAGGGGAGCCCTAGCCTTAGCCTAGGGGAGCCCTAGCCTAATTCCTAGGGGTGCCCTAGCCTGAAGGATAGGGGAGACCTAGCCTTAGCCTAGGGGAGCCTAAAGCCTAGGGGTGCCCTAGCCTGAAGGATAGGGGAGCCCTAGCCTTAGCCTAGGGGAGCCTAAAGCCTAGGGGTGCCCTAGCCTGAAGGATAGGGGAGCTCTAGCCTTAGCCTAGGGGAGCCCTAGCCTAAAGCCTAGGGGTGCCCTAGCCTGAAGGCTAGGGGAGCCCTAGCCTTAGCCTAGGGGAGCCTAAAGCCTAGGGGTGCCCTAGCCTGAAGGCTAGGGGAGCCCTAGCCTTAGCCTAGGGGTGCCCTAGCCTAAAGCCTAGGGGTGCCCTAGCCTGAAGGCTAGGGGAGCCCTAGCCTTAGCCTAGGGGAGCCCTACCCTAAAGCCTAGGGGTGCCCTAGCCTGAAGGCTAGGGGAGCCCTAGCCTTAGCGTTATGGAGCCCTAGCCTAAAGCCTAGGGGTGCCCTAGCCTGAAAGCTAGGGGAGCCCTAGCCTTAGCCTAGGGGACCCTAAAGCCTAGGGGTGCCCTAGCCTGAAGGCTAAGGGAGCCCTAGCCTTAGCCTAGGGGAGCCCTAGCCTGAAACCTAGGGGTGCCCTAGCCTGAAGGCTAGGGGAGCCCTAGCTTTAGCCTAGGGGAGCCCTAGCCTAAACCCTAGGGGTGCCCTAGCCTGAAGGCTAGGAGAGCCCTAGCCTTAGCCTAGGGGAGCCCTAGCCTGAAGCCTAGGGCTGCCCTAGCCTGAAGGCTAGGGGAGCCCTAGCCTTAGCCTAGGGGTGCCCTAGCCTGAAGCCTAGGGCTGCCCTAGCCTGAAGGCTAGGGGAGCCCTAGCCTTAGCCTAGGGGAGCCCTAGCCTGAAGCCTAGGGCTGCCCTAGCCTGAAGGCTAGTGGAGCCCTAGCCTAAAGCCTAGGGCTGCCCTTGCCTGAAGGCTAGGGGAGCCCTAGCCTTAGCCTAGGGGAGCCTAAAGCCTAGGGCTGCCCTAGCTTAAGGCTAGGGGAGCCCTAGCCTTAGCCTAGGGGAGCCTAAAGCCTAGGGCTGCCCTAGCCTGAAGGCTAGGGAAGCCCTAGCCTTAGCCTAGGGGAGCTTAAAGCCTAGGGCTGCCCTAGCCTGAAGGCTAGGGGAGCCCTAGCCTTAGCCTAGTGGAGCCCTAGCCTAAAGCCTAGGGGTGCCCTAGCCTGAAGGCTAGGGGAGCCCTAGCCTTAGCCTAGGGGAGCCCTAGCCTAAAGCCTAGGGGTGCCCTAGCCTGAAGGCTAGGGGAGCCCTAGCCTTAGCCTAGGGGAGCCCTAGCCAAAAGCCTAGGGGTGCCCTAGCCTGAAGGCTAGGGGAGCCCTAGCCTTAGCCTAGGGGAGCCCTAGCCTAAAGCCTAGGGGTGCCCTAGCCTGAAGGATAGGGGAGCCCTAGCCTTAGCATAGGGGAGCCCTGGCCTAAAGACTAGGGGTGCCCTAGCCTGAAGGCTAGGGGAGCCCTAGCCTTAGCCTAGGGGAGCCCTAGCCTGAAGGCTAGGGGAGCCCTAGCCTTAGCCTAGGGGAGCCCTAGCCTAAAGCCTAGGGGTGCCCTAGCCTGAAGGCTAGGGGAGCCCTAGCCTTAGCCTAGGGGAGCCATAGCCTAAAGCCTAGGGGTGCCCTAGCCTGAAGGCTAGGGGAGCCCAAGCCTTAGCCTAGGGGAGCCCTAGCCTAAAGCCTAGGGGTGCCCTAGCCTGAAGGCTAGGGGAGCCCTAGCCTTAGCCTAGGGGAGCCCTAGCCTAAAGCCTAGGGGTGCCCTAGCCTGAAGGTTGGGGAGCCCTAGCCTTAGCCTAGGGGAGCCCTAGCCTAAAGCCTTGGGGTGCCCTAGCCTGAAGGATAGGGGAGCCCTAGCCTTAGCCTAGGGGAGCCCTAGCCTAAAGCCTAGGGGTGCCCTAGCCTGAAGGCTAGGGGAGCCCTAGCCTTAGCCTAGGGGAGCCCTAGCCTAAAGCCTAGGGGTGCCCTAGCCTGAAGGCTAAGGGAGCCCTAGCCTTAGCCTAGGGGAGCCCTAGCCTAAAGCCTAGGGGTGCCCTAGCCTGAAGGCTAGGGGAGCCCTAGCCTTAGCCTAGGGGAGTCCTAGCCTAAAGCCTAGGGGTGCCCTAGCCTAAAGCCTAGGGGTGCCCTAGCCTGAAGGCTAGGGGAGCCCTAGCCTTAGCCTAGGGGAGCCCTAGCCTAAAGCCTAGGGGTGCCCTAGCCTGAAGGCTAGGGGAGCTCTAGCCTTAGCCTAGGGGAGCCCTAGCCTAAAGCCTAGGGGTGCCCTAGCCTGAAGGCTAGGGGAGCCCTAGCCTTAGCCTAGGGGAGCCTAAAGCCTAGGGTTGCCCTAGCCTGAAGGCTAGGGGAGCCCTAGCCTTAGCCTAGGGGAGCCTAAAGCCTAGGGGTGCCCTAGCCTGAAGGCTAGGGGAGCCCTAGCCTTAGCCTAGGGGAGCCCTAGCCTAAAGCCTAGGGGTGCCCTAGCCTGAAGGCTAGGGGAGCCCTAGCCTTAGCCTAGGGGAGCCCTACCCTAAAGCCTAGGGGAGGCCTAGCCTGAAGGCTAGGGGAGCCCTAGCCTTAGCGTTATGGAGCCCTAGCCTAAAGCCTAGGGGTGCCCTAGCCTGAAAGCTAGGGGAGCCCTAGCCTTAGCCTAGAGGACACTAAAGCCTAGGGGTGCCCTAGCCTGAAGGCTAAGGGAGCCCTAGCCTTAGCCTAGGGGAGCCCTAGCCTGAACCCTAGGGGTGCCCTAGCCTGAAGGCTAGGGGAGCCCTAGCCTTAGCCTAGGGGAGCCCTAGCCTGAACCCTAGGGGGGCCCTAGCCTGAAGGCTAGGGGAGCCCTAGCCTTAGCCTAGGGGAGCCCTAGCCTGAAGCCTAGGGCTGCCCTAGCCTGAAGGCTAGGGGAGCCCTAGCCTTAGCCTAGGGGTGCCCTAGCCTGAAGCCTAGGGCTGCCCTAGCCTGAAGGCTAGGGGAGCCCTAGCCTTAGCCTAGGGGAGCCCTAGCCTGAAGCCTAGGGCTGCCCTAGCCTGAAGGCTAGGGGAGCCCTAGCCTTAGCCTAGGGGAGCCCTAGCCTGAAGCCTAGGGCTGCCCTAGCCTGAAGGCTAGGGGAGCCCTAGCCTTAGCCTAGGGGAGCCTAAAGCCTAGGGCTGCCCTAGCCTGAAGGCTAGGGGAGCCCTAGCCTTAGCCTAGGGGAGCCTAAAGCCTAGGGCTGCCCTAGCCTGAAGGCTAGGGGATCCCTAGCCTTATCCTAGGGGAGCCTAAAGCCTAGGGCTGCCCTAGCCTGAAGGCTAGGGGAGCCCTAGCCTTAGCCTAGTGGAGCCCTATCCTAAAGCCTAGGGGTGCCCTAGCCTGAAGGCTAGGGGAGCCCTAGCCTTAGCCTAGGGGAGCCCTAGCCTAAAGCCTAGGGGTGCCCTAGCCTGAAGGCTAGGGGAGCCCTAGCCTTAGCCTAGGGGAGCCCTAGCCTAAAGCCTAGGGGTGCCCTAGCCTGAAGGCTAGGGGAGCCCTAGCCTTAGCCTAGGGGAGCCCTAGCCTAAAGCCTAGGGGTGCCCTAGCCTGAAGGCTAGGGGAGCCCTAGCCTTAGCATAGGGGAGCCCTAGCCTAAAGCCTAGGGGTGCCCTAGCCTGAAGGCTAGGGGAGCCCTAGCCTTAGCCTAGGGGAGCCCTAGCCTAAAGCCTAGGGGTGCCCTAGCCTAAATGCTAGGGGAGCCCTAGCCTTAGCCTAGGGGAACCCTAGCCTAAAGCCTAGGGGTGCCCTAGCCTGAAGGCTAGGGGAGCCCTAGCCTTAGCCTAGGGGAGCCCTAGCCTAAAGCCTAGGGGTGCCCTAGCCTGAAGGTTGGGGAGCCCTAGCCTTAGCCTAGGGGAGCCCTAGCCTAAAGCCTAGGGGTGCCCTAGCCTGAAGGCTAGGGGAGCCCTAGCCTTAGCCTAGGGGAGCCCTAGCCTAAAGCCTAGGGGTGCCCTAGCCTGAAGGTTGGGGAGCCCTAGCCTTAGCCTAGGGGAGCCCTAGCCTAAAGCCTAGGGGTGCCCTAGCCTGAAGGCTAGGGGAGCCCTAGCTTTAGCCTAGGGGAGCCCTAGCCTAAAGCCTAGGGGTGCCCTAGCCTGAAGGCTAGGGGAGCCCTAGCCTTAGCCTAGGGGAGCCCTAGCCTAAAGCCTAGGGGTGCCCTAGCCTGAAGGCTAGGGGAGCCCTAGCCTTAGCCTAGGGGAGCCCTAGCCTAAAGCCTAGGGGTGCCCTAGCCTGAAGGCTAGGGGAGCCCTAGCCTTAGCCTAGGGGAGCCCTAGCCTAAAGCCTAGGGGTGCCCTAGCCTGAAGGCTAGGGGAGCCCTAGCCTTAGCCTAGGGGAGCCCTAGCCTAAAGCCTAGGGGTGCCCTAGCCTGAAGGCTAGGGAAGCCCTAGCCTTAGCCTAGGGGAGCCCTAGCCTAAAGCCTCTGGGTGCCCTAGCCTGAAGGCTAGGGGAGCCCTAACCTTAGAATAGGGGAGCCCTAGCCTAAAGCCTAGGGGTGCCCTAGCCTGAAGGCTAGGGGAGCCCTAGCCTTAGCCTAGGGGAGCCCTAGCCTAAAGCCTAGGGGTGCCCTAGCCTGAAGGCTAGCGGAGCCCTAGCCTTAGCCTAGGGGAGCCCTAGCCTAAAGCCTAGGGGTGCCCTAGCCTGAAGGCAAGGGGAGCCCTAGCCTTAGCCTAGGGGAGCCTAAAGCCTAGGGGTGCCCTAGCCTGAAGGCTAGGGGAGCCCTAGCCTTAGCCTAGGGGAGCCTAAAGCCTAGGGGTGCCCTATCCTGAAGGCTAGGGGTGCCCTAGCCTGAGGGCTAGGGGAGCCCTAGCCTTAGCCTAGGGGAGCCTAAAGCCTAGGGGTGCCCTAGCCTGAAGGCTAGGGGAGCCCTAGCCTTAGCCTAGGGGAGCCTAAAGCCTAGGGGTACCCTAGCCTGAGGCTAGGGGAGCCCTAGCCTTAGCCTAGGGGAGCCTAAAGCCTAGGGGTGCCCTAGCCTGGAGGCTAGGGGAGCCCTAGCCTTAGCCTAGGGGAGCCTAAAGCCTAGGGTTGCCCTAGCCTGGAGGCTAGGGGAGCCCTAGCCTTAGCCTAGGGGAGCCTAAAGCCTAGGGGTGCCCTAGCCTGGAGGCTAGGGGAGCCCTACCTTAGCCTAGGGGAGCCTAAAGCCTAGGGGTGCCCTAGCCTGTAGGCTAGGGGAGCCCTAGCCTTAACCTAGGGGAGCCTAAAGCCTAGGGGTGCCCTAGCCTGGAGGCTAGGGGAGCACTAGCCTTAGCCTAGGGGAGCCTAAAGCCTAGGGGTGCCCTAGCCTGGAGGCTAGGGGAGCCCTAGCCTTAGCCTAGGGGAGCCTAAAGCCTAGGGGTGCCCTAGCCTGAAGGCTAGGGGAGCCCTAGCCTTAGCCTAGGGGAGCCTAAAGCCTAGGGGTGCCCAAGCCTGAAGGCTAGGGGAGCCCTAGCCTTAGCCTAGGGGAGCCTAAAGCCTAGGGGTGCCCTAGCCTGAAGGCTAGGGGAGCCCTAGCCTTAGCCTAGGGGATCCTAAAGCCTAGGGGTGCCCTAGCCTGAAGGCTAGGGGAGCCCTAGCCTTAGCCTAGGGGAGCCTAAAGCCTAGGGGTGCCCTAGCCTGAAGGCTAGGGGAGCCCTAGCCTTAGCCTAGGGGAGCCTAAAGCCTAGGGTGCCCTAGCCTGAAGGCTAGGGGAGCCCTAGCCTTAGCCTAGGGGAGCCTAAAGCCTAGGGGTGCCCTAGCCTGAAGGCTAGGGGAGCCCTAGCCTTAGCCTAGGGGAGCCTAAAGCCTAGGGGTGCCCTAGCCTGAAGGCTAGGGGAGCCCTAGCCTTAGCCTAGGGGAGCCTAAAGCCTAGGGGTGCCCTAGCCTGAAGGCTAGGGGAGCCCTAGCCTTAGCCTAGGGGAGCCTAAAGCCAAGGGGTGCCCTAGCCTGATGGCTAGGGGAGCCCTAGCCTTAGCCTAGGGGAGCCTAAATGCTAGGGGTGCCCTAGCCTGAAGGCTAAGGGTGCCCTAGCCGGAAGGCTAGGGGAGCCCAAGCCGGAAGCCTAGGGGAGCACTAGCCTGAAGGCTAGGGGTGCCCTAGCCGGAAGGCTAGGGGAGCCCTAGCCGGAAGCCTAGGGGAGCCCTAGCCTGAAGGCTAGGGGAGCCCTAGCCTTAGCCTAGGGGAGCCCTAGCCTAAAGCCAAGTGTGCCCTAGCCTAAAGCCTAGGGGTGCCCTAGCCTGAAGGCTAGGGGAGCCCTAGCCTTAGCCTAGGGGAGCCCTAGCCTAAAGCCTAGGGGTGCCCTAGCCTGAAGGCTAGGGGAGCCCTAGCCTTAGCCTAGGGGAGCCCTAGCCTAAAGCCTAGGGGTGCCCTAGCCTGAAGGCTAGGGGAGCCCTAGCCTTAGCCTAGGGGATCCCTAGCCTAAAGCCTAGGGTTGCCCTAGCCTGAAGGCTAGGGGAGCCCTAGCCTTAGCCTAGGGCAGCCCTAGCCTAAAGCCTAGAGGTGCCCTAGCCTGAAGGCTCGGGGAGCCCTAGCCTTAGCCTAGGGGAGCCCTAGCCTAAAGCCTAGGGGTGCCCTAGCCTGAAGGCTAGGGGAGCCCTAGCCTTAGCCTAGGGGAGCCCTAGCCTAAAGCCTAGGGGTGCCCTAGCCTGAAGGCTAGGGGAGCCCTAGCCTTAGAATAGGGGAGCCCTAGCCTAAAGCCTAGGGGTGCCCTAGCCTGAAGGCTAGGGGAGCCCTAGCCTTAGCCTAGGGGAGCCCTAGCCTAAAGCCTAGGGGTGCCCTAGCCTGAAGGCTAGGGGAGCCCTAGCCTTAGCCTAGGGGAGCCCTAGCCTAAAGCCTAGGGGTGCCCTAGCCTGAAGGCTAGTTGAGCCCTAGCCTTAGCCTAGGGGAGCCCTAGCCTAAAGCCTAGGGGTGCCCTAGCCTGAAGGCAAGGGGAGCCCTAGCCTTAGCCTAGGGGAGCCTAAAGCCTAGGGGTGCCCTAGCCTGAGGCTAGGGGTGCCCTAGCCTTAGCCTAGGGGAGCCTAAAGCCTAGGGGTGTCCTAGCCTGGAGGCTAGGGGAGCCCTAGCCTTAGCCTAGGGGAGCCTAAAGCCTAGGGGTGCCCTAGCCTGGAGGCTAGGGGAGCCCTAGCCTAAAGCCTAGGGTTGCCCTAGCCTGAAGGCTAGGGGAGCCCTAGCCTTAGCCTAGGGGAGCCCTAGCCTAAAGCCTAGGGGTGCCCTAGCCTGAAGGCTAGGGGAGCACTAGCCTTAGCCTAGGGGAGCCCTAGCCTAAAGCCTAGGGGTGCCCTAGCCTGAAGGTTGGGGAGCCCTAGCCTTAGCCTAGGGGAGCCCTAGCCTAAAGCCTAGGGGTGCCCAAGCCTGAAGGCTAGGGGAGCCCTAGCCTTAGCCTAGGGGAGCCCTAGCCTAAAGCCTAGGGGTGCCCTAGCCTGAAGGCTAGGGGAGCCCTAGCCTTAGCCTAGGGGAGCCCTAGCCTAAAGCCTAGGGGTGCCCTAGCCTGAAGGCTAGGGGAGCCCTAGCCTTAGCCTAGGGGAGCCCTAGCCTAAAGCCTAGGGGTGCCCTAGCCTGAAGGCTAGGGGAGCCCTAGCCTTAACCTAGGGGAGCCCTAGCCTAAAGCCTAGGGGTGCCCTAGCCTGAAGGCTAGGGGAGCCCTAGCCTTAGACTAGGGGAGCCCTAGCCTAAAGCCTAGGGGTGCCCTAGCCTGAAGGCTAGGGGAGCCCTAGCCTTAGCCTAGGGGAGCCCTAGCCTAAAGCCTAGGGGTGCCCTAGCCTGAAGGTTAGGGGAGCCCTAGCCTTAGCCTAGGGGAGCCCTAGACTAAAGCCTAGGGGTGCCCTAGCCTTCAGGCTAGGGGAGCCCTAGCCTTAGCCTAGGGGAGCCCTAGCCTAAAGCCTAGGGGTGCCCTAGCCTGAAGGCTAGGGGAGCCCTAGCCTTAGCCTAGGGAGCCCTAGCCTAAAGCCTAGGGGTGCCCTAGCCTGAAGGCTAGGGGAGCCCTAGCCTTAGCCTAGGGGAGCCCTAGCCTAAAGCCTAGGGGTGCCCTAGCCTGAAGGCAAGGGGAGCCCTAGCCTTAGCCTAGGGGAGCCTAAAGCCTAGGGGTGCCCTAGCCTGAAGGCTAGGGGAGCCATAGCCTTAGCCTAGGGTAGCCTAAAGCCTAGGGGTGCCCTAGCCTGAAGGCTAGGGGTGCCCTAGCCTGAGGGCTAGGGGAGCCCTAGCCTTAGCCTAGGGGAGCCTAAAGCCTAGGGGTGCCCTAGCCTGAAGGCTAGGGGAGCCCTAGCCTTAGCCTGGGGGAGCCTAAAGCCTAGGGGTGCCCAGCCTGAAGGCTAGGGGAGACCTAGTTAGCCTAGGTGAGCCTAAAGCCTAGGGGTGCCCTAGCCTGAAGGCTAGGGGAGCCCTAGCCTTAGCCTAGGGGAGCCTAAAGCCTAGGGGTGCCCTAGCCTGGAGGCTAGGGGAGCCCTAGCCTTAGCCTAGGGGAGCCTAAAGCCTAGGGGTGCCCTAGCCTGGAGGCTAGGCGAGCCCTAGCCTTAGCCTAGGGGAGCCTAAAGCCTAGGGGTGCCCTAGCCTGGAGGCTAGGGGAGCCCTAGCCTTAGCCTAGGGGAGCCTAAAGCCTAGGGGTGCCCTAGCCTGGAGGCTAGGGGAGCCCTAGCCTTAGCCTAGGGGAGCCTAAAGCCTAGGGGTGCCCTAGCCTAGAGGCTAGGGGAGCCCTAGCCTTAGCCTAGGGGAGCCTAAAGCCTAGGGGTGCCCTAGCCTGGAGGCTAGGGGAGCCCTAGCCTTAGCCTATGGGAGCCTAAAGCCTAGGGGTGCCCTAGCCTGGAGGCTAGGGGAGCCCTAGCCTTAGCCTAGGGGAGCCTAAAGCCTAGGGGTGCCCTAGCCTGAAGGCTAGGGGAGCCCTAGCCTTAGCCTAGGGGAGCCTAAAGCCTAGGGGTGCCCAAGCCTGAAGGCTAGGGGAGCCCTAGCCTTAGCCTATGGGAGCCTAAAGCCTAAGGGTGCCCTAGCCTGAAGGCTAGGGGAGCCCTAGCCTTAGCCTCGGGGATCCTAAAGCCTAGGGGTGCCCTAGCCTGAAGGCTAGGGGAGCCCTAGCCTTAGCCTAGTTGAGCCTAAAGCCTAGGGGTGCCCTAGCCTGAAGGCTAGGGGAGCCCTAGCCTTAGCCTAGGGGAGCCTAAAGCCTAGGGGTGCCCTAGCCTGAAGGCTAGGGGAGCCCTAGCCTTAGCCTAGGGGAGCCTAAAGCCTAGGGGTGCCCTAGCCTGAAGGCTAGGGGAGCCCTAGCCTTAGCCTAGGCGAGCCTAAAGCCTAGGTGTGCCCTAGCCTGAAGGCTAGGGGAGCCCTAGCCTTAGCCTAGGGGAGCCTGAATCCTAGGGGTGCCCTAGCCTGATGGCTAGGGGAGCCCTAGCCTTAGCCTAGGGGAGCCTAAAGCCTAGGGGTGCTCTAGCCTGAAGGCTAGGGGAGCCCTAGCCTTAGCCTAGGGGAGCCTAAATCCTAGGGGTGCCCTAGCCTGAAGGCTAGGGGAGCCCTAGCCTTAGCCTAGGGGAGCCTAAACCCTAGGGGTGCCCTAGCCTGAAGGCTAGGGGAGCCCTAGCCTTAGCCTAGCGGAGCCTGAAGTGTAGGGGTGCCCTAGCCTGAAGGCTAGGGGAGCCCTAGCCTTAGCCTAGGGGAGCCTAAAGCCTAGGGGTGCCCTAGCCTGAAGGCTAGGGGAGCCCTAGCCTTAGCCTAGGGGAGCCTAAAGCCTAGGGGTGCCCTAGCCTGAAGGCTAGGGGAGCCCAAGCCTTAGCCTAGGGGAGCCTAAAGCCTAGGGGTGCCCTAGCCTGAAGGCTAGGGGAGCCCTAGCCTTAGCCTAGGGGAGCCTAAAGCCAAGGGGTGCCCTAGCCTGAAGGCTAGGGGAGCCCTAGCCTTAGCCTAGGGGAGCCTAAAGCCTAGAGGTGCCCTAGCCTGAAGGCTAGGGGAGCCCTTGCCTTAGCCTAGGAGAGCCTAAAGCCTAGGGGTGCCCTAGCCTGAAGGCTAGGGGAGCCCTAGCCTTAGCCTAGGGGAGCCCTAGCCTAAAGCCTAGGGGTGCCCTAGCCTGAAGGCTAGGGGAGCCCTAGCCTTCGCCTAGGGGAGCCTTAGCCTAAAGCCTAGGGGTGCCCTAGCCTGAAGGTTAGGGGAGCCCTAGCCTTCGCCTAGTGGAGCCCTAGCCTAAAGCCTAGGGGTATCCTAGCCTGAAGGCTAGGGGAGCCCTAGCCTTAGCCTAGGGGAGCCCTAGCCTAAAGCCTAGGGGTGCCCTAGCCTGAAGGCTAGGGTAGCCCTAGCCTTAGCCTAGGGGAGCCCTAGCCTACATCCTAGGGGTGCCCTAGCCTGAAGGCTAGAGGAGCCCTAGCCTTAGCCTAGGGGAGCCTAAAGCCTAGGGGTGCCCTAGCCTGAAGGCTAGGGTTGCCCTAGCCTGAGGGCTAGGGGAGCCCTAGCCTTAGCCTAGGGGAGCCTAAAGCCTAGGGGTGCCCTAGTCTGAAGGCTAGGGGAGCCCTAGCCTTAGCCTAGGGGAGCCTAAAGCCTAGGGGTACCCTAGCCTGAAGGCTAGGGGAGCCCTAGCCTTAGCCTAGGGGAGCCTAAAGCCTAGGGGTGCCCTAGCCTGAAGGCTAGGGGAGCCCTACCTTATCCTAGGGGAGCCTAAAGCCTAGGGGTGCCCTAGCCTGAAGGCTAGGGGAGCCCTAGCCTTAGCCTAGGGGAGCCTAAAGCCTAGGGGTGCCCTAGCCTGAAGGCTAGGGGAGCCCTAGCCTTAGCCTAGGGGAGCCTAAAGCCTAGGGGTGCCCTAGCCTAAGGGAGCCTAAAGCCTAGGGGTGCCCTAGCCTGGAGGCTAGGGGAGCCCTAGCCTTAGCCTAGGGGAGCCTAAAGCCTAGGGGTGCCCTAGCCTGGAGGCTAGGGGAGCCCTAGCCTTAGCCTAGGGGAGCCCAAAGCCTAGGGGTGCCCTAGCCTGGAGGCTAGTGGAGCCCTAGCCTTAGCCTAGGGGAGCCTAAAGCCTAGGGGTGCCCTAGCCTGGAGGCTAGGGGAGCCCTAGCCTTAGCCTAGGGGAGCCTAAAGTCTAGGGGTGCCCAAGCCTGGAGGCTAGGGGAGCCCTAGCCTTAGCCTAGGGGAGCCTAAAGCCTAGGGCTGCCCTAGCCTGGAGGCTAGGGGAGCCCTAGCCTTAGCCTATGGGAGCCTAAAGCCTAGGGGTGCCCTAGCCTGGAGGCTAGGGGAGCCCTAGCCTTAGCCTAGGGGAGTCTAAAGCCTAGGGGTGCCCTAGCCTGGAGGCTAGGGGAGCCCTAGCCTTAGCCTAGGGGAGCCTAAAGCATAGGGGTGCCCTAGCCTGGAGGCTAGGGGAGCCATAGACTTAGCCTTGGGGAGCCTAAAGCCTAGGGGTGCCCTAGCCTGGAGGCTAGGGGAGGCCTAGCCTTAGCCTAGGGGAGCCTAAAGCCTAGGGGTGCCCTAGCCTGGAGGCTAGGGGAGCCCTAGCCTTAGCCTAGGGGAGCCTAAAGCCTAGGGGTGCCCTAGCCTGAAGGCTAGGGGAGCCCTAGCCTTAGCCTAGGGGAGCCTAAAGCCTAGGGGTGCCCTAGCCTGAAGGCTAGGGGAGCCCTAGCCTTAGCCTAGGGGAGCCTAAAGCCTAGGGGTGCCCTAGCCTGAAGGCTAGGGGAGCCCTAGCCTTAGCCTAGGGTAGCCTAAAGCCTAGGGGTGCCCTAGCCTGAAGGCTAGGGGAGACCTAGCATTAGCCTAGGGGAGCCTAAAGCCTAGGGGTGCCCTAGCCTGAAGGCTAGGGGAGCCCTAGCCTTAGCCTAGGGGAGCCTAAAGCCTAGGGGTGCCCTAGCCTGAAGGCTAGGGGAGCCCTAGCCTTCGCCAAGGTAGCCCTAGCCTAAAGCCTAGGGGTGCCCTAGCCTGAAGGCTAGGGGAGCCCTAGCCTTAGCCTAGGGGAGCCCTAGCCTAAAGCCTAGGGGTGCCCTAGCCTGAAGGCTAGGGGAGCTCTAGCCTTAGCCTAGGGGAGCCCTAGCCTAAAGCCTAGGTGTGCCCTAGCCTGAAGGCTAGGGGAGCCCTAGTCTTAGCCTAGGGGAGCCTAAAGCCTAGGGGTGCCCTAGCCTGAAGGCTAGGGGAGCCCTAGCCTTAGCCTAGGGGAGCCTAAAGCCTAGGGGTGCCCTAGCCTGAAGGCTAGGGGAGCCCAAGCCTTAGCCTAGGGGAGCCTAAAGCCTAGGGGTGCCCTAGCCTGAAGGCTAGGGGAGCCCTAGCCTTAGCCTAGGGGAGCCTAAAGCCTAGGGGTGCCCTAGCCTGAAGGCTAGGGGAGCCCTAGCCTTAGCCTAGGGGGGCCCTAGCCTAAAGCCTAGGGGTGCCCTAGCCTGAAGGCTAGGGGAGCCCTAGCCTTAGCCTAGGGGAGCCTAAAGCCTAGGGGTGCCCTAGCCTGAAGGCTAGGGGAGCCCTAGCCTTAGCCTAGGGGAGCCTAAAGCCTAGGGGTGCCCTAGCCTGAAGGCTAGGGGAGCCCTAGCCTTAGCCTAGGGGAGCCTAAAGCCTAGGGGTGCCCTAGCCTGAAGGCTAGGGGAGCCCTAGCCTTAGCCTAGGGGAGCCTAAAGCCTAGGGGTGCCCTAGCCTGGAGGCTAGGGGAGCCCTAGCCTAGGCCTAGGGGAGCCTAAAGCCTAGGGGTGCCCTAGCCTGGAGGCTAGGGGAGCCCTAGCCTTAGCCTAGGGGGGCCCTAGCCTAAAGCCTAGGGGTGCCCTAGCCTGAAGGCTAGGGGAGCCCTAGCCTTCGCCAAGGTAGCCCTAGCCTAAAGCCTAGGGGCTCCCCTAGCCTGTCGCCTAGGGGAGCCCTAGCCTAAAGCCTAGGGGTGCCCTAGCCTGAAGGCTAGGGGAGCCCTAGCCTTAGCCTAGGGGAGCCCTAGCCTAAAGCCTAGGTGTGCCCTAGCCTGAAGGCTAGGGGAGCCCTAGCCTTAGCCTAGGGGAGCCTAAAGCCTAGGGGTGCCCTAGCCTGAAGGCTAGGGGAGCCCTAGCCTTAGCCTAGGGGAGCCTAAAGCCTAGGGGTGCCCTAGCCTGGAGGCTAGGGGAGCCCTACCCTTAGCCTAGGGGAGCCTAAAGCCTAGGGGTGCCCAAGCCTGGAGGCTAGGGGAGCCCTAGCCTTAGCCTAGGGGAGCCTAAAGCCTAGGGGTGCCCTAGCCTGAAGCCTAGGGGTGCCCTAGCCTGAAGGCTAGGGGAGCTCTAGCCTTCGCCAAGGTAGCCCTAGCGTAAAGCCTAGGGGCTCCCCTAGCCTGTCGCCTAGGGGAGCCCTAGCCTAAAGCCTAGGGGTGCCCTAGCCTGAAGGCTAGGGGAGCCCTAGCCTTAGCCTAGGGGAGCCCTAGCCTAAAGCCTAGGGGTGCCCTAGCCTGAAGGATAGGGGAGCTCTAGCCTTAGCCTAGGGGAGCCCTAGCCTAAAGCCTAGGTGTGCCCTAGCCTGAAGGCTAGGGGAGCCCTAGTCTTAGCCTAGGGGAGCCTAAAGCCTAGGGGTGCCCTAGCCTGAAGGCTAGGGGAGCCCTAGCCTTAGCCTAGGGGAGCCTAAAGCCTAGGGGTGCCCTAGCCTGAAGGCTAGGGGAGCCCAAGCCTTAGCCTAGGGGAGCCTAAAGCCTAGGGGTGCCCTAGCCTGAAGGCTAGGGGAGCCCTAGCCTTAGCCTAGGGGAGCCTAAAGCCTAGGGGTGCCCTAGCCTGAAGGCTAGGGGAGCCCTAGCCTTAGCCTAGGGGGGCCCTAGCCTAAAGCCTAGGGGTGCCCTAGCCTGAAGGCTAGGGGAGCCCTAGCCTTAGCCTAGGGGAGCCTAAAGCCTAGGGGTGCCCTAGCCTGAAGGCTAGGGGAGCCCTAGCCTTAGCCTAGGGGAGCCTAAAGCCTAGGGGTGCCCTAGCCTGAAGGCTAGGGGAGCCCTAGCCTTAGCCTAGGGGAGCCTAAAGCCTAGGGGTGCCCTAGCCTGAAGGCTAGGGGAGGCCTAGCCTTAGCCTAGGGGAGCCTAAAGCCTAGGGGTGCCCTAGCCTGGAGGCTAGGGGAGCCCTAGCCTTAGCCTAGGGGAGCCTAAAGCCTAGGGGTGCCCTAGCCTGGAGGCTAGGGGAGCCCTAGCCTTAGCCTAGGGGGGCCCTAGCCTAAAGCCTAGGGGTGCCCTAGCCTGAAGGCTAGGGGAGCCCTAGCCTTCGCCAAGGTAGCCCTAGCCTAAAGCCTAGGGGCTCCCCTAGCCTGTCGCCTAGGGGAGCCCTAGCCTAAAGCCTAGGGGTGCCCTAGCCTGAAGGCTAGGGGAGCCCTAGCCTTAGCCTAGGGGAGCCCTAGCCTAAAGCCTAGGTGTGCCCTAGCCTGAAGGCTAGGGGAGCCCTAGCCTTAGCCTAGGGGAGACTAAAGCCTAGGGGTGCCATAGCCGGAAGGCTAGGGGAGCCCTAGCCTTAGCCTAGCGGAGCCTAAAGCCTAGGGGTGCCCTAGCCTGAAGGCTAGGGGAGCCCTAGCCTTAGCCTAGGGGAGCCTAAAGCCTAGGGGTGCCCTAGCCTGAAGGCTAGGGGAGCCCTAGCCTTAGCCTAAGGGAGCCTAAAGCCTAGGGGTGCCCTAGCCTGGAGGCTAGGGGAGCCCTAGCCTTAGCCTAGGGGAGCCTAAAGCCTAGGGGTGCCCTAGCCTGGAGGCTAGGGGAGCCCTAGCCTTAGCCTAGGGGAGCCTAAAGCCTAGGGGTGCTCTAGCCTGAAGGCTAGGGGAGCCCTAGCCTTAGC
The DNA here is from genome assembly GCF_050624435.1 of Tenrec ecaudatus. Lineage (NCBI taxonomy): Eukaryota > Metazoa > Chordata > Mammalia > Afrosoricida > Tenrecidae > Tenrec > Tenrec ecaudatus. The sequence continues at coordinate 78,550 of NW_027459202.1, read as the reverse complement.
CTAGGGGAGCCTAAATCCTAGGGGTGCCCTAGCCTGAAGGCTAGGGGAGCCCTAGCCTTAGCCTAGGGGAGCCTAAACCCTAGGGGTGCCCTAGCCTGAAGGCTAGGGGAGCCCTAGCCTTAGCCTAGGGGAGCCTGAAGTGTAGGGGTGCCCTAGCCTGAAGGCTAGGGGAGCCCTAGCCTAAGCCTAGGGGAGCCTAAAGCCTAGGGGTGCCCTAGCCTGAAGGCTAGGGGAGCCCTAGCCTTAGCCTAGGGGAGCCTAAAGCCTAGGGGTGCCCTAGCCTGAAGGCTAGGGGAGCCCAAGCCTTAGCCTAGGGGAGCCTAAAGCCTAGGGGTGCCCTAGCCTGAAGGCTAGGGGAGCCCTAGCCTTAGCCTAGGGGAGCCTAAAGCCAAGGGGTGCCCTAGCCTGAAGGCTAGGGGAGCCCTAGCCTTAGCCTAGGGGAGCCTAAAGCCTAGGGGTGCCCTAGCCTGAAGGCTAGGGGAGCCCTAGCCTTAGCCTAGGGGAGCCCTAGCCTAAAGCCTAGGGGTGCCCTAGCCTGAAGGCTAGGGGAGCCCTAGCCTTCGCCTAGGGGAGCCTTAGCCTAAAGCCTAGGGGAGCCTAAAGCCTAGGGGTGCCCTAGCCTGAAGGCTAGGGGAGCCCTAGCCTTCGCCTAGGGGAGCCTAAAGCCTAGGGGTACCCTAGCCTGAAGGCTAGGGGAGCCCTAGCCTTAGCCTAGGGGAGCCTAAAGCCTAGGGGTGCCCTAGCCTGAAGGCTAGGGGAGCCCTACCTTATCCTAGGGGAGCCTAAAGCCTAGGGGTGCCCTAGCCTGAAGGCTAGGGGAGCCCTAGCCTTAGCCTAGGGGAGCCTAAAGCCTAGGGGTGCCCTAGCCTGAAGGCTAGGGGAGCCCTAGCCTTAGCCTAGGGGAGCCTAAAGCCTAGGGGTGCCCTAGCCTAAGGGAGCCTAAAGCCTAGGGGTGCCCTAGCCTGGAGGCTAGGGGAGCCCTAGCCTTAGCCTAGGGGAGCCTAAAGCCAAGGGGTGCCCTAGCCTGGAGGCTAGGGGAGCCCTAGCCTTAGCCTAGGGGAGCCCAAAGCCTAGGGGTGCCCTAGCCTGGAGGCTAGTGGAGCCCTAGCCTTAGCCTAGGGGAGCCTAAAGCCTAGGGGTGCCCTAGCCTGGAGGCTAGGGGAGCCCTAGCCTTAGCCTAGGGGAGCCTAAAGTCTAGGGGTGCCCAAGCCTGGAGGCTAGGGGAGCCCTAGCCTTAGCCTAGGGGAGCCTAAAGCCTAGGGGTGCCCTAGCCTGGAGGCTAGGGGAGCCCTAGCCTTCGCCAAGGTAGCCCTAGCCTAAAGCCTAGGGGCTCCCCTAGCCTGTCGCCTAGGGGAGCCCTAGCCTAAAGCCTAGGGGTGCCCTAGCCTGAAGGCTAGGGGAGCCCTAGCCTTAGCCTAGGGGAGCCCTAGCCTAAAGCCTAGGGGTGCCCTAGCCTGAAGGCTAGGGGAGCTCTAGCCTTAGCCTAGGGGAGCTCTAGCCTAAAGCCTAGGTGTGCCCTAGCCTGAAGGCTAGGGGAGCCCTAGTCTTAGCCTAGGGGAGCCTAAAGCCTAGGGGTGCCCTAGCCTGAAGGCTAGGGGAGCCCTAGCCTTAGCCTAGGGGAGCCTAAAGCCTAGGGGTGCCCTAGCCTGAAGGCTAGGGGAGCCCAAGCCTTAGCCTAGGGGAGCCTAAAGCCTAGGGGTGCCCTAGCCTGAAGGCTAGGGGAGCCCTAGCCTTAGCCTAGGGGAGCCTAAAGCCTAGGGGTGCCCTAGCCTGAAGGCTAGGGGAGCCCTAGCCTTAGCCTAGGGGGGCCCTAGCCTAAAGCCTAGGGGTGCCCTAGCCTGAAGGCTAGGGGAGCCCTAGCCTTAGCCTAGGGGAGCCTAAAGCCTAGGGGTGCCCTAGCCTGAAGGCTAGGGGAGCCCTAGCCTTAGCCTAGGGGAGCCTAAAGCCTAGCGGTGCCCTAGCCTGAAGGCTAGGGGAGCCCTAGCCTTAGCCTAGGGGAGCCTAAAGCCTAGGGGTGCCCTAGCCTGAAGGCTAGGGGAGCCCTAGCCTTAGCCTAGGGGAGCCTAAAGCCTAGGGGTGCCCTATCCTGGAGGCTAGGGGAGCCCTAGCCTTAGCCTAGGGGAGCCTAAAGCCTAGGGGTGCCCTAGCCTGGAGGCTAGGGGAGCCCTAGCCTTAGCCTAGGGGAGCCTAAAGCCTAGGGGTGCCCTAGCCTGGAGGCTAGGGGAGCCCTAGCCTTAGCCTAGGGGGGCCCTAGCCTAAAGCCTAGGGGTGCCCTAGCCTGAAGGCTAGGGGAGCCTTAGCCTTCGCCAAGGTAGCCCTAGCCTAAAGCCTAGGGGCTCCCCTAGCCTGTCGCCTAGGGGAGCCCTAGCCTAAAGCCTAGGGGTGCCCTAGCCTGAAGGCTAGGGGAGCCCTAGCCTTAGCCTAGGGGAGCCCTAGCCTAAAGCCTAGGTGTGCCCTAGCTTGAAGGCTAGGGGAGCCCTAGCCTTAGCCTAGGGGAGACTAAAGCCTAGGGGTGCCATAGCCTGAAGGCTAGGGGAGCCCTAGCCTTAGCCTAGCGGAGCCTAAAGCCTAGGGGTGCCCTAGCCTGAAGGCTAGGGGAGCCCTAGCCTTAGCCTAGGGGAGCCTAAAGCCTAGGGGTGCCCTAGCCTGAAGGCTAGGGGAGCCCTAGCCTTAGCCTAGGGGAGCCTAAAGCCTAGGGGTGCCCTAGCCTGGAGGCTAGGGGAGCCCTAGCCTTAGCCTAGGGGAGCCTAAAGCCTAGGGGTGCCCTAGCATGGAGGCTAGGGGAGCCCTAGCCTTAGCCTAGGGGAGCCTAAAGCCTAGGGGTGCCCTAGCCTGAAGGCTAGGGGAGCCCTAGCCTTAGCCTAGGGGGGCCCTAGGCTAAAGCCTAGGGGTGCCCTAGCCTGAAGGCTAGGGGAGCCCTAGCCTTCGCCAAGGTAGCCCTAGCCTAAAGCCTAGGGGTGCCCTAGCCTGAAGGCTAGGGGAGCCCTAGCCTTAGCCTAGGGGAGCCCTAGCCTAAAGCCTAGGGGTGCCCTAGCCTGAAGGCTAGGGGAGCTCTAGCCTTAGCCTAGGGGAGCCCTAGCCTAAAGCCTAGGTGTGCCCTAGCCTGAAGGCTAGGGGAGCCCTAGTCTTAGCCTAGGGGAGCCTAAAGCCTAGGGGTGCCCTAGCCTGAAGGCTAGGGGAGCCCTAGCCTTAGCCTAGGGGAGCCTAAAGCCTAGGGGTGCCCTAGCCTGAAGGCTAGGGGAGCCCAAGCCTTAGCCTAGGGGAGCCTAAAGCCTAGGGGTGCCCTAGCCTGAAGGCTAGGGGAGCCCTAGCCTTAGCCTAGGGGAGCCTAAAGCCTAGGGGTGCCCTAGCCTGAAGGCTAGGGGAGCCCTAGCCTTAGCCTAGGGGGGCCCTAGCCTAAAGCCTAGGGGTGCCCTAGCCTGAAGGCTAGGGGAGCCCTAGCCTTAGCCTAGGGGAGCCTAAAGCCTAGGGGTGCCCTAGCCTGAAGGCTAGGGGAGCCCTAGCCTTAGCCTAGGGGAGCCTAAAGCCTAGGGGTGCCCTAGCCTGAAGGCTAGGGGAGCCCTAGCCTTAGCCTAGGGGAGCCTAAAGCCTAGGGGTGCCCTAGCCTGAAGGCTAGGGGAGCCCTAGCCTTAGCCTAGGGGAGCCTAAAGCCTAGGGGTGCCCTAGCCTGGAGGCTAGGGGAGCCCTAGCCTAGGCCTAGGGGAGCCTAAAGCCTAGGGGTGCCCTAGCCTGGAGGCTAGGGGAGCCCTAGCCTTAGCCTAGGGGGGCCCTAGCCTAAAGCCTAGGGGTGCCCTAGCCTGAAGGCTAGGGGAGCCCTAGCCTTCGCCAAGGTAGCCCTAGCCTAAAGCCTAGGGGCTCCCCTAGCCTGTCGCCTAGGGGAGCCCTAGCCTAAAGCCTAGGGGTGCCCTAGCCTGAAGGCTAGGGGAGCCCTAGCCTTAGCCTAGGGGAGCCCTAGCCTAAAGCCTAGGTGTGCCCTAGCCTGAAGGCTAGGGGAGCCCTAGCCTTAGCCTAGGGGAGCCTAAAGCCTAGGGGTGCCCTAGCCTGAAGGCTAGGGGAGCCCTAGCCTTAGCCTAGGGGAGCCTAAAGCCTAGGGGTGCCCTAGCCTGGAGGCTAGGGGAGCCCTACCCTTAGCCTAGGGGAGCCTAAAGCCTAGGGGTGCCCAAGCCTGGAGGCTAGGGGAGCCCTAGCCTTAGCCTAGGGGAGCCTAAAGCCTAGGGGTGCCCTAGCCTGAAGCCTAGGGGTGCCCTAGCCTGAAGGCTAGGGGAGCTCTAGCCTTCGCCAAGGTAGCCCTAGCGTAAAGCCTAGGGGCTCCCCTAGCCTGTCGCCTAGGGGAGCCCTAGCCTAAAGCCTAGGGGTGCCCTAGCCTGAAGGCTAGGGGAGCCCTAGCCTTAGCCTAGGGGAGCCCTAGCCTAAAGCCTAGGGGTGCCCTAGCCTGAAGGATAGGGGAGCTCTAGCCTTAGCCTAGGGGAGCCCTAGCCTAAAGCCTAGGTGTGCCCTAGCCTGAAGGCTAGGGGAGCCCTAGTCTTAGCCTAGGGGAGCCTAAAGCCTAGGGGTGCCCTAGCCTGAAGGCTAGGGGAGCCCTAGCCTTAGCCTAGGGGAGCCTAAAGCCTAGGGGTGCCCTAGCCTGAAGGCTAGGGGAGCCCAAGCCTTAGCCTAGGGGAGCCTAAAGCCTAGGGGTGCCCTAGCCTGAAGGCTAGGGGAGCCCTAGCCTTAGCCTAGGGGAGCCTAAAGCCTAGGGGTGCCCTAGCCTGAAGGCTAGGGGAGCCCTAGCCTTAGCCTAGGGGGGCCCTAGCCTAAAGCCTAGGGGTGCCCTAGCCTGAAGGCTAGGGGAGCCCTAGCCTTAGCCTAGGGGAGCCTAAAGCCTAGGGGTGCCCTAGCCTGAAGGCTAGGGGAGCCCTAGCCTTAGCCTAGGGGAGCCTAAAGCCTAGGGGTGCCCTAGCCTGAAGGCTAGGGGAGCCCTAGCCTTAGCCTAGGGGAGCCTAAAGCCTAGGGGTGCCCTAGCCTGAAGGCTAGGGGAGGCCTAGCCTTAGCCTAGGGGAGCCTAAAGCCTAGGGGTGCCCTAGCCTGGAGGCTAGGGGAGCCCTAGCCTTAGCCTAGGGGAGCCTAAAGCCTAGGGGTGCCCTAGCCTGGAGGCTAGGGGAGCCCTAGCCTTAGCCTAGGGGGGCCCTAGCCTAAAGCCTAGGGGTGCCCTAGCCTGAAGGCTAGGGGAGCCCTAGCCTTCGCCAAGGTAGCCCTAGCCTAAAGCCTAGGGGCTCCCCTAGCCTGTCGCCTAGGGGAGCCCTAGCCTAAAGCCTAGGGGTGCCCTAGCCTGAAGGCTAGGGGAGCCCTAGCCTTAGCCTAGGGGAGCCCTAGCCTAAAGCCTAGGTGTGCCCTAGCCTGAAGGCTAGGGCAGCCCTAGCCTTAGCCTAGGGGAGACTAAAGCCTAGGGGTGCCATAGCCGGAAGGCTAGGGGAGCCCTAGCCTTAGCCTAGCGGAGCCTAAAGCCTAGGGGTGCCCTAGCCTGAAGGCTAGGGGAGCCCTAGCCTTAGCCTAGGGGAGCCTAAAGCCTAGGGGTGCCCTAGCCTGAAGGCTAGGGGAGCCCTAGCCTTAGCCTAAGGGAGCCTAAAGCCTAGGGGTGCCCTAGCCTGGAGGCTAGGGGAGCCCTAGCCTTAGCCTAGGGGAGCCTAAAGCCTAGGGGTGCCCTAGCCTGGAGGCTAGGGGAGCCCTAGCCTTAGCCTAGGGGAGCCTAAAGCCTAGGGGTGCTCTAGCCTGAAGGCTAGGGGAGCCCTAGCCTTAGCCTAGGGGAGCCTAAATCCTAGGGGTGCCCTAGCCTGAAGGCTAGGGGAGCCCTAGCCTTAGCCTAGGGGAGCCTAAACCCTAGGGGTGCCCTAGCCTGAAGGCTAGGGGAGCCCTAGCCTTAGCCTAGGGGAGCCTGAAGTGTAGGGGTGCCCTAGCCTGAAGGCTAGGGGAGCCCTAGCCTAAGCCTAGGGGAGCCTAAAGCCTAGGGGTGCCCTAGCCTGAAGGCTAGGGGAGCCCTAGCCTTAGCCTAGGGGAGCCTAAAGCCTAGGGGTGCCCTAGCCTGAAGGCTAGGGGAGCCCAAGCCTTAGCCTAGGGGAGCCTAAAGCCTAGGGGTGCCCTAGCCTGAAGGCTAGGGGAGCCCTAGCCTTAGCCTAGGGGAGCCTAAAGCCAAGGGGTGCCCTAGCCTGAAGGCTAGGGGAGCCCTAGCCTTAGCCTAGGGGAGCCTAAAGCCTAGGGGTGCCCTAGCCTGAAGGCTAGGGGAGCCCTAGCCTTAGCCTAGGGGAGCCCTAGCCTAAAGCCTAGGGGTGCCCTAGCCTGAAGGCTAGGGGAGCCCTAGCCTTCGCCTAGGGGAGCCTTAGCCTAAAGCCTAGGGGAGCCTAAAGCCTAGGGGTGCCCTAGCCTGAAGGCTAGGGGAGCCCTAGCCTTCGCCTAGGGGAGCCTAAAGCCTAGGGGTACCCTAGCCTGAAGGCTAGGGGAGCCCTAGCCTTAGCCTAGGGGAGCCTAAAGCCTAGGGGTGCCCTAGCCTGAAGGCTAGGGGAGCCCTACCTTATCCTAGGGGAGCCTAAAGCCTAGGGGTGCCCTAGCCTGAAGGCTAGGGGAGCCCTAGCCTTAGCCTAGGGGAGCCTAAAGCCTAGGGGTGCCCTAGCCTGAAGGCTAGGGGAGCCCTAGCCTTAGCCTAGGGGAGCCTAAAGCCTAGGGGTGCCCTAGCCTAAGGGAGCCTAAAGCCTAGGGGTGCCCTAGCCTGGAGGCTAGGGGAGCCCTAGCCTTAGCCTAGGGGAGCCTAAAGCCAAGGGGTGCCCTAGCCTGGAGGCTAGGGGAGCCCTAGCCTTAGCCTAGGGGAGCCCAAAGCCTAGGGGTGCCCTAGCCTGGAGGCTAGTGGAGCCCTAGCCTTAGCCTAGGGGAGCCTAAAGCCTAGGGGTGCCCTAGCCTGGAGGCTAGGGGAGCCCTAGCCTTAGCCTAGGGGAGCCTAAAGTCTAGGGGTGCCCAAGCCTGGAGGCTAGGGGAGCCCTAGCCTTAGCCTAGGGGAGCCTAAAGCCTAGGGGTGCCCTAGCCTGGAGGCTAGGGGAGCCCTAGCCTTCGCCAAGGTAGCCCTAGCCTAAAGCCTAGGGGCTCCCCTAGCCTGTCGCCTAGGGGAGCCCTAGCCTAAAGCCTAGGGGTGCCCTAGCCTGAAGGCTAGGGGAGCCCTAGCCTTAGCCTAGGGGAGCCCTAGCCTAAAGCCTAGGGGTGCCCTAGCCTGAAGGCTAGGGGAGCTCTAGCCTTAGCCTAGGGGAGCTCTAGCCTAAAGCCTAGGTGTGCCCTAGCCTGAAGGCTAGGGGAGCCCTAGTCTTAGCCTAGGGGAGCCTAAAGCCTAGGGGTGCCCTAGCCTGAAGGCTAGGGGAGCCCTAGCCTTAGCCTAGGGGAGCCTAAAGCCTAGGGGTGCCCTAGCCTGAAGGCTAGGGGAGCCCAAGCCTTAGCCTAGGGGAGCCTAAAGCCTAGGGGTGCCCTAGCCTGAAGGCTAGGGGAGCCCTAGCCTTAGCCTAGGGGAGCCTAAAGCCTAGGGGTGCCCTAGCCTGAAGGCTAGGGGAGCCCTAGCCTTAGCCTAGGGGGGCCCTAGCCTAAAGCCTAGGGGTGCCCTAGCCTGAAGGCTAGGGGAGCCCTAGCCTTAGCCTAGGGGAGCCTAAAGCCTAGGGGTGCCCTAGCCTGAAGGCTAGGGGAGCCCTAGCCTTAGCCTAGGGGAGCCTAAAGCCTAGCGGTGCCCTAGCCTGAAGGCTAGGGGAGCCCTAGCCTTAGCCTAGGGGAGCCTAAAGCCTAGGGGTGCCCTAGCCTGAAGGCTAGGGGAGCCCTAGCCTTAGCCTAGGGGAGCCTAAAGCCTAGGGGTGCCCTATCCTGGAGGCTAGGGGAGCCCTAGCCTTAGCCTAGGGGAGCCTAAAGCCTAGGGGTGCCCTAGCCTGGAGGCTAGGGGAGCCCTAGCCTTAGCCTAGGGGAGCCTAAAGCCTAGGGGTGCCCTAGCCTGGAGGCTAGGGGAGCCCTAGCCTTAGCCTAGGGGGGCCCTAGCCTAAAGCCTAGGGGTGCCCTAGCCTGAAGGCTAGGGGAGCCTTAGCCTTCGCCAAGGTAGCCCTAGCCTAAAGCCTAGGGGCTCCCCTAGCCTGTCGCCTAGGGGAGCCCTAGCCTAAAGCCTAGGGGTGCCCTAGCCTGAAGGCTAGGGGAGCCCTAGCCTTAGCCTAGGGGAGCCCTAGCCTAAAGCCTAGGTGTGCCCTAGCTTGAAGGCTAGGGGAGCCCTAGCCTTAGCCTAGGGGAGACTAAAGCCTAGGGGTGCCATAGCCTGGAGGCTAGGGGAGCCCTAGCCTTAGCCTAGGGGAGCCTAAAGCCTAGGGGTGCCCTAGCATGGAGGCTAGGGGAGCCCTAGCCTTAGCCTAGGGGAGCCTAAAGCCTAGGGGTGCCCTAGCCTGAAGGCTAGGGGAGCCCTAGCCTTAGCCTAGGGGGGCCCTAGCCTAAAGCCTAGGGGTGCCCTAGCCTGAAGGCTAGGGGAGCCCTAGCCTTCGCCAAGGTAGCCCTAGCCTAAAGCCTAGGGGCTCCCCTAGCCTGTCGCCTAGGGGAGCCCTAGCCTAAAGCCTAGGGGTGCCCTAGCCTGAAGGCTAGGGGAGCCCTAGCCTTAGCCTAGGGGAGCGCTAGCCTAAAGCCTAGGGGTGCCCTAGCCTGAAGGCTAGGGGAGCCCTAGCCTTAGCCTAGGGGAGCCCTAGCCTAAAGCCTAGGTGTGCCCTAGCCTGAAGGCTAGGGGAGCCCTAGCCTTAGCCTAGGGGAGCCTAAAGCCTAGGGGTGCCCTAGCCTGAAGGCTAGGGGAGCCCTAGCCTTAGCCTAGGGGAGCCTAAAGCCTAGGGGTGCCCTAGCCTGAAGGCTAGGGGAGCCCTAGCCTTAGCCTAGGGGAGCCTAACGCCTAGGGGTGCCCTAGCCTGAAGGCTAGGGGAGCCCTAGCCTTAGCCTAGGGGAGCCTAAAGCCTAGGGGTGCCCTAGCCTGAAGGCTAGGGGAGCCCTAGCCTTAGCCTAGGGGAGCCTAAAGCCTAGGGGTGCCCTAGCCTGGAGGCTAGGGGAGCCCTAGCCTTAGCCTAGGGGAGCCTAAAGCCTAGGGGTGCCCTAGCCTGGAGGCTAGGGGAGCCCTAGCCTTAACCTAGGGGAGCCTAAAGCCTAGGGGTGCCCTAGCCTGAAGGCTAGGGGAGCCCTAGCCTTAGCCTAGGGGGGCCCTAGCCTAAAGCCTAGGGGTGCCCTAGCCTGAAGGCTAGGGGAGCCCTAGCCTTCGCCAAGGTAGCCCTAGCCTAAAGCCTAGGGGCTCCCCTAGCCTGTCGCCTAGGGGAGCCCTAGCCTAAAGCCTAGGGGTGCCCTAGCCTGAAGGCTAGGGGAGCCCTAGCCTTAGCCTAGGGGAGCCCTAGCCTAAAGCCTAGGTGTGCCCTAGCCTGAAGGCTAGGGGAGCCCTAGCATTAGCCTAGGGGAGCCTAAAGCCTAGGGGTGCCCTAGCCTGAAGGCTAGGGGAGCCCTAGCCTTAGCCTAGCGGAGCCTAAAGCCTAGGGGTGCCCTAGCCTTAAGGCTGGGGGAGCCCTAGCCTTAGCCTAGGGGAGCCTAAAGCCTAGGGGTGCCCTAGCCTGAAGGCTAAGGGAGCCCTAGCCTTAGCCTAGGGGAGCCTAAAGCCTAAGGGTGCCCTAGCCTGAAGGCTAGGGGAGCCCTAGCCTTAGCCTAGGGGAGCCTAAAGCCTAGGGGTGCCCTAGCCTGAAGGCTAGGGGAGCCCTAGCCTTAGCCTAGGGGAGCCTAAAGCCTAGGGGTGCCCTAGCCTGAAGGCTAGGGGAGCCCTAGCCTTAGCCTAGGGGAGCCTAAAGCCTAGGGGTGCCCTAGCCTGGAGGCTAGGGGAGCCCTAGCCTTAGCCTAGGGGAGCCTAAAGCCTAGGGGTGCCCTAGCCTGGAGGCTAGGGGAGCCCTAGCCTTAGCCTAGGGGAGCCTAAAGCCTAGGGGTGCCCTAGCCTGAAGGCTAGGGGAGCCCTAGCCTTAGCCTAGGGGAGCCTAAAGCCTAGGGGTGCCCTAGCCTGAAGGCTAGGGGAGCCATAGCCTTAGCCTAGGGGAGCCTAAAGCCTAGGCGTGCCCTAGCCTTAAGGCTAGGGGAGCCCTAGCCTTAGCCTAGGGGAGCCTAAAGCCTAGGGGTGCCCTAGCCTGAAAGCTAGGGGAGCCCTAGCCTTAGCCTAGGGGAGCCCTAGCCTAAAGCCTAGGGGTGCACAAGCCTGAAGGCTAGGGGAGCCCTAGACTTAGCCTAGGGGAGCCCTAGCCTAAAGCCTAGGGGTGCCCTAGCCTGAAGGCTAGGGGAGCCCTAGCCTTAGCCTAGGGGAGCCTAAAGCCTAGGGGTGCCCTAGCCTGAAGGCTAGGGGAGCCCTAGCCTTAGCCTAGGGGAGCCTAAAGCCTAGGGGTGCCCTAGCCTGAAGGCTAGGGGAGCCCTAGCCTAAAGCCTAGGGGTGCCCTAGCCTGAAGGCTAGGGGAGCCCTAGCCTTAGCCTAGGGGAGCCCTAGCCTAAAGCCTAGGGGTGCCCTAGCCTGAAGGCTAGGGGAGCCCTAGCCTTAGCCTAGGGGAGCCCTAGCCTAAAGCCTAGGGGTGCCCTAGCCTGAAGGCTAGGGGAGCCCTAGCCTTAGCCTAGGAGAGCCCTAGCCTAAAGCCTAGGGGTGCCCTAGCCTGAAGACTAGGGGAGCCCTAGCCTTAGCCTAGGGGTGCCCTAGCCTAAAGCCTAGGGGTGCCATAGCCTGAAGGCTAGGGGAGCCCTAGCCTTAGCCTAGGGGAGCCCTAGCCTAAAGCCTAGGGGTGCCCTAGCCTGAAGGCTAGGGGAGCCCTAGCCTTAGCCTAGGGGAGCCCTAGCCTAAAGCCTAGGGGTACCCTAGCCTGAAGGCTAGGGGAGCCCTAGCCTTAGCCTAGGGGAGCCTAAAGCCTAGGGGTGCCCTAGCCTGAAGGCTAGGGGAGCCCTAGCCTTAGCCTAGGGGAGCCTAAAACCTAGGGTGCCCTAGCCTGAAGGCTAGGGGAGCCCTAGCCTTAGCCTAGGGGAGCCTAAAGCCTAGGGGTGCCCTAGCCTGAAGGCTAGGGGAGCCCTAGCCTTAGCCTAGGGGAGCCTAAAGCCTAGGGGTGCCCTAGCCTGAAGGCTAGGGGAGCCCTAGCCTTAGCCTAGGGGAGCCTAAAGCCTAGGGGTGCCCTAGCCTGAAGGCTAGGGGAGCCCTAGCCTTAGCCTAGGGGGGCCCTAGCCTAAAGCATAGGGGTGCCCTAGCCTGAAGGCTAGGGGAGCCCTAGCCTTAGCCTAGGGGAGCCCTAGCCTAAAGCCTAGGTGTGCCCTAGCCGAAGGCTAGTGGAGCCCTAGCCTTAGCCTAGGGGAGCCTAAAGCCTAGGGGTGCCCTAGCCTGAAGGCTAGGGGAGCCCTAGCCTTAGCCTAGGGGAGCCTAAAGCCTAGGGGTGCCCTAGCCTGAAGGCTAGGGGAGCCCTAGCCTTAGCCTAGGGGAGCCTAAAGCCTAGGGGTGCCCTAGCCTGAAGGCTAGGGGAGCCCTAGCCTTAGCCTAGGGGAGCCTAAAGCCTAGGGGTGCCCTAGCCTGAAGGCTAGGGGAGCCCTAGCCTTAGCCTAGGGGAGCCTAAAGCCTAGGGGTGCCCTAGCCTGGAGGCTAGGGGAGCCCTAGCCTTAGCCTAGGGGAGCCTAAAGCCTAGGGGTGCCCTAGCCTGGAGGCTAGGGGAGCCCTAGCCTTAACCTAGGGGAGCCTAAAGCCTAGGGGTGCCCTAGCCTGAAGACTAGGGGAGCCCTAGCCTTAGCCTAGGGGGGCCCTAGCCTAAAGCCTAGGGGTGCCCTAGCCTGAAGGCTAGGGGAGCCCTAGCCTTCGCCAAGGTAGCCCTAGCCTAAAGCCTAGGGGCTCCCCTAGCCTGTCGCCTAGGGGAGCCCTAGCCTAAAGCCTAGGGGTGCCCTAGCCTGAAGGCTAGGGGAGCCCTAGCCTTAGCCTAGGGGAGCCCTAGCCTAAAGCCTAGGTGTGCCCTAGCCTGAAGGCTAGGGGAGCCCTAGCCTTAGCCTAGGGGAGACTAAAGCCTAGGGGTGCCATAGCCTGAAGGCTAGGGGAGCCCTAGCCTTAGCCTAGCGGAGCCTAAAGCCTAGGGGTGCCCTAGCCTGAAGGCTAGGGGAGCCCTAGCCTTAGCCTAGGGGAGCCTAAAGCCTAGGGGTGCCCTAGCCTGAAGGCTAGGGGAGCCCTAGCCTTAGCCTAGGGGAGCCTAAAGCCTAGGGGTGCCCTAGCCTGGAGGCTAGGGGAGCCCTAGCCTTAGCCTAGGGGAGCCTAAAGCCTAGGGGTGCCCTAGCCTGGAGGCTAGGGGAGCCCTAGCCTTAGCCTAGGGGAGCCTAAAGCCTAGGGGTGCCCTAGCCTGGAGGCTAGGGGAGCCCTAGCCTTAGCCTAGGGGGGCCCTAGCCTAAAGCCTAGGGGTGCCCTAGCCTGAAGGCTAGGGGAGCCCTAGCCTTCACCAAGGTAGCCCTAGCCTAAAGCCTAGGGGCTCCCCTAGCCTGTCGCCTAGGGGAGCCCTAGCCTAAAGCCTAGGGGTGCCCTAGCCTGAAGGCTAGGGGAGCCCTAGCCTTAGCCTAGGGGAGCCCTAGCCTAAAGCCTAGGGGTGCCCTAGCCTGAAGGCTAGGGGAGCCCTAGCCTTAGCCTAGGGGAGCCCTAGCCTAAAGCCTAGGTGTGCCCTAGCCTGAAGGCTAGGGGAGCCCTAGCCTTAGCCTAGGGGAGCCTAAAGCCTAGGGGTGCCCTAGCCTGGAGGCTAGGGGAGCCCTAGCCTTAGCCTAGGGGAGCCTAAAGCCTAGGGGTGCCCTAGCCTGAAGGCTAGGGGAGCCCTAGCCTTAGCCTAGGGGAGCCTAAAGCCTAGGGGTGCCCTAGCCTGAAGGCTAGGGGAGCCCTAGCCTTAGCCTAGGGGAGCCTAAAGCCTAGGGGTGCCCTAGCCTGGAGGCTAGGGGAGCCCTAGCCTTAGCCTAGGGGAGCCTAAAGCCTAGGGGTGCCCTAGCCTGGAGGCTAGGGGAGCCCTAGCCTTAACCTAGGGGAGCCTAAAGCCTAGGGGTGCCCTAGCCTGAAGGCTAGGGGGCCCTAGCCTTAGCCTAGGGGGGCCCTAGCCTAAAGCCTAGGGGTGCCCTAGCCTGAAGGCTAGGGGAGCCCTAGCCTTCGCCAAGGTAGCCCTAGCCTAAAGCCTAGGGGCTCCCCTAGCCTGTCGCCTAGGGGAGCCCTAGCCTAAAGCCTAGGGGTGCCCTAGCCTGAAGGCTAGGGGAGCCCTAGCCTTAGCCTAGGGGAGCCTAAAGCCTAGGGGTGCCCTAGCCTGAAGGCTAGGGGAGCCCTAGCCTTAGCCTAGCGGAGCCTAAAGCCTAGGGGTGCCCTAGCCTGAAGGCTAGGGGAGCCCTAGCCTTAGCCTAGGGGAGCCTAAAGCCTAGGGGTGCCCTAGCCTGAAGGCTAGGGGAGCCCTAGCCTTAGCCTAGGGGAGCTTAAAGCCTAGGGGTGCCCTAGCCTGGAGGCTAGGGGAGCCCTAGCCTTAGCCTAGGGGAGCCTAAAGCTTAGGGGTGCCCTAGCCTGGAGGCTAGGGGAGCCCTAGCCTTAGCCTAGGGGAGCCTAAAGCCTAGGGGTGCCCTAGCCTGAAGGCTAGGGGAGCCCTAGCCTTAGCCTAGGGGAGCCTAAAGCCTAGGGGTGCCCTAGCCTGAAGGCTAGGGGAGCCCTAGCCTTAGCCTAGTGGAGCCTAAAGCCTAGGGGTGCCCTAGCCTGAAGGCTAGGGGAGCCCTAGCCTTAGCCTAGGGGAGCCTAAAGCCTATGGGTGCCCTAGCCTGAAGGCTAGGGGAGCCCTAGCCTTAGCCTAGGGGAGCCTAAAGCCTAGGGGTGCCCTAGCCTGAAGGCTAGGGGAGCCCTAGCCTTAGCCTAGGGGAGCCTAAAGCCTAGGGGTGCCCTAGCCTGAAGGCTAGGGGAGCCCTAGCCTTAGCCTAGGGGAGCCTAAAGCCTAGGGGTGCCCTAGCCTGGAGGCTAGGGGAGCCCTAGCCTAAGCCTAGGGGAGCCTAAAGCCTAGGGGTGCCCTAGCCTGGAGGCTAGGGGAGCCCTAGCCTTAGCCTAGGGGAGCCTAAAGCCTAGGGGTGCCCTAGCCTGAAGGCTAGGGGAGCCCTAGCCTTAGCCTAGGGGAGCCTAAAGCCTAGGGGTGCCCTAGCCTGAAGGCTAGGGGAGCCATAGCCTTAGCCTAGGGGAGCCTAAAGCCTAGGCGTGCCCTAGCCTGAAGGCTAGGGGAGCCCTAGCCTTAGCCTAGGGGAGCCTAAAGCCTAGGGGTGCCCTAGCCTGAAAGCTAGGGGAGCCCTAGCCTTAGCCTAGGGGAGCCCTAGCCTAAAGCCTAGGGGTGCACAAGCCTGAAGGCTAGGGGAGCCCTAGACTTAGCCTAGGGGAGCCCTAGCCTAAAGCCTAGGGGTGCCCTAGCCTGAAGGCTAGGGGAGCCCTAGCCTTAGCCTAGGGGAGCCTAAAGCCTAGGGGTGCCCTAGCCTGAAGGCTAGGGGAGCCCTAGCCTTAGCCTAGGGGAGCCTAAAGCCTAGGGGTGCCCTAGCCTGAAGGGTAGGGGAGCCCTAGCCTAAAGCCTAGGGGTGCCCTAGCCTGAAGGCTAGGGGAGCCCTAGCCTTAGCCTAGGGGAGCCCTAGCCTAAAGCCTAGGGGTGCCCTAGCCTGAAGGCTAGGGGAGCCCTAGCCTTAGCCTAGGGGAGCCCTAGCCTAAAGCCTAGGGGTGCCCTAGCCTGAAGGCTAGGGGAGCCCTAGCCTTAGCCTAGGGGAGCCCTAGCCTAAAGCCTAGGGGTGCCCTAGCCTGAAGGCTAGGGGAGCCCTAGCCTTAGCCTAGGGGTGCCCTAGCCTAAAGCCTAGGGGTGCCCTAGCCTGAAGGCTAGGGGAGCCCTAGCCTTAGCCTAGGGGAGCCCTAGCCTAAAGCCTAGGGGTGCCCTAGCCTGAAGGCTAGGGGAGCCCTAGCCTTAGCCTAGGGGAGCCCTAGCCTAAAGCCTAGGGGTGCCCTAGCCTGAAGGCTAGGGGAGCCCTAGCCTTAGCCTAGGGGAGCCTAAAGCCTAGGGGTGCCCTAGCCTGAAGGCTAGGGGAGCCCTAGCCTTAGCCTAGGGGAGCCTAAAGCCTAGGGTGCCCTAGCCTGAAGGCTAGGGGAGCCCTAGCCTTAGCCTAGGGGAGCCTAAAGCCTAGGGGTGCCCTAGCCTGAAGGCTAGGGGAGCCCTAGCCTTAGCCTAGGGGAGCCTAAAGCCTAGGGGTGCCCTAGCCTGAAGGCTAGGGGAGCCCTAGCCTTAGCCTAGGGGAGCCTAAAGCCTAGGGGTGCCCTAGCTTGAAGGCTAGGGGAGCCCTAGCCTTAGCCTAGGGGAGCCTAAAGCCTAGGGGTGCCCTAGCCTGAAGGCTAGGGGAGCCCTAGCCTTAGCCTAGGGGAGCCTAAAGCCAAGGGGTGCCCTAGCCTGAAGGCTAGGGGAGCCCTAGCCTTAGCCTAGGGGAGCCTAAAGCCAAGGGGTGCCCTAGCCTGAAGGCTAGGGGAGTCCTAGCCTTAGCCTAGGGGAGGCTAAAGGCTAGGGGTGCCCTAGCCTGAAGGCTAGGGGAGCCCTAGCCTTAGCCTAGGGGAGCCCTAGCCTAAAGCCTAGGGGTGCCCTAGCCTGAAGGGTAGGGGAGCCCTAGCCTTAGCCTAGGGGAGCCTAAAGCCTAGGGGTGCCCTAGCCTGAAGGCTAGGGGAGCCCTAGCCTTAGCCTAGGGGAGCCTAAAGCCTAGGGTGCCCTAGCCTGAAGGCTAGGGGAGCCCTAGCCTTAGCCTAGGGGAGCCTAAAGCCTAGGGGTGCCCTAGCCTGAAGGCTAGGGGAGCCCTAGCCTTAGCCTAGGGGAGCCTAAAGCCAAGGGGTGCCCTAGCCTGAAGGCTAGGGGAGCCCTAGCCTTAGCCTAGGGGAGCCTAAAGCCAAGGGGTGCCCTAGCCTGAAGGCTAGGGGAGTCCTAGCCTTAGCCTAGGGGAGCCTAAAGGCTAGGGGTGCCCTAGCCTGAAGGCTAGGGGTGCCCTAGCCGGAAGGCTAGGGGTGCCCTAGCCGGAAGGCTAGGGGAGCCCAAGCCGGAAGCCTAGGGGAGCACTAGCCTGAAGGCTAGGGGTGCCCTAGCCGGAAGGCTAGGGGAGCCCTAGCCGGAAGCCTAGGGGAGCCCTAGCCTGAAGGCTAGGGGAGCCCTAGCCTTAGCCTAGGGGAGCCCTAGCCTAAAGCCTAGGGGTGCCCTAGCCTAAAGCCTAGGGGTGCCCTAGCCTGAAGGCTAGGGGAGCCCTAGCCTTAGCCTAGGGGAGCCCTAGCCTAAAGCCTAGGGGTGCCCTAGCCTGAAGGCTAGGGGAGCCCTAGCCTTAGCCTAGGGGAGCCCTAGCCTATAGCCTAGGGGTGCCCTAGCCTGAAGGCTAGGGGAGCCCTAGCCTTAGCCTAGGGGATCCCTAGCCTAAAGCCTAGGGGTGCCCTAGCCTGAAGGCTAGGGGAGCCCTAGCCTTAGCCTAGGGCAGCCCTAGCCTAAAGCCTAGAGGTGCCCTAGCCTGAAGGCTAGGGGAGCCCTAGCCTTAGCCTAGGGGAGCCCTAGCCTAAAGCCTAGAGGTGCCCTAGCCTGAAGGCTAGGGGAGCCCTAGCCTTAGCCTAGGGGAGCCCTAGCCTAAAGCCTAGGGGTGCCCTAGCCTGAAGGCTAGGGGAGCCCTAGCCTTAGAATAGGGGAGCCCTAGCCTAAAGCCTAGGGGTGCCCTAGCCTGAAGGCTAGGGGAGCCCTACCCTTAGCCTAGGGGAGCCCTAGCCTAAAGCCTAGGGGTGCCCTAGCCTGAAGGCTAGGGGAGCCCTAGCCTTAGCCTAGGGGAGCCCTAGCCTAAAGCCTAGGGGTGCCCTAGCCTGAAGGCAAGGGGAGCCCTAGCCTTAGCCTAGGTGAGCCTAAAGCCTAGAGGTGCCCTAGCCTGAGGCTAGGGGAGCCCTAGCCTTAGCCTAGGGGAGCCTAAAGCCTAGGGGTGTCCTAGCCTGGAGGCTAGGGGAGCCCTAGCCTTAGCCTAGGGGAGCCTAAAGCCTAGGGGTGCCCTAGCCTGGAGGCTAGGGGAGCCCTAGCCTAAAGCCTAGGGTTGCCCTAGCCTGAAGGCTAGGGGAGCCCTAGCCTTAGCCTAGGGGAGCCCTAGCCTAAAGCCTAGGGGTGCCCTAGCCTGAAGGCTAGGGGAGCCCTAGCCTTAGCCTAGGGGAGCCCTAGCCTAAAGCCTAGGGGTGCCCTAGCCTGAAGGTTGGGGAGCCCTAGCCTTAGCCTAGGGGAGCCCTAGCCTAAAGCCTAGGGGTGCCCTAGCCTGAAGGCTAGGGGAGCCCTAGCCTTAGCCTAGGGGAGCCCTAGCCTAAAGCCTAGGGGTGCCCTAGCCTGAAGGCTAGGGGAGCCCTAGCCTTAGCCTAGGGGAGCCCTAGCCTAAAGCCTAGGGGTGCCCTAGCCTGAAGGCTAGGGGAGCCCTAGCCTTAGCCTAGGGGGCCCTAGCCTAAAGCCTAGGGGTGCCCTAGCCTGAAGGCTAGGGGAGCCCTAGCCTTAGCCTAGGGGAGCCCTAGCCTAAAGCCTAGGGGTGCCCTAGCCTGAAGGCTAGGGGAGCCCTAGCCTTAGCCTAGGGGAGCCCTAGCTTAAAGCCTAGGGGTGCCCTAGCCTGAAGGCTAGGGGAGCCCTAGCCTTAGCCTAGGGGAGCCCTAGCCTAAAGCCTAGGGGTGCCCTAGCCTGAAGGCTAGGGGAGCCCTAGCCTTAGCCTAGGGGAGCCCTAGCCTAAAGCCTAGGGGTGCCCTAGCCTGAAGGCTAGGGGAGCCCTAGCCTTAGCCTAGGGGAGCCCTAGCCTAAAGCCTAGGGGTGCCCTAGCCTGAAGGCTAGGGGAGCCCTAGCCTTAGCCTAGGGGAGCCCTAGCCTAAAGCCTAGGGGTGCCCTAGCCTGAAGGCTAGGGGAGCCCTAGCCTTAGCCTAGGGGAGCCCTAGCCTAAAGCCTAGGGGTGCCCTAGCCTGAAGGCTAGGGGAGCCCTAGCCTTAGCCTAGGGGAGCCCTAGCCTAAAGCCTAGGGGTGCCCTAGCCTGAAGGCTAGGGGAGCCCTAGCCTTAGCCTAGGGAGCCCTAGCCTAAAGCCTAGGGGTGCCCTAGCCTGAAGGCTAGGGGAGCCCTAGCCTTAGCCTAGGGGAGCCCTAGCCTAAAGCCTAGGGGTGCCCTAGCCTGAAGGCAAGGGGAGCCCTAGCCTTAGCCTAGGGGAGCCTAAAGCCTAGGGGTGCCCTAGCCTGAAGGCTAGGTGTGCCCTAGCCTGAGGGCTAGGGGAGCCCTAGCCTTAGCCTAGGGGAGCCTAAAGCCTAGGGGTGCCCTAGCCTGAAGGCTAGGGGAGCCCTAGCCTTAGACTAGGGGAGCCTAAAGCCTAGGGGTACCCAGCCTGAAGGCTAGGGGAGCCCTAGTTAGCCTAGGGGAGCCTAAAGCCTAGGGGTGCCCTAGCCTGAAGGCTAGGGGAGCCCTAGCCTTAGCCTAGGGGAGCCTAAAGCCTAGGGGTGCCCTAGCCTGGAGGCTAGGGGAGCCCTAGCCTTAGCCCAGGGGAGCCTAAAGCCTAGGGGTGCCCTAGCCTGGAGGCTAGGGGAGCCCTAGCCTTAGCCTAGGGGAGCCTAAAGCCTAGGGTTGCTCTAGCCTGGAGGCTAGGGGAGCCCTAGCCTTAGCCTAGGGGAGCCTAAAGCCTAGGGGTGCCCTAGCCTGGAGGCTAGGGGAGCCCTAGCCTTAGCCTAGGGGAGCTTAAAGCCTAGGGGTGCCCTAGCCTAGAGGCTAGGGGAGCCCTAGCCTTAGCCTAGGGGAGCCTAAAGCCTAGGGGTGCCCTAGCCTGGAGGCTAGGGGAGCCCTAGCCTTAGCCTATGGGAGCCTAAAGCCTAGGGGTGCCCTAGCCTGGAGGCTAGGGGAGCCCTAGCCTTAGCCTAGGGAGCCTAAAGCCTAGGGGTGCCCTAGCCTGAAGGCTAGGGGAGCCCTAGCCTTAGCCTAGGGGAGCCTAAAGCCTAGGGGTGCCCAAGCCTGAAGGCTAGGGGAGCCCTAGCCTTAGCCTATGGGAGCCTAAAGCCTAGGGGTGCCCTAGCCTGAAGCCTAGGGGAGCCCTAGCCTTAGCCCCGGGGATCCTAAAGCCTAGGGGTGCCCTAGCCTGAAGGCTAGGGGAGCCCTAGCCTTAGCCTAGTTGAGCCTAAAGCCTAGGGGTGCCCTAGCCTGAAGGCTAGGGGAGCCCTAGCCTTAGCCTAGGGGAGCCTAAAGCCTAGGGGTGCCCTAGCCTGAAGGCTAGGGGAGCCCTAGCCTTAGCCTCGGGGAGCCTAAAGCCTAGGGGTGCCCTAGCCTGAAGGCTAGGGGAGCCCTAGCCTTAGCCTAGGCGAGCCTAAAGCCTAGGTGTGCCCTAGCCTGAAGGCTAGGGGAGCCCTAGCCTTAGCCTAGGGGAGCCTGAATCCTACGGGTGCCCTAGCCTGATGGCTAGGGGAGCCCTAGCCTTAGCCTAGGGGAGCCTAAAGCCTAGGGGTGCTCTAGCCTGAAGGCTAGGGGAGCCCTAGCCTTAGCCTAGGGGAGCCTAAACCCTAGGGGTGCCCTAGCCTGAAGGCTAGGGGAGCCCTAGCCTTCGCCTAGGGGAGCCCTAGCCTAAAGCCTAGGGGTATCCTAGCCGAAGGCTAGGGGAGCCCTAGCCTTAGCCTAGGGGTGCCCTAGCCTGGAGGCTAGGGGAGCCCTAGCCTTAGCCTAGGGGAGCCTAAAGCCTAGGGGTGCCCTAGCCTGAAGGCTAGGGGAGCCCTAGCCTTAGCCTAGGGGGGCCCTAGCCTAAAGCCTAGGGGTGCCCTAGCCTGAAGGCTAGGGGAGCCCTAGCCTTCGCCAAGGTAGCCCTAGCCTAAAGCCTAGGGGCTCCCCTAGCCTGTCGCCTAGGGAAGCCCTAGCCTAAAGCCTAGGGGTGCCCTAGCCTGAAGGCTAGGGGAGCCCTAGCCTTAGCCTAGGGGAGCCCTAGCCTAAAGCCTAGGGTGCCCTAGCCTGAAGGCTAGGGGAGCCCTAGCCTTAGCCTAGGGGAGCCCTAGCCTAAAGCCTAGGTGTGCCCTAGCCTGAAGGCTAGGGGAGCCCTAGCCTTAGCCTAGGGGAGCCTAAAGCCTAGGGGTGCCCTAGCCTGAAGGCTAGGGGAGCCCTAGCCTTAGCCTAGGGGAGCCTAAAGCCTAGGGGTGCCCTAGCCTGAATGCTAGGGGAGCCCTAGCCTTAGCCTAGGGGAGCCTAAAGCCTAGGGGTGCCCTAGCCTGAAGGCTAGGGGAGCCCTAGCCTTAGCCTAGGGGAGCCTAAAGCCTAGGGGTGCCCTAGCCTGAAGGCTAGGGGAGCCCTAGCCTTAGCCTAGGGGAGCCTAAAGCCTAGGGGTGCCCTAGCCTGGAGGCTAGGGGAGCCCTAGCCTTAGCCTAGGGGAGCCTAAAGCCTAGGGGTGCCCTAGCCTGGAGGCTAGGGGAGCCCTAGCCTTAACCTAGGGGAGCCTAAAGCCTAGGGGTGCCCTAGCCTGAAGGCTAGGGGAGCCCTAGCCTTAGCCTAGGGGGGCCCTAGCCTAAAGCCTAGGGGTGCCCTAGCCTGAAGGCTAGGGGAGCCCTAGCCTTCGCCAAGGTAGCCCTAGCCTAAAGCCTAGGGGCTCCCCTAGCCTGTCGCCTAGGGGAGCCCTAGCCTAAAGCCTAGGGGTGCCCTAGCCTGAAGGCTAGGGGAGCCCTAGCCTTAGCCTAGGGGAGCCCTAGCCTAAAGCCTAGGTGTGCCCTAGCCTGAAGGCTAGGGGAGCCCTAGCCTTAGCCTAGGGGAGCCTAAAGCCTAGGGGTGCCCTAGCCTGAAGGCTAGGGGAGCCCTAGCCTTAGCCGAGAGGAGCCTAAAGCCTAGGGGTGCCCTAGCCTGAAGGCTAGGGGAGCCCTAGCCTTAGCCTAGGGGAGCCTAAAGCCTAGGGGTGCCCTAGCCTGAAGGCTAGGGGAGCCCTAGCCTTAGCCTAGGGAGCCCTAGCCTAAAGCCTAGGGGTGCCCTAGCCTGAAGGCTAGGGGAGCCCTAGCCTTAGCCTAGGGGAGCCCTAGCATAAAGCCTAGGGGTGCCCTAGCCTGAAGGCAAGGGGAGCCCTAGCCTTAGCCTAGGGGAGCCTAAAGCCTAGGGGTGCCCTAGCCTGAAGGCTAGGTGTGCCCTAGCCTGAGGGCTAGGGGAGCCCTAGCCTTAGCCTAGGGGAGCCTAAAGCCTAGGGGTGCCCTAGCCTGAAGGCTAGGGGAGCCCTAGCCTTAGACTAGGGGAGCCTAAAGCCTAGGGGTACCCAGCCTGAAGGCTAGGGGAGCCCTAGTTAGCCTAGGGGAGCCTAAAGCCTAGGGGTGCCCTAGCCTGAAGGCTAGGGGAGCCCTAGCCTTAGCCTAGGGGAGCCTAAAGCCTAGGGGTGCCCTAGCCTGGAGGCTAGGGGAGCCCTAGCCTTAGCCCAGGGGAGCCTAAAGCCTAGGGGTGCCCTAGCCTGGAGGCTAGGGGAGCCCTAGCCTTAGCCTAGGGGAGCCTAAAGCCTAGGGTTGCTCTAGCCTGGAGGCTAGGGGAGCCCTAGCCTTAGCCTAGGGGAGCCTAAAGCCTAGGGGTGCCCTAGCCTGGAGGCTAGGGGAGCCCTAGCCTTAGCCTAGGGGAGCTTAAAGCCTAGGGGTGCCCTAGCCTAGAGGCTAGGGGAGCCCTAGCCTTAGCCTAGGGGACTCTAAAGCCTAGGGGTGCCCTAGCCTGGAGGCTAGGGGAGCCCTAGCCTTAGCCTATGGGAGCCTAAAGCCTAGGGGTGCCCTAGCCTGGAGGCTAGGGGAGCCCTAGCCTTAGCCTAGGGAGCCTAAAGCCTAGGGGTGCCCTAGCCTGAAGGCTAGGGGAGCCCTAGCCTTAGCCTAGGGGAGCCTAAAGCCTAGGGGTGCCCAAGCCTGAAGGCTAGGGGAGCCCTAGCCTTAGCCTATGGGAGCCTAAAGCCTAGGGGTGCCCTAGCCTGAAGGCTAGGGGAGCCCTAGCCTTAGCCCCGGGGATCCTAAAGCCTAGGGGTGCCCTAGCCTGAAGGCTAGGGGAGCCCTAGCCTTAGCCTAGTTGAGCCTAAAGCCTAGGGGTGCCCTAGCCTGAAGGCTAGGGGAGCCCTAGCCTTAGCCTAGGGGAGCCTAAAGCCTAGGGGTGCCCTAGCCTGAAGGCTAGGGGAGCCCTAGCCTTAGCCTCGGGGAGCCTAAAGCCTAGGGGTGCCCTAGCCTGAAGGCTAGGGGAGCCCTAGCCTTAGCCTAGGCGAGCCTAAAGCCTAGGTGTGCCCTAGCCTGAAGGCTAGGGGAGCCCTAGCCTTAGCCTAGGGGAGCCTGAATCCTAGGGGTGCCCTAGCCTGATGGCTAGGGGAGCCCTAGCCTTAGCCTAGGGGAGCCTAAAGCCTAGGGGTGCTCTAGCCTGAAGGCTAGGGGAGCCCTAGCCTTAGCCTAGGGGAGCCTAAATCCTAGGGGTGCCCTAGCCTGAAGGATAGGGGAGCCCTAGCCTTAGCCTAGGGGAGCCTAAACCCTAGGGGTGCCCTAGCCTGAAGGCTAGGGGAGCCCTAGCCTTCGCCTAGGGGAGCCCTAGCCTAAAGCCTAGGGGTATCCTAGCCGAAGGCTAGGGGAGCCCTAGCCTTAGCCTAGGGGTGCCCTAGCCTGGAGGCTAGGGGAGCCCTAGCCTTAGCCTAGGGGAGCCTAAAGCCTAGGGGTGCCCTAGCCTGAAGGCTAGGGGAGCCCTAGCCTTAGCCTAGGGGGGCCCTAGCCTAAAGCCTAGGGGTGCCCTAGCCTGAAGGCTAGGGGAGCCCTAGCCTTCGCCAAGGTAGCCCTAGCCTAAAGCCTAGGGGCTCCCCTAGCCTGTCGCCTAGGGAAGCCCTAGCCTAAAGCCTAGGGGTGCCCTAGCCTGAAGGCTAGGGGAGCCCTAGCCTTAGCCTAGGGGAGCCCTAGCCTAAAGCCTAGGGTGCCCTAGCCTGAAGGCTAGGGGAGCCCTAGCCTTAGCCTAGGGGAGCCCTAGCCTAAAGCCTAGGTGTGCCCTAGCCTGAAGGCTAGGGGAGCCCTAGCCTTAGCCTAGGGGGCCCTAGCCTAAAGCCTAGGGGTGCCCTAGCCTGAAGGCTAGGGGAGCCCTAGCCTTAGCCTAGGGGAGCCCTAGCCTAAAGCCTAGGGGTGCCCTAGCCTGAAGGCTAGGGGAGCCCTAGCCTTAGCCTAGGGGAGCCCTAGCCTAAAGCCTAGGGGTGCCCTAGCCTGAAGGCTAGGGGAGCCCTAGCCTTAGCCTAGGGGAGCCCTAGCCTAAAGCCTAGGGGTGCCCTAGCCTGAAGGCTAGGGGAGCCCTAGCCTTAGCCTAGGGGAGCCCTAGCCTAAAGCCTAGGGGTGCCCTAGCCTGAAGGCTAGGGGAGCCCTAGCCTTAGCCTAGGGGAGCCCTAGCCTAAAGCCTAGGGGTGCCCTAGCCTGAAGGCTAGGGGAGCCCTAGCCTTAGCCTAGGGGAGCCCTAGCCTAAAGCCTAGGGGTGCCCTAGCCTGAAGGCTAGGGGAGCCCTAGCCTTAGCCTAGGGGAGCCCTAGCCTAAAGCCTAGGGGTGCCCTAGCCTGAAGGCTAGGGGAGCCCTAGCCTTAGCCTAGGGGAGCCCTAGCCTAAAGCCTAGGGGTGCCCTAGCCTGAAGGCTAGGGGAGCCCTAGCCTTAGCCTAGGGGAGCCCTAGCCTAAAGCCTAGGGGTGCCCTAGCCTGAAGGCTAGGGGAGCCCTAGCCTTAGCCTAGGGGAGCCCTAGCCTAAAGCCTAGGGGTGCCCTAGCCTGAAGGCTAGGGGAGCCCTAGCCTTAGCCTAGGGGAGCCCTAGCCTAAAGCCTAGGGGTGCCCTAGCCTGAAGGCTAGGGGAGCCCTAGCCTTAGCCTAGGGGAGCCCTAGCCTAAAGCCTAGGGGTGCCCTAGCCTGAAGGCTAGGGGAGCCCTAGCCTTAGCCTAGGGGAGCCCTAGCCTAAAGCCTAGGGGTGCCCTAGCCTGAAGGCTAGGGGAGCCCTAGCCTTAGCCTAGGGAGCCCTAGCCTAAAGCCTAGGGGTGCCCTAGCCTGAAGGCTAGGGGAGCCCTAGCCTTAGCCTAGGGGAGCCCTAGCCTAAAGCCTAGGGGTGCCCTAGCCTGAAGGCAAGGGGAGCCCTAGCCTTACCCTAGGGGAGCCTAAAGCCTAGGGGTGCCCTAGCCTGAAGGCTAGGTGTGCCCTAGCCTGAGGGCTAGGGGAGCCCTAGCCTTAGCCTAGGGGAGCCTAAAGCCTAGGGGTGCCCTAGCCTGAAGGCTAGGGGAGCCCTAGCCTTAGACTAGGGGAGCCTAAAGCCTAGGGGTTCCCAGCCTGAAGGCTAGGGGAGCCCTAGTTAGCCTAGGGGAGCCTAAAGCCTAGGGGTGCCCTAGCCTGAAGGCTAGGGGAGCCCTAGCCTTAGCCTAGGGGAGCCTAAAGCCTAGGGGTGCCCTAGACTGGAGGCTAGGGGAGCCCTAGCCTTAGCCCAGGGGAGCCTAAAGCCTAGGGGTGCCCTAGCCTGGAGGCTAGGGGAGCCCTAGCCTTAGCCTAGGGGAGCCTAAAGCCTAGGGTTGCTCTAGCCTGGAGGCTAGGGGAGCCCTAGCCTTAGCCTAGGGGAGCCTAAAGCCTAGGGGTGCCCTAGCCTGGAGGCTAGGGGAGCCCTAGCCTTAGCCTAGGGGAGCTTAAAGCCTAGGGGTGCCCTAGCCTAGAGGCTAGGGGAGCCCTAGCCTTAGCCTAGGGGAGCCTAAAGCCTAGGGGTGCCCTAGCCTGGAGGCTAGGGTAGCCCTAGCCTTAGCCTATGGGAGCCTAAAGCCTAGGGGTGCCCTAGCCTGGAGGCTAGGGGAGCCCTAGCCTTAGCCTAGGGAGCCTAAAGCCTAGGGGTGCCCTAGCCTGAAGGCTAGGGGAGCCCTAGCCTTAGCCTAGGGGAGCCTAAAGCCTAGGGGTGCCCAAGCCTGAAGGCTAGGGGAGCCCTAGCCTTAGCCTATGGGAGCCTAAAGCCTAGGGGTGCCCTAGCCTGAAGGCTAGGGGAGCCCTAGCCTTAGCCCCGGGGATCCTAAAGCCTAGGGGTGCCCTAGCCTGAAGGCTAGGGGAGCCCTAGCCTTAGCCTAGTTGAGCCTAAAGCCTAGGGGTGCCCTAGCCTGAAGGCTAGGGGAGCCCTAGCCTTAGCCTAGGGGAGCCTAAAGGCTAGGGGAGCCCTAGCCTTAGCCTCGGGGAGCCTAAAGCCTAGGGGTGCCCTAGCCTGAAGGCTAGGGGAGCCCTAGCCTTAGCCTAGGCGAGCCTAAAGCCTAGGTGTGCCCTAGCCTGAAGGCTAGGGGAGCCCTAGCCTTAGCCTAGGGGAGCCTGAATCCTAGGGGTGCCCTAGCCTGATGGCTAGGGGAGCCCTAGCCTTAGCCTAGGGGAGCCTAAAGCCTAGGGGTGCTCTAGCCTGAAGGCTAGGGGAGCCCTAGCCTTAGCCTAGGGGAGCCTAAATCCTAGGGGTGCCCTAGCCTGAAGGATAGGGGAGCCCTAGCCTTAGCCTAGGGGAGCCTAAACCCTAGGGGTGCCCTAGCCTGAAGGCTAGGGGAGCCCTAGCCTTCGCCTAGGGGAGCCCTAGCCTAAAGCCTAGGGGTATCCTAGCCGAAGGCTAGGGGAGCCCTAGCCTTAGCCTAGGGGTGCCCTAGCCTGGAGGCTAGGGGAGCCCTAGCCTTAGCCTAGGGGAGCCTAAAGCCTAGGGGTGCCCTAGCCTGAAGGCTAGGGGAGCCCTAGCCTTAGCCTAGGGGGGCCCTAGCCTAAAGCCTAGGGGTGCCCTAGCCTGAAGGCTAGGGGAGCCCTAGCCTTCGCCAAGGTAGCCCTAGCCTAAAGCCTAGGGGCTCCCCTAGCCTGTCGCCTAGGGAAGCCCTAGCCTAAAGCCTAGGGGTGCCCTAGCCTGAAGGCTAGGGGAGCCCTAGCCTTAGCCTAGGGGAGCCCTAGCCTAAAGCCTAGGGTGCCCTAGCCTGAAGGCTAGGGGAGCCCTAGCCTTAGCCTAGGGGAGCCCTAGCCTAAAGCCTAGGTGTGCCCTAGCCTGAAGGCTAGGGGAGCCCTAGCCTTAGCCTAGGGGAGCCTAAAGCCTAGGGGTGCCCTAGCCTGAAGGCTAGGGGAGCCCTAGCCTTAGCCTAGGGGAGCCTAAAGCCTAGGGGTGCCCTAGCCTGAAGGCTAGGGGAGCCCTAGCCTTAGCCTAGGGGAGCCTAAAGCCTAGGGGTGCCCTAGCCTGAAGGCTAGGGGAGCCCTAGCCTTAGCCTAGGGGAGCCTAAAGCCTAGGGGTGCCCTAGCCTGAAGGCTAGGGGAGCCCTAGCCTTAGCCTAGGGGAGCCTAAAGCCTAGGGGTGCCCTAGCCTGGAGGCTAGGGGAGCCCTAGCCTTAGCCTAGGGGAGCCTAAAGCCTAGGGGTGCCCTAGCCTGGAGGCTAGGGGAGCCCTAGCCTTAACCTAGGGGAGCCTAAAGCCTAGGGGTGCCCTAGCCTGAAGGCTAGGGGAGCCCTAGCCTTAGCCTAGGGGGGCCCTAGCCTAAAGCCTAGGGGTGCCCTAGCCTGAAGGCTAGGGGAGCCCTAGCCTTCGCCAAGGTAGCCCTAGCCTAAAGCCTAGGGGCTCCCCTAGCCTGTCGCCTAGGGGAGCCCTAGCCTAAAGCCTAGGGGTGCCCTAGCCTGAAGGCTAGGGGAGCCCTAGCCTTAGCCTAGGGGAGCCCTAGCCTAAAGCCTAGGTGTGCCCTAGCCTGAAGGCTAGGGGAGCCCTAGCCTTAGCCTAGGGGAGCCTAAAGCCTAGGGGTGCCCTAGCCTGAAGGCTAGGGGAGCCCTAGCCTTAGCCGAGAGGAGCCTAAAGCCTAGGGGTGCCCTAGCCTGAAGGCTAGGGGAGCCCTAGCCTTAGCCTAGGGGAGCCTAAAGCCTAGGGGTGCCCTAGCCTGAAGGCTAGGGGAGCCCTAGCCTTAGCCTAGGGAGCCCTAGCCTAAAGCCTAGGGGTGCCCTAGCCTGAAGGCTAGGGGAGCCCTAGCCTTAGCCTAGGGGAGCCCTAGCATAAAGCCTAGGGGTGCCCTAGCCTGAAGGCAAGGGGAGCCCTAGCCTTAGCCTAGGGGAGCCTAAAGCCTAGGGGTGCCCTAGCCTGAAGGCTAGGTGTGCCCTAGCCTGAGGGCTAGGGGAGCCCTAGCCTTAGCCTAGGGGAGCCTAAAGCCTAGGGGTGCCCTAGCCTGAAGGCTAGGGGAGCCCTAGCCTTAGACTAGGGGAGCCTAAAGCCTAGGGGTACCCAGCCTGAAGGCTAGGGGAGCCCTAGTTAGCCTAGGGGAGCCTAAAGCCTAGGGGTGCCCTAGCCTGAAGGCTAGGGGAACCCTAGCCTTAGCCTAGGGGAGCCTAAAGCCTAGGGGTGCCCTAGCCTGGAGGCTAGGGGAGCCCTAGCCTTAGCCCAGGGGAGCCTAAAGCCTAGGGGTGCCCTAGCCTGGAGGCTAGGGGAGCCCTAGCCTTAGCCTAGGGGAGCCTAAAGCCTAGGGTTGCTCTAGCCTGGAGGCTAGGGGAGCCCTAGCCTTAGCCTAGGGGAGCCTAAAGCCTAGGGGTGCCCTAGCCTGGAGGCTAGGGGAGCCCTAGCCTTAGCCTAGGGGAGCTTAAAGCCTAGGGGTGCCCTAGCCTAGAGGCTAGGGGAGCCCTAGCCTTAGCCTAGGGGAGCCTAAAGCCTAGGGGTGCCCTAGCCTGGAGGCTAGGGGAGCCCTAGCCTTAGCCTATGGGAGCCTAAAGCCTAGGGGTGCCCTAGCCTGGAGGCTAGGGGAGCCCTAGCCTTAGCCTAGGGAGCCTAAAGCCTAGGGGTGCCCTAGCCTGAAGGCTAGGGGAGCCCTAGCCTTAGCCTAGGGGAGCCTAAAGCCTAGGGGTGCCCAAGCCTGAAGGCTAGGGGAGCCCTAGCCTTAGCCTATGGGAGCCTAAAGCCTAGGGGTGCCCTAGCCTGAAGGCTAGGGGAGCCCTAGCCTTAGCCCCGGGGATCCTAAAGCCTAGGGGTGCCCTAGCCTGAAGGCTAGGGGAGCCCTAGCCTTAGCCTAGTTGAGCCTAAAGCCTAGGGGTGCCCTAGCCTGAAGGCTAGGGGAGCCCTAGCCTTAGCCTAGGGGAGCCTAAAGCCTAGGGGTGCCCTAGCCTGAAGGCTAGGGGAGCCCTAGCCTTAGCCTCGGGGAGCCTAAAGCCTAGGGGTGCCCTAGCCTGAAGGCTAGGGGAGCCCTAGCCTTAGCCTAGGCGAGCCTAAAGCCTAGGTGTGCCCTAGCCTGAAGGCTAGGGGAGCCCTAGCCTTAGCCTAGGGGAGCCTGAATCCTAGGGGTGCCCTAGCCTGATGGCTAGGGGAGCCCTAGCCTTAGCCTAGGGGAGCCTAAAGCCTAGGGGTGCTCTAGCCTGAAGGCTAGGGGAGCCCTAGCCTTAGCCTAGGGGAGCCTAAATCCTAGGGGTGCCCTAGCCTGAAGGATAGGGGAGCCCTAGCCTTAGCCTAGGGGAGCCTAAACCCTAGGGGTGCCCTAGCCTGAAGGCTAGGGGAGCCCTAGCCTTCGCCTAGGGGAGCCCTAGCCTAAAGCCTAGGGGTATCCTAGCCGAAGGCTAGGGGAGCCCTAGCCTTAGCCTAGGTGTGCCCTAGCCTGGAGGCTAGGGGAGCCCTAGCCTTAGCCTAGGGGAGCCTAAAGCCTAGGGGTGCCCTAGCCTGAAGGCTAGGGGAGCCCTAGCCTTAGCCTAGGGGGGCCCTAGCCTAAAGCCTAGGGGTGCCCTAGCCTGAAGGCTAGGGGAGCCCTAGCCTTCGCCAAGGTAGCCCTAGCCTAAAGCCTAGGGGCTCCCCTAGCCTGTCGCCTAGGGAAGCCCTAGCCTAAAGCCTAGGGGTGCCCTAGCCTGAAGGCTAGGGGAGCCCTAGCCTTAGCCTAGGGGAGCCCTAGCCTAAAGCCTAGGGTGCCCTAGCCTGAAGGCTAGGGGAGCCCTAGCCTTAGCCTAGGGGAGCCCTAGCCTAAAGCCTAGGTGTGCCCTAGCCTGAAGGCTAGGGGAGCCCTAGCCTTAGCCTAGGGGAGCCTAAAGCCTAGGGGTGCCCTAGCCTGAAGGCTAGGGGAGCCCTAGCCTTAGCCTAGGGGAGCCTAAAGCCTAGGGGTGCCCTAGCCTGAAGACTAGGGGAGCCCTAGCCTTAGCCTAGGGGAGCCTAAAGCCTAGGGGAGCCCTAGCCTGAAGGCTAGGGGAGCCCTAGCCTTAGCCTAGGGGAGCCTAAAGCCTAGGGGTGCCCTAGCCTGAAGGCTAGGGGAGCCCTAGCCTTAGCCTAGGGGAGCCTAAAGCCTAGGGGTGCCCTAGCCTGGAGGCTAGGGGAGCCCTAGCCTTAGCCTAGGGGAGCCTAAAGCCTAGGGGTGCCCTAGCCTGGAGGCTAGGGGAGCCCTAGCCTTAGCCTAGGGGAGCCTAAAGCCTAGGGGTGCCCTAGCCTGGAGGCTAGGGGAGCCCTAGCCTTAACCTAGGGGAGCCTAAAGCCTAGGGGTGCCCTAGCCTGAAGGCTAGGGGAGCCCTAGCCTTAGCCTAGGGGGGCCCTAGCCTAAAGCCTAGGGGTGCCCTAGCCTGAAGGCTAGGGGAGCCCTAGCCTTCGCCAAGGTAGCCCTAGCCTAAAGCCTAGGGGCTCCCCTAGCCTGTCGCCTAGGGGAGCCCTAGCCTAAAGCCTAGGGGTGCCCTAGCCTGAAGGCTAGGGGAGCCCTAGCCTTAGCCTAGGGGAGCCCTAGCCTAAAGCCTAGGTGTGCC
Organism: Tenrec ecaudatus; assembly: GCF_050624435.1. Taxonomy (NCBI): domain Eukaryota; kingdom Metazoa; phylum Chordata; class Mammalia; order Afrosoricida; family Tenrecidae; genus Tenrec; species Tenrec ecaudatus. The sequence continues at coordinate 48,856 of NW_027459202.1, read as the reverse complement.
CTAGCCTGAAGGCTAGGGGAGCCCTAGCCTTAGCCTAGGGGAGCCTAAAGCCTAGGGGTGCCCTAGCCTGAAGGCTAGGGGAGCCCTAGCCTTAGCCGAGAGGAGCCTAAAGCCTAGGGGTGCCCTAGCCTGAAGGCTAGGGGAGCCCTAGCCTTAGCCTAGGGGAGCCTAAAGCCTAGGGGTGCCCTAGCCTGAAGGCTAGGGGAGCCCTAGCCTTAGCCTAGGGGAGCCTAAAGCCTAAGGGTGCCCTAGCCTGAAGGCTAGGGGAGCCCTAGCCTTAGCCTAGGGGAGCCTAAAGCCTAGGGGTGCCCTAGCCTGAAGGCTAGGGGAGCCCTAGCCTTAGCCTAGGGGAGCCTAAAGCCTAGGGGTGCCCTAGCCTGAAGGCTAGGGGAGCCCTAGCCTTAGCCTAGGGGAGCCTAAAGCCTAGGGGTGCCCTAGCCTGGAGGCTAGGGGAGCCCTAGCCTTAGCCTAGGGGAGCCTAAAGCCTAGGGGTGCCCTAGCCTGGAGGCTAGGGGAGCCCTAGCCTTAGCCTAGGGGAGCGTAAAGCCTAGGGGTGCCCTAGCCTGAAGGCTAGGGGAGCCCTAGCCTTAGCCTAGGGGAGCCTAAAGCCTAGGGGTGCCCTAGCCTGAAGGCTAGGGGAGCCATAGCCTTAGCCTAGGGGAGCCTAAAGCCTAGGCGTGCCCTAGCCTGAAGGCTAGGGGAGCCCTAGCCTTAGCCTAGGGGAGCCTAAAGCCTAGGGGTGCCCTAGCCTGAAAGCTAGGGGAGCCCTAGCCTTAGCCTAGGGGAGCCCTAGCCTAAAGCCTAGGGGTGCACAAGCCTGAAGGCTAGGGGAGCCCTAGACTTAGCCTAGGGGAGCCCTAGCCTAAAGCCTAGGGGTGCCCTAGCCTGAAGGCTAGGGGAGCCCTAGCCTTAGCCTAGGGGAGCCTAAAGCCTAGGGGTGCCCTAGCCTGAAGGCTAGGGGAGCCCTAGCCTTAGCCTAGGGGAGCCTAAAGCCTAGGGGTGCCCTAGCCTGAAGGCTAGGGGAGCCCTAGCCTAAAGCCTAGGGGTGCCCTAGCCTGAAGGCTAGGGGAGCCCTAGCCTTAGCCTAGGGGAGCCCTAGCCTAAAGCCTAGGGGTGCCCTAGCCTGAAGGCTAGGGGAGCCCTAGCCTTAGCCTAGGGGAGCCCTAGCCTAAAGCCTAGGGGTGCCCTAGCCTGAAGGCTAGGGGAGCCCTAGCCTTAGCCTAGGGGAGCCCTAGCCTAAAGCCTAGGGGTGCCCTAGCCTGAAGGCTAGGGGAGCCCTAGCCTTAGCCTAGGGGAGCCCTAGCCTAAAGCCTAGGGGTGCCCTAGCCTGAAGGCTAGGGGAGCCCTAGCCTTAGCCTAGGGGAGCCCTAGCCTAAAGCCTAGGGGTGCCCTAGCCTGAAGGCTAGGGGAGCCCTAGCCTTAGCCTAGGGGAGCCCTAGCCTAAAGCCTAGGGGTGCCCTAGCCTGAAGGCTAGGGGAGCCCTAGCCTTAGCCTAGGGGAGCCCTAGCCTAAAGCCTAGGGGTGCCCTAGCCTGAAGGCTAGGGGAGCCCTAGCCTTAGCCTAGGGGAGCCCTAGCCTAAAGCCTAGGGGTGCCCTAGCCTGAAGGCTAGGGGTGCCCTAGCCTGAGGGCTAGGGGAGCCCTAGCCTTAGCCTAGGGGAGCCTAAAGCCTAGGGGTGCCCTAGCCTGAAGGCTAGGGGAGCCCTAGCCTTAGCCTAGGGGAGCCTAAAGCCTAGGGGTGCCCAGCCTGAAGGCTAGGGGAGCCCTAGTTAGCCTAGGGGAGCCTAAAGCCTAGGGGTGCCCTAGCCTGAAGGCTAGGGGAGCCCTAGCCTTAGCCAAGGGGAGCCTAAAGCCTAGGGGTGCCCTAGCCTGGAGGCTAGGGGAGCCCTAGCCTTAGCCCAGGGGAGCCTAAAGCCTAGGGGTGCCCTAGCCTGGAGGCTAGGGGAGCCCTAGCCTTAGCCTAGGGGAGCCTAAAGCCTAGGGTTGCTCTAGCCTGGAGGCTAGGGGAGCCCTAGCCTTAGCCTAGGGGAGCCTAAAGCCTAGGGGTGCCCTAGCCTGGAGGCTAGGGGAGCCCTAGCCTTAGCCTAGGGGAGCCTAAAGCCTAGGGGTGCCCTAGCCTGGAGGCTAGGGGAGCCCTAGCCTTAGCCTATGGGAGCCTAAAGCCTAGGGGTGCCCTAGCCTGGAGGCTAGGGGAGCCCTAGCCTTAGCCTAGGGGAGCCTAAAACCTAGGGGTGCCCTAGCCTGAAGGCTAGGGGAGCCCTAGCCTTAGCCTAGGGGAGCCTAAAGCCTAGGGGTGCCCAAGCCTGAAGGCTAGGGGAGCCCTAGCCTTAGCCTATGGGAGCCTAAAGCCTAGGGGTGCCCTAGCCTGAAGGCTAGGGGAGCCCTAGCCTTAGCCTCGGGGATCCTAAAGCCTAGGGGTGCCCTAGCCTGAAGGCTAGGGGAGCCCTAGCCTTAGCCTAGTTGAGCCTAAAGCCTAGGGGTGCCCTAGCCTGAAGGCTAGGGGAGCCCTAGCCTTAGCCTAGGGGAGCCTAAAGCCTAGGGGTGCCCTAGCCTGAAGGCTAGGGGAGCCCTAGCCTTAGCCTAGGGGAGCCTAAAGCCTAGGGGTGCCCTAGCCTGAAGGCTAGGGGAGCCCTAGCCTTAGCCTAGGGGAGCCTAAAGCCTAGGGGTGCCCTAGCCTGGAGGCTAGGGGAGCCCTAGCCTTAACCTAGGGGAGCCTAAAGCCTAGGGGTGCCCTAGCCTGAAGGTTAGGGGAGCCCTAGCCTTAGCCTAGAGGGGCCCTAGCCTAAAGCCTAGGGGTGCCCTAGCCTGAAGGCTAGGGGAGCCCTAGCCTTCGCCAAGGTAGCCCTAGCCTAAAGCCTAGGGGCTCCCCTAGCCTGTCGCCTAGGGGAGCCCTAGCCTAAAGCCTAGGGGTGCCCTAGCCTGAAGGCTAGGGGAGCCCTAGCCTTAGCCTAGGGGAGCCCTAGCCTAAAGCCTAGGTGTGCCCTAGCCTGAAGGCTAGGGGAGCCCTAGCCTTAGCCTAGGGGAGCCTAAAGCCTAGGGGTGCCCTAGCCTGAAGGCTAGGGGAGCCCTAGCCTTAGCCTAGCGGAGCCTAAAGCCTAGGGGTGCCCTAGCCTGAAGGCTAGGGGAGCCCTAGCCTTAGCCTAGGGGAGCCTAAAGCCTAGGGGTGCCCTAGCCTGAAGGCTAGGGGAGCCCTAGCCTTAGCCTAGGGGAGCCTAAAGCCTAAGGGTGCCCTAGCCTGAAGGCTAGGGGAGCCCTAGCCTTAGCCTAGGGGAGCCTAAAGCCTAGGGGTGCCCTAGCCTGAAGGCTAGGGGAGCCCTAGCCTTAGCCTAGGGGAGCCTAAAGCCTAGGGGTGCCCTAGCCTGAAGGCTAGGGGAGCCCTAGCCTTAGCCTAGGGGAGCCTAATGCCTAGGGGTGCCCTAGCCTGGAGGCTAGGGGAGCCCTAGCCTTAGCCTAGGGGAGCCTAAAGCCTAGGGGTGCCCTAGCCTGGAGGCTAGGGGAGCCCTAGCCTTAGCCTAGGGGAGCCTAAAGCCTAGGGGTGCCCTAGCCTGAAGGCTAGGGGAGCCCTAGCCTTAGCCTAGGGGAGCCTAAAGCCTAGGGGTGCCCTAGCCTGAAGGCTAGGGGAGCCATAGCCTTAGCCTAGGGGAGCCTAAAGCCTAGGCGTGCCCTAGCCTTCAGGCTAGGGGAGCCCTAGCCTTAGCCTAGGGGAGCCTAAAGCCTAGGGGTGCCCTAGCCTGAAAGCTAGGGGAGCCCTAGCCTTAGCCTAGGGGAGCCCTAGCCTAAAGCCTAGGGGTGCACAAGCCTGAAGGCTAGGGGAGCCCTAGACTTAGCCTAGGGGAGCCCTAGCCTAAAGCCTAGGGGTGCCCTAGCCTGAAGGCTAGGGGTGCCCTAGCCTTAGCCTAGGGGAGCCTAAAGCCTAGGGGTGCCCTAGCCTGAAGGCTAGGGGAGCCCTAGCCTTAGCCTAGGGGAGCCTAAAGCCTAGGGGTGCCCTAGCCTGAAGGCTAGGGGAGACCTAGCCTAAAGCCTAGGGGTGCCCTAGCCTGAAGGCTAGGGGAGCCCTAGCCTTAGCCTAGGGGAGCCCTAGCCTAAAGCCTAGGGGTGCCCTAGCCTGAAGGCTAGGGGAGCCCTAGCCTTAGCCTAGGGGAGCCCTAGCCTAAAGCCTAGGGGTGCCCTAGCCTGAAGGCTAGGTGAGCCCTAGCCTTAGCCTAGGGGAGCCCTAGCCTAAAGCCTAGGGGTGCCCTAGCCTGAAGGCTAGGGGAGCCCTAGCCTTAGCCTAGGGGTGCCCTAGCCTAAAGCCTAGGGGTGCCCTAGCCTGAAGGCTAGGGGAGCCCTAGCCTTAGCCTAGGGGAGCCCTAGCCTAAAGCCTAGGGGTGCCCTAGCCTGAAGGCTAGGGGAGCCCTAGCCTTAGCCTAGGGGAGCCCTAGCCTAAAGCCTAGGGGTACCCTAGCCTGAAGGCTAGGGGAGCCCTAGCCTTAGCCTAGGGGAGCCTAAAGCCTAGGGGTGCCCTAGCCTGAAGTCTAGGGGAGCCCTAGCCTTAGCCTAGGGGAGCCTAAAGCCTAGGGTGCCCTAGCCTGAAAGCTAGGGGAGCCCTAGCCTTAGCCTAGGGGAGCCTAAAGCCTAGGGGTGCCCTAGCCTGAAGGCTAGGGGAGCCCTAGCCTTAGCCTAGGGGAGCCTAAAGCCTAGGGGTGCCCTAGCCTGAAGGCTAGGGGATCCCTAGCCTTAGCCTAGGGGAGCCTAAAGCCTAGGGGTGCCCTAGCCTGAAGGCTAGGGGAGCCCTAGCCTTAGCCTAGGGGGGCCCTAGGCTAAAGCCTAGGGGTGCCCTAGCCTGAAGGCTAGGGGAGCCCTAGCCTTAGCCTAGGGGAGCCCTAGCCTAAAGCCTAGGTGTGCCCTAGCCTGAAGGCTAGGGGAGCCCTAGCCTTAGCCTAGGGGAGCCTAAAGCCTAGGGGTGCCCTAGCCTGAAGGCTAGGGGAGCCCTAGCCTTAGCCTAGCGGAGCCTAAAGCCTAGGGGTGCCCTAGCCTGAAGGCTAGGGGAGCCCTAGCCTTAGCCTAGGGGAGCCTAAAGCCTAGGGGTGCCCTAGCCTGAAGGCTAGGGGAGCCCTAGCCTTAGCCTAGGGGAGCCTAAAGCCTAGGGGTGCCCTAGCCTGAAGGCTAGGGGAGCCCTAGCCTTAGCCTAGGGGAGCCTAAAGCCTAGGGGTGCCCTAGCCTGGAGGCTAGGGGAGCCCTAGCCTTAGCCTAGGGGAGCCTAAAGCCTAGGGGTGCCCTAGCCTGGAGGCTAGGGGAGCCCTAGCCTTAACCTAGGGGAGCCTAAAGCCTAGGGGTGCCCTAGCCTGAAGGCTAGGGGAGCCCTAGCCTTAGCCTAGGGGGGCCCTAGCCTAAAGCCTAGAGGTGCCCTAGCCTGAAGGCTAGGGGAGCCCTAGCCTTCGCCAAGGTAGCCCTAGCCTAAAGCCTAGGGGCTCCCCTAGCCTGTCGCCTAGGGGAGCCCTAGCCTAAAGCCTAGGGGTGTCCTAGCCTGAAGGCTAGGGGAGCCCTAGCCTTAGCCTAGGGGAGCCCTAGCCTAAAGCCTAGGTGTGCCCTAGCCTGAAGGCTAGGGGAGCCCTAGCCTTAGCCTAGGGGAGACTAAAGCCTAGGGGTGCCATAGCCTGAAGGCTAGGGGAGCCCTAGCCTTAGCCTAGCGGAGCCTAAAGCCTAGGGGTGCCCTAGCCTGAAGGCTAGGGGAGCCCTAGCCTTAGCCTAGGGGAGCCTAAAGCCTAGGGGTGCCCTAGCCTGAAGGCTAGGGGAGCACTAGCCTTAGCCTAGGGGAGCCTAAAGCCTAGGGGTGCCCTAGCCTGGAGGCTAGGGGAGCCCTAGCCTTAGCCTAGGGGAGCCTAAAGCCTAGGGGTGCCCTAGCCTGGAGGCTAGGGGAGCCCTAGCCTTAGCCTAGGGGAGCCTAAAGCCTAGGGGTGCCCTAGCCTGAAGGCTAGGGGAGCCCTAGCCTTAGCCTAGGGGGGCCCTAGCCTAAAACCTAGGGGTGCCCTAGCCTGAAGGCTAGGGGAGCCCTAGCCTTCGCCAAGGTAGCCCTAGCCTAAAGCCTAGGGGCTCCCCTAGCCTGTCGCCTAGGGGAGCCCTAGCCTAAAGCCTAGGGGTGCCCTAGCCTGAAGGCTAGGGGAGCCCTAGCCTTAGCCTAGGGGAGCCCTAGCCTAAAGCCTAGGGGTGCCCTAGCCTGAAGGCTAGGGGAGCCCTAGCCTTAGCCTAGGGGAGCCCTAGCCTAAAGCCTAGGTGTGCCCTAGCCTGAAGGCTAGGGGAGCCCTAGCCTTAGCCTAGGGGAGCCTAAAGCCTAGGGGTGCCCTAGCCTGAAGGCTAGGGGAGCCCTAGCCTTAGCCTAGGGGAGCCTAAAGCCTAGGGGTGCCCTAGCCTGAAGGCTAGGGGAGCCCTAGCCCTAGCCTAGGGGAGCCTAAAGCCTATGGGTGCCCTAGCCTGAAGGCTAGGGGAGCCCTAGCCTTAGCCTAGGGGAGCCTAAAGCCTAGGGGTGCCCTAGCCTGAAGGCTAGGGGAGCCCTAGCCTTAGCCTAGGGGAGCCTAAAGCCTAGGGGTGCCCTAGCCTGGAGGCTAGGGGAGCCCTAGCCTTAGCCTAGGGGAGCCTAAAGCCTAGGGGTGCCCTAGCCTGGAGGCTAAGGGAGCCCTAGCCTTAACCTAGGGGAGCCTAAAGCCTAGGGGTGCCCTAGCCTGAAGGCTAGGGGGCCCTAGCCTTAGCCTAGGGGGGCCCTAGCCTAAAGCCTAGGGGTGCCCTAGCCTGAAGGCTAGGGGAGCCCTAGCCTTCGCCAAGGTAGCCCTAGCCTAAAGCCTAGGGGCTCCCCTAGCCTGTCGCCTAGGGGAGCCCTAGCCTAAAGCCTAGGGGTGCCCTAGCCTGAAGGCTAGGGGAGCCCTAGCCTTAGCCTAGGGGAGCCTAAAGCCTAGGGGTGCCCTAGCCTGAAGGCTAGGGGAGCCCTAGCCTTAGCCTAGCGGAGCCTAAAGCCTAGGGTGCCCTAGCCTGAAGGCTAGGGGAGCCCTAGCCTTAGCCTAGGGGAGCCTAAAGCCTAGGGGTGCCCTAGCCTGAAGGCTAGGGGAGCCCTAGCCTTAGCCTAGGGGAGCCTAAAGCCTAGGGGTGCCCTAGCCTGGAGGCTAGGGGAGCCCTAGCCTTAGCCTAGGGGAGCCTAAAGCCTAGGAGTGCCCTAGCCTGGAGGCTAGGGGAGCCCTAGCCTTAGCCTAGGGGAGCCTAAAGCCTAGGGGTGCTGTAGCCTGAAGGCTAGGGGAGCCCTAGCCTTAGCCTAGGGGAGCCTAAATCCTAGGGGTGCCCTAGCCTGAAGGCTAGGGGAGCCCTAGCCTTAGCCTAGGGGAGCCTAAAGCCTAGGGGTGCCCTAGCCTGAAGGCTAGGGGAGCCCTAGCCTTAGCCTAGGGGAGCCTAAAGCCTATGGGTGCCCTAGCCTGAAGGCTAGGGGAGCCCTAGCCTTAGCCTAGGGGAGCCTAAAGCCTAGGGGTGCCCTAGCCTGAAGGCTAGGGGAGCCCTAGCCTTAGCCTAGGGGAGCCTAAAGCCTAGGGGTGCCCTAGCCTGAAGGCTAGGGGAGCCCTAGCCTTAGCCTAGGGGAGCCTAAAGCCTAGGGGTGCCCTAGCCTGGAGGCTAGGGGAGCCCTAGCCTTAGCCTAGGGGAGCCTAAAGCCTAGGGGTGCCCTAGCCTGGAGGCTAGGGGAGCCCTAGCCTTAGCCTAGGGGAGCCTAAAGCCTAGGGGTGCCCTAGCCTGAAGGCTAGGGGAGCCCTAGCCTTAGCCTAGGGGAGCCTAAAGCCTAGGGGTGCCCTAGCCTGAAGGCTAGGGGAGCCATAGCCTTAGCCTAGGGGAGCCTAAAGCCTAGGCGTGCCCTAGCCTGAAGGCTAGGGGAGCCCTAGCCTTAGCCTAGGGGAGCCTAAAGCCTAGGGGTGCCCTAGCCTGAAAGCTAGGGGAGCCCTAGCCTTAGCCTAGGGGAGCCCTAGCCTAAAGCCTAGGGGTGCACAAGCCTGAAGGCTAGGGGAGCCCTAGACTTAGTCTAGGGGAGCCCTAGCCTAAAGCCTAGGGGTGCCCTAGCCTGAAGGCTAGGGGAGCCCTAGCCTTAGCCTAGGGGAGCCTAAAGCCTAGGGGTGCCCTAGCCTGAAGGCTAGGGGAGCCCTAGCCTTAGCCTAGGGGAGCCTAAAGCCTAGGGGTACCCTAGCCTGAAGGCTAGGGGAGCCCTAGCCTAAAGCCTAGGGGTGCCCTAGCCTGAAGGCTAGGGGAGCCCTAGCCTTAGCCTAGGGGAGCCCTAGCCTAAAGCCTAGGGGTGCCCTAGCCTGAAGGCTAGGGGAGCCCTAGCCTTAGCCTAGGGGAGCCCTAGCCTAAAGCCTAGGGGTGCCCTAGCCTGAAGGCTAGGGGAGCCCTAGCCTTAGCCTAGGGGTGCCCTAGCCTAAATCCTAGGGGTGCCCTAGCCTGAAGGCTAGGGGAGCCCTAGCCTTAGCCTAGGGGAGCCTAAAGCCTAGGGTGCCCTAGCCTGAAGGCTAGGGGAGCCCTAGCCTTAGCCTAGGGGAGCCTAAAGCCTAGGGGTGCCCTAGCCTGAAGGCTAGGGGAGCCCTAGCCTTAGCCTAGGGGAGCCTAAAGCCTAGGGGTGCCCTAGCCTGAAGGCTAGGGGAGTCCTAGCCTTAGCCTAGGGGAGCCTAAAGGCTAGGGGTGCCCTAGCCTGAAGGCTAGGGGTGCCCTAGCCGGAAGGCTAGGGGTGCCCTAGCCGGAAGGCTAGGGGAGCCCAAGCCGGAAGCCTAGGGGAGCACTAGCCTGAAGGCTAGGGGTGCCCTAGCCGGAAGGCTAGGGGAGCCCTAGCCGGAAGCCTAGGGGAGCCCTAGCCTGAAGGCTAGGGGAGCCCTAGCCTTAGCCTAGGGGAGCCCTAGCCTAAAGCCTAGGGGTGCCCTAGCCTAAAGCCTAGGGGTGCCCTAGCCTGAAGGCTAGGGGAGCCCTAGCCTTAGCCTAGGGGAGCCCTAGCCTAAAGCCTAGGGGTGCCCTAGCCTGAAGGCTAGGGGAGCCCTAGCCTTAGCCTAGGGGATCCCTAGCCTAAAGCCTAGGGGTGCCCTAGCCTGAAGGCTAGGGGAGCCCTAGCCTTAGCCTAGGGCAGCCCTAGCCTAAAGCCTAGAGGTGCCCTAGCCTGAAGGCTAGGGGAGCCCTAGCCTTAGCCTAGGGGAGCCCTAGCCTAAAGCCTAGAGGTGCCCTAGCCTGAAGGCTAGGGGAGCCCTAGCCTTAGCCTAGGGGAGCCCTAGCCTAAAGCCTAGGGGTGCCCTAGCCTGAAGGCTAGGGGAGCCCTAGCCTTAGAATAGGGGAGCCCTAGCCTAAAGCCTAGGGGTGCCCTAGCCTGAAGGCTAGGGGAGCCCTAGCCTTAGCCTAGGGGAGCCCTAGCCTAAAGCCTAGGGGTGCCCTAGCCTGAAGGCTAGGGGAGCCCTAGCCTTAGCCTAGGGGAGCCCTAGCCTAAAGCCTAGGGGTGTCCTAGCCTGAAGGCTAGGGGAGCCCTATCCTTAGCCTAGGGGAGCCCTAGCCTAAAGCCTAGGGGTGCCCTAGCCTGAAGGCAAGGGGAGCCCTAGCCTTAGCCTAGGGGAGCCTAAAGCCTAGGGGTGCCCTAGCCTGAGGCTAGGGGAGCCCTAGCCTTAGCCTAGGGGAGCCTAAAGCCTAGGGGTGTCCTAGCCTGGAGGCTAGGGGAGCCCTAGCCTTAGCCTAGGGGAGCCTAAAGCCTAGGGGTGCCCTAGCCTGGAGGCTAGGGGAGCCCTAGCCTAAAGCCTAGGGTTGCCCTAGCCTGAAGGCTAGGGGAGCCCTAGCCTTCGCCTAGGGGAGCCCTAGCCTAAAGCCTAGGGGTGCCCTAGCCTGAAGGCTAGGGGAGCCCTAGCCTTAGCCTAGGGGAGCCCTAGCCTAAAGCCTAGGGGTGCCCTAGCCTGAAGGTTGGGGAGCCCTAGCCTTAGCCTAGGGGAGCCCTAGCCTAAAGCCTAGGGGTGCCCTAGCCTGAAGGCTAGGGGAGCCCTAGTTTAGCCTAGGGGAGCCCTAGCCTAAAGCCTAGGGGTGCCCTAGCCTGAAGGCTAGGGGAGCCCTAGCCTTAGCCTAGGGGAGCCCTAGCCTAAAGCCTAGGGGTGCCCTAGCCTGAAGGCTAGGGGAGCCCTAGCCTTAGCCTAGGGGGCCCTAGACTAAAGCCTAGGGGTGCCCTAGCCTGAAGGCTAGGGGAGCCCTAGCCTTAGCCTAGGGGAGCCCTAGCCTAAAGCCTAGGGGTGCCCTAGCCTGAAGGCTAGGGGAGCCCTAGCCTTAGCCTAGGGGAGCCCTAGCCTAAAGCCTAGGGGTGCCCTAGCCTGAAGGCTAGGGGAGCCCTAGCCTTAGCCTAGGGGAGCCCTAGCCTAAAGCCTAGGGGTGCCCTAGCCTGAAGGCTAGGGGAGCCCTAGCCTTAACCTAGGGGAGCCCTAGCCTAAAGCCTAGGGGTGCCCTAGCCTGAAGGCTAGGGGAGCCCTAGCCTTAGCCTAGGGGAGCCCTAGCCTAAAGCCTAGGGGTGCCCTAGCCTGAAGGCTAGGGGAGCCCTAACCTTAGCCTAGGGGAGCCCTAGCCTAAAGCCTAGGGGTGCCCTAGCCTGAAGGCTAGGGGAGCCCTAGCCTTAGCCTAGGGGAGCCCTAGCCTAAAGCCTAGGGGTGCCCTAGCCTGAAGGCTAGGGGAGCCCTAGCCTTAGCCTAGGGGAGCCCTAGCCTAAAGCCTAGGGGTGCCCTAGCCTGAAGGCTAGGGGAGCCCTAGCCTTAGCCTAGGGGAGCCCTAGCCTAAAGCCTAGGGGTGCCCTAGCCTGAAGGCTAGGGGAGCCCTAGCCTTAGCCTAGGGAGCCCTAGCCTAAAGCCTAGGGGTGCCCTAGCCTGAAGTCTAGGGGAGCCCTAGCCTTAGCCTAGGGGAGCCCTAGCCTAAAGCCTAGGGGTGCCCTAGCCTGAAGTCAAGGGGAGCCCTAGCCTTAGCCTAGGGGAGCCTAAAGCCTAGGGGTGCCCTAGCCTGAAGGCTAGGGGAGCCCTAGCCTTAGCCTAGGGGAGCCTAAAGCCTAGGGGTGCCCTAGCCTGAAGGCTAGGGGTGCCCTAGCCTGAGGGCTAGGGGAGCCCTAGCCTTAGCCTAGGGGAGCCTAAAGCCTAGGGGTGCCCTAGCCTGAAGGCTAGGGGAGCCCTAGCCTTAGCCTAGGGGAGCCTAAAGCCTAGGGGTGCCCAGCCTGAAGGCTAGGGGAGCCCTAGTTAGCCTAGGGGAGCCTAAAGCCTAGGGGTGCCCTAGCCTGAAGGCTAGGGGAGCCCTAGCCTTAGCCTAGGGGAGCCTAAAGCCTAGGGGTGCCCTAGCCTGGAGGCTAGGGGAGCCCTAGCCTTAGCCCAGGGGAGCCTAAAGCCTAGGGGTGCCCTAGCCTGGAGGCTAGGGGAGCCCTAGCCTTAGCCTAGGGGAGCCTAAAGCCTAGGGTTGCTCTAGCCTGGAGGCTAGGGGAGCCCTAGCCTTAGCCTAGGGTAGCCTAAAGCCTAGGGGTGCCCTAGCCTGGAGGCTAGGGGAGCCCTAGCCTTAGCCTAGGGGAGCCTAAAGCCTAGGGGTGCCCTAGCCTAGAGGCTAGGGGAGCCCTAGCCTTAGCCTAGGGGAGCCTAAAGGCTAGGGGTGCCCTAGCCTGGAGGCTAGGGGAGCCCTAGCCTTAGCCTATGGGAGCCTAAAGCCTAGGGGTGCCCTAGCCTGGAGGCTAGGGGAGCCCTAGCCTTAGCCTAGGGGAGCCTAAAGCCTAGGGGTGCCCTAGCCTGAAGGCTAGGGGAGCCCTAGCCTTAGCCTAGGGGAGCCTAAAGCCTAGGGGTGCCCAAGCCTGAAGGCTAGGGGAGCCCTTGCCTTAGCCTATGGGAGCCTAAAGCCTAGGGGTGCCCTAGCCTGAAGGCTAGGGGAGCCCTAGCCTTAGCCTCGGGGATCCTAAAGCCTAGGGGTGCCCTAGCCTGAAGGCTAGGGGAGCCCTAGCCTTAGCCTAGTTGAGCCTAAAGCCTAGGGGTGCCCTAGCCTGAAGGCTAGGGAAGCCCTAGCCTTAGCCTAGGGGAGCCTAAAGCCTAGGGGTGCCCTAGCCTGAAGGCTAGGGGAGCCCTAGCCTTAGCCTCGGGGAGCCTAAAGCCTAGGGGTGCCCTAGCCTGAAGGCTAGGGGAGCCCTAGCCTTAGCCTAGGCGAGCCTAAAGCCTAGGTGTGCCCTAGCCTGAAGGCTAGGGGAGCCCTAGCCTTAGCCTAGGGGAGCCTTAATCCTAGGGGTGCCCTAGCCTGATGGCTAGGGGAGCCCTAGCCTTAGCCTAGGGGAGCCTAAAGCTTACGGGTGCTCTAGCCTGAAGGCTAGGGGAGCCCTAGCCGTAGCCTAGGGGAGCCTAAACCCTAGGGGTGCCCTAGCCTGAAGGCTAGGGGAGCCCTAGCCTTCGCCTAGGGGAGCCCTAGCCTAAAGCCTAGGGGTATCCTAGCCTGAAGGCTAGGGGAGCCCTAGCCTTAGCCTAGGGGAGCCCTAGCCTAAAGCCTAAGGGTGCCCTAGCCTGAAGGCTAGGGGAGCCCTAGCCTTAGCCTAGGGGAGCCCTAGCCTACATCCTAGGGGTGCCCTAGCATGAAGGCTAGAGGAGCCCTAGCCTTAGCCTAGGGGAGCCTAAAGCCAGGGGTGCCCTAGCCTGAAGGCTAGGGTTGCCCTAGCCTGAGGGCTAGGGGAGCCCTAGCCTTAGCCTAGGGGAGCCTAAAGCCTAGGGGTGCCCTAGTCTGAAGGCTAGGGGAGCCCTAGCCTTAGCCTAGGGGAGCCTAAATCCTAGGGGTACCCTAGCCTGAAGGCTAGGGGAGCCCTAGCCTTAGCCTAGGGGAGCCTAAAGCCTAGGGGTGCCCTAGCCTGAAGGCTAGGGTAGCCCTACCTTATCCTAGGGGAGCCTAAAGCCTAGGGGTGCCCTAGCCTGAAGGCTAGGGGAGCCCTAGCCTTAGCCTAGGGGAGCCTAAAGCCTAGGGGTGCCCTAGCCTGAAGGCTAGGGGAGCCCTAGCCTTAGCCTAGGGGAGCCTAAAGCCTAGGGGTGCCCTAGCCTAGGGGAGCCTAAAGCCTAGGGGTGCCCTAGCCTGGAGGCTAGGGGAGCCCTAGCCTTAGCCTAGGGGAGCCTAAAGCCTAGGGGTGCCCTAGCCTGGGGGCTAGGGGAGCCCTAGCTTTAGCCTAGGGGAGCCTAAAGCCTAGGGGTGCCCTAGCCTGGAGGCTAGTGGAGCCCTAGCCTTAGCCTAGGGGAGCCTAAAGCCTAGGGGTGCCCTAGCCTGGAGGCTAGGGGAGCCCTAGCCTTAGCCTAGGGGAGCCTAAAGCCTAGGGGTGCCCAAGCCTGGAGGCTAGGGGAGCCCTAGCCTTAGCCTAGGGGAGCCTAAAGCCTAGGGGTGCCCTAGCCTGGAGGCTAGGGGAGCCCTAGCCTTAGCCTAGGGGAGTCTAAAGCCTAGGGGTGCGCTAGCATGGAGGCTAGGGGAGCCCTAGCCTTAGCCTAGGGGAGCCTGAAGCCTAGGGGTGCCCTAGCCTGGAGGCTAGGGGAGCCCTAGCCTTAGCCTAGGGGAGCCTAAAGCCTAGGGGTGCCCTAGCCTGGAGGCTAGGGGAGGCCTAGCCTTAGCCTAGGGGAGCCTAAAGCCTAGGGGTGCCCTAGCCTGGAGGCGAGGGGAGCCCTAGCCTTAGCCTAGGGGAGCCTAAAGCCTAGGGGTGCCCTAGCCTGAAGGCTAGGGGAGCCCTAGCCTTAGCCTAGGGGAGCCTAAAGCCTAGGGGTGCCCTAGCCTGAAGGCTAGGGGAGCCCTAGCCTTAGCCTAGGGGAGCCTAAAGCCTAGGGGTGCCCTAGCCTGAAGGCTAGGGGAGCCCTAACCTTAGCCTAGGGTAGCCTAAAGCCTAGGGGTGCCCTAGCCTGAAGGCTAGGGGAGACCTAGCATTAGCCTAGGGGAGCCTAAAGCCTAGGGGTGCCCTAGCCTGAAGGCTAGGGGAGCCCTAGGCTTAGCCTAGGGGAGCCTAAAGCCTAGGGGTGCCCTAGCCTGAAGGCTAGGGGAGCCATAGCCTTCGCGAAGGTAGCCCTAGCCTAAAGCCTAGGGGTGCCCTATCCTGAAGGCTAGGGGAGCCCTAGCCTTAGCCTAGGGGAGCCCTAGCCTAAAGCCTATGGGTGCCCTAGCCTGAAGGCTAGGGGAGCCCTAGCCTTAGCCTAGGGGAGACTAAAGCCTAGGGGTGCCATAGCCTGAAGGCTAGGGGAGCCCTAGCCTTAGCCTAGCGGAGCCTAAAGCCTAGGGGTGCCCTAGCCTGAAGGCTAGGGGAGCCCTAGCCTTAGCCTAGGGGAGCCTAAAGCCTAGGGGTGCCCTAGCCTGAAGGCTAGGGGAGCCCTAGCCTTAGCCTAGGGGAGCCTAAAGCCTAGGGGTGCCCTAGCCTGGAGGCTAGGGGAGCCCTAGCCTTAGCCTAGGGGAGCCTAAAGCCTAGGGGTGCCCTAGCCTGGAGGCTAGGGGAGCCCTAGCCTTAGCCTAGGGGAGCCTAAAGCCTAGGGGTGCCCTAGCCTGAAGGCTAGGGGAGCCCTAGCCTTAGCCTAGGGGGGCCCTAGCCTAAAGCCTAGGGGTGCCCTAGCCTGAAGGCTAGGGGAGCCCTAGCCTTAGCCTAGGGGAGCCCTAGCCTAAAGCCTAGGTGTGCCCTAGCCTGAAGGCTAGGGGAGCCCTAGCCTTAGCCTAGGGGAGCCTAAAGCCTAGGGGTGCCCTAGCCTGAAGGCTAGGGGAGCCCTAGCCTTAGACTAGGGGAGCCTAAAGCCTAGGGGTGCCCTAGCCTGAAGGCTAGGGGAGCCCTAGCCTTAGCCTAGGGGAGCCTAAAGCCTAGGGGTGCCCTAGCCTGAAGGCTAGGGGAGCCCTAGCCTTAGCCTAGGGGAGCCTAAAGCCTAGGGGTGCCCTAGCCTGAAGGCTAGGGGAGCCCTAGCCTTAGCCTAGGGGAGCCTAAAGCCTAGGGGTGCCCTAGCCTGGAGGCTAGGGGAGCCCTAGCCTTAGCCTAGGGTAGCCTAAAGCCTAGGGGTGCCCTAGCCTGGAGGCTAGGGGAGCCCTAGCCTTAACCTAGGGGAGCCTAAAGCCTAGGGGTGCCCTAGCCTGAAGGCTAGGGGAGCCCTAGCCTTAGCCTAGGGGGGCCCTAGCCTAAAGCCTAGGGGTGCCCTAGCCTGAAGGCTAGGGGAGCCCTAGCCTTCGCCAAGGTAGCCCTAGCCTAAAGCCTAGGGGCTCCCCTAGCCTGTCGCCTAGGGGAGCCCTAGCCTAAAGCCTAGGGGTGCCCTAGCCTGAAGGCTAGGGGAGCCCTAGCCTTAGCCTAGGGGAGCCCTAGCCTAAAGCCTAGGTGTGCCCTAGCCTGAAGGCTAGGGGAGCCCTAGCCTTAGCCTAGGGGAGCCTAAAGCCTAGGGGTGCCCTAGCCTGAAGGCTAGGGGAGCCCTAGCCTTAGCCTAGCGGAGCCTAAAGCCTAGGGGTGCCCTAGCCTGAAGGCTAGGGGAGCCCTAGCCTTAGCCTAGGGGAGCCTAAAGCCTAGGGGTGCCCTAGCCTGAAGGCTAGGGGAGCCCTAGCCTTAGCCTAGGGGAGCCTAAAGCCTAGGGGTGCCCTAGCCTGGAGGCTACGGGAGCCCTAGCCTTAGCCTAGGGGAGCCTAAAGCCTAGGGGTGCCCTAGCGTGGAGGCTAGGGGAGCCCTAGCCTTAGCCTAGGGGAGCCTAAAGCCTAGGGGTGCCCTAGCCTGAAGGCTAGGGGAGCCCTAGCCTTAGCCTAGGGGAGCCTAAAGCCTAGGGGTGCCCTAGCCTGAAGGCTAGGGGAGCCCTAGCCTTAGCCTAGGGGAGCCTAAAGCCTAGGGGTGCCCTAGCCTGAAGGCTAGGGGAGCCCTAGCCTTAGCCTAGGGGAGCCTAAAGCCTAAGGGTGCCCTAGCCTGAAGGCTAGGGGAGCCCTAGCCTTAGCCTAGGGGAGCCTAAAGCCTAGGGGTGCCCTAGCCTGAAGGCTAGGGGAGCCCTAGCCTTAGCCTAGGGGAGCCTAAAGCCTAGGGGTGCCCTAGCCTGAAGGCTAGGGGAGCCCTAGCCTTAGCCTAGGGGAGCCTAAAGCCTAGGGGTGCCCTAGCCTGGAGGCTAGGGGAGCC
The DNA here is from genome assembly GCF_050624435.1 of Tenrec ecaudatus. Taxonomy (NCBI): domain Eukaryota; kingdom Metazoa; phylum Chordata; class Mammalia; order Afrosoricida; family Tenrecidae; genus Tenrec; species Tenrec ecaudatus. Next base: position 32,765 of record NW_027459202.1, on the reverse strand, counting down.
CTAGCCTTAGCCTAGGGGAGCCTAAAGCCTAGGGGTGCCCTAGCCTGAAGGCTAGGGGAGCCCTAGCCTTAGCCTAGGGGAGCCTAAAGCCTAGGGGTGCCCTAGCCTGAAGGCTAGGGGAGCCATAGCCTTAGCCTAGGGGAGCCTAAAGCCTAGGCGTGCCCTAGCCTGAAGGCTAGGGGAGCCCTAGCCTTAGCCTAGGGGAGCCTAAAGCCTAGGGGTGCCCTAGCCTGAAAGCTAGGGGAGCCCTAGCCTTAGCCTAGGGGAGCCCTAGCCTAAAGCCTAGGGGTGCACAAGCCTGAAGGCTAGGGGAGCCCTAGACCTAGCCTAGGGGAGCCCTAGCCTAAAGCCTAGGGGTGCCCTAGCCTGAAGGCTAGGGGAGCCCTAGCCTTAGCCTAGGGGAGCCTAAAGCCTAGGGGTGCCCTAGCCTGAAGGCTAGGGGAGCCCTAGCCTTAGCCTAGGGGAGCCTAAAGCCTAGGGGTGCCCTAGCCTGAAGGCTAGGGGAGCCCTAGCCTAAAGCCTAGGGGTGCCCTAGCCTGAAGGCTAGGGGAGCCATAGCCTTAGCCTAGGGGAGCCCTAGCCTAAAGCCTAGGGGTGCCCTAGCCTGAAGGCTAGGGGAGCCCTAGCCTTAGCCTAGGTGAGCCCTAGCCTAAAGCCTAGGGGTGCCCTAGCCTGAAGGCTAGGGGAGCCCTAGCCTTAGCCTAGGGGAGCCCTAGCCTAAAGCCTAGGGGTGCCCTAGCCTGAAGGCTAGGGGAGCCCTAGCCTTAGCCTAGGGGTGCCCTAGCCTAAAGCCTAGGGGTGCCCTAGCCTGAAGGCTAGGGGAGCCCTAGCCTTAGCCTAGGGGAGCCCTAGCCTAAAGCCTAGGGGTGCCCTAGCCTGAAGGCTAGGGGAGCCCTAGCCTTAGCCTAGGGGAGCCCTAGCCTAAAGCCTAGGGGTGCCCTAGCCTGAAGGCTAGGGGAGCCCTAGCCTTAGCCTAGGGGAGCCCTAGCCGGAGCCTAGGGGAGCCTAAAGCCTAGGGGTGCCCTAGCCTGAAGGCTAGGGGAGCCCTAGCCTTAGCCTAGGGGAGCCCTAGCCTAAAGCCTAGGGGTGCCCTAGCCTGAAGGCTAGGGGAGCCCTAGCCTGAGCCTAGGGGAGCCTAAAGCCTAGGGGTGCCCTAGCCTGAAGGCTAGGGGAGCCCTAGCCTTAGCCTAGGGGAGCCCTAGCCTAAAGCCAAGGGGTGCCCTAGCCTGAAGGCTAGGGGAGCCCTAGCATAAGCCTAGGGGAGCCTAAAGCCTAGGGGTGCCCTAGCCTGAAGGCTAGGGGAGCCCTAGCCTTAGCCTAGGGGAGCCCTAGCCTAAAGCCTAGGGGTGCCCTATCCTGAAGGCTAGGGGAGCCCTAGCCTTAGCCTAGGGGAGCCTAAAGCCTAGGGGTGCCCTAGCCTTAAGGCTAGGGGAGCCCTAGCCTTAGCCTAGGGGAGCCCTAGCCTAAAGCCTAGGGGTGCCCTAGCCTGAAGGCTAGGGGAGCCCTAGCCTTAGCCTAGGGGAGCCTAAAGCCTAGGGTGCCCTAGCCTGAAGGCTAGGGAAGCCCTAGCCTTAGCCAAGGGGAGCTCTAGCCTAAAGCCTAGGGGTGCCCTAGCCTGAAGGCTAGGGGAGCCCTAGCCTTAGCTTAGGGGAGCCTAAAGCCTGGGGGAGCCCTAGCCTGAAAGCTAGGGGAGCCCTAGCCTTAGCCTAGGGGAGCCTAAAGGCTAGGGGTGCCCTAGCCTGAAGGCTAGGGGAGCCCTAGCCTTAGCCTAGGGGAGCCCAAAGCCTAGGGGAGCCCTAGCCTGAAGGCTAGGGGAGCCCAGCCTTAGCCTAGGGGAGCCTAAAGCCTAGGGGAGCCCTAGCCTGGAGGCTAGGGGAGCCCTAGCCTTAGCCTAGGGTAGCCTAAAGCCTAGGGGTGCCCTAGCCTGGAGGCTAGGGGAGCCCTAGCCTTAACCTAGGGGAGCCTAAAGCCTAGGGGTGCCCTAGCCTGAAGGCTAGGGGAGCCCTAGCCTTAGCCTAGGGGGGCCCTAGCCTAAAGCCTAGGGGTGCCCTAGCCTGAAGGCTAGGGGAGCCCTAGCCTTCGCCAAGGTAGCCCTAGCCTAAAGCCTAGGGGCTCCCCTAGCCTGTCGCCTAGGGGAGCCCTAGCCTAAAGCCTAGGGGTGCCCTAGCCTGAAGGCTAGGGGAGCCCTAGCCTTAGCCTAGGGGAGCCCTAGCCTAAAGCCTAGGTGTGCCCTAGCCTGAAGGCTAGGGGAGCCCTAGCCTTAGCCTAGGGGAGCCTAAAGCCTAGGGGTGCCCTAGCCTGAAGGCTAGGGGAGCCCTAGCCTTAGCCTAGCGGAGCCTAAAGCCTAGGGGTGCCCTAGCCTGAAGGCTAGGGGAGCCCTAGCCTTAGCCTAGGGGAGCCTAAAGCCTAGGGGTGCCCTAGCCTGAAGGCTAGGGGAGCCCTAGCCTTAGCCTAGGGGAGCCTAAAGCCTAGGGGTGCCCTAGCCTGGAGGCTACGGGAGCCCTAGCCTTCGCCTAGGGGAGCCTAAAGCCTAGGGGTGCCCTAGCGTGGAGGCTAGGGGAGCCCTAGCCTTAGCCTAGGGGAGCCTAAAGCCTAGGGGTGCCCTAGCCTGAAGGCTAGGGGAGCCCTAGCCTTAGCCTAGGGGAGCCTAAAGCCTAGGGGTGCCCTAGCCTGAAGGCTAGGGGAGCCCTAGCCTTAGCCTAGGGGAGCCTAAAGCATAGGGGTGCCCTAGCCTGAAGGCTAGGGGAGCCCTAGCCTTAGCCTAGGGGAGCCTAAAGCCTAAGGGTGCCCTAGCCTGAAGGCTAGGGGAGCCCTAGCCTTAGCCTAGGGGAGCCTAAAGCCTAGGGGTGCCCTAGCCTGAAGGCTAGGGGAGCCCTAGCCTTAGCCTAGGGGAGCCTAAAGCCTAGGGGTGCCCTAGCCTGAAGGCTAGGGGAGCCCTAGCCTTAGCCTAGGGGAGCCTAAAGCCTAGGGGTGCCCTAGCCTGGAGGCTAGGGGAGCCCTAGCCTTAGCCTAGGGGAGCCTAAAGCCTAGGGGTGCCCTAGCCTGAAGGCTAGGGGAGCCCTAGCCTTAGCCTAGGGGAGCCTAAAGCCTAGGGGTGCCCTAGCCTGAAGGCTAGGGGAGCCATAGCCTTAGCCTAGGGGAGCCTAAAGCCTAGGCGTGCCCTAGCCTGAAGGCTAGGGGAGCCCTAGCCTTAGCCTAGGGGAGCCTAAAGCCTAGGGGTGCCCTAGCCTGAAAGCTAGGGGAGCCCTAGCCTTAGCCTAGGGGAGCCCTAGCCTAAAGCCTAGGGGTGCACAAGCCTGAAGGCTAGGGGAGCCCTAGACCTAGCCTAGGGGAGCCCTAGCCTAAAGCCTAGGGGTGCCCTAGCCTGAAGGCTAGGGGAGCCCTAGCCTTAGCCTAGGGGAGCCTAAAGCCTAGGGGTGCCCTAGCCTGAAGGCTAGGGGAGCCCTAGCCTTAGCCTAGGGGAGCCTAAAGCCTAGGGGTGCCCTAGCCTGAAGGCTAGGGGAGCCCTAGCCTAAAGCCTAGGGGTGCCCTAGCCTGAAGGCTAGGGGAGCCATAGCCTTAGCCTAGGGGAGCCCTAGCCTAAAGCCTAGGGGTGCCCTAGCCTGAAGGCTAGGGGAGCCCTAGCCTTAGCCTAGGTGAGCCCTAGCCTAAAGCCTAGGGGTGCCCTAGCCTGAAGGCTAGGGGAGCCCTAGCCTTAGCCTAGGGGAGCCCTAGCCTAAAGCCTAGGGGTGCCCTAGACTGAAGGCTAGGGGAGCCCTAGCCTTAGCCTAGGGGTGCCCTAGCCTAAAGCCTAGGGGTGCCCTAGCCTGAAGGCTAGGGGAGCCCTAGCCTTAGCCTAGGGGAGCCCTAGCCTAAAGCCTAGGGGTGCCCTAGCCTGAAGGCTAGGGGAGCCCTAGCCTTAGCCTAGGGGAGCCCTAGCCTAAAGCCTAGGGGTGCCCTAGCCTGAAGGCTAGGGGAGCCCTAGCCTTAGCCTAGGGGAGCCCTAGCCGGAGCCTAGGGGAGCCTAAAGCCTAGGGGTGCCCTAGCCTGAAGGCTAGGGGAGCCCTAGCCTTAGCCTAGGGGAGCCCTAGCCTAAAGCCTAGGGGTGCCCTAGCCTGAAGGCTAGGGGAGCCCTAGCCTGAGCCTAGGGGAGCCTAAAGCCTAGGGGTGCCCTAGCCTGAAGGCTAGGGGAGCCCTAGCCTTAGCCTAGGGGAGCCCTAGCCTAAAGCCAAGGGGTGCCCTAGCCTGAAGGCTAGGGGAGCCCTAGCATAAGCCTAGGGGAGCCTAAAGCCTAGGGGTGCCCTAGCCTGAAGGCTAGGGGAGCCCTAGCCTTAGCCTAGGGGAGCCCTAGCCTAAAGCCTAGGGGTGCCCTATCCTGAAGGCTAGGGGAGCCCTAGCCTTAGCCTAGGGGAGCCTAAAGCCTAGGGGTGCCCTAGCCTTAAGGCTAGGGGAGCCCTAGCCTTAGCCTAGGGGAGCCCTAGCCTAAAGCCTAGGGGTGCCCTAGCCTGAAGGCTAGGGGAGCCCTAGCCTTAGCCTAGGGGAGCCTAAAGCCTAGGGTGCCCTAGCCTGAAGGCTAGGGAAGCCCTAGCCTTAGCCAAGGGGAGCTCTAGCCTAAAGCCTAGGGGTGCCCTAGCCTGAAGGCTAGGGGAGCCCTAGCCTTAGCTTAGGGGAGCCTAAAGCCTAGGGGAGCCCTAGCCTGAAAGCTAGGGGAGCCCTAGCCTTAGCCTAGGGGAGCCTAAAGGCTAGGGGTGCCCTAGCCTGAAGGCTAGGGGAGCCCTAGCCTTAGCCTAGGGGAGCCCTACCCTAAAGCCTAGGGGTGCCCTAGCCTGAAGGCTAGGGGAGCCCTAGCCTTAGCCTAGGGGAGCCTAAAGGCTAGGGGTGCCCTAGCCTGAAGTCTAGGGGAGCCCTAGCCTTAGCCTACGGGAGCCCTACCCTAAAGCCTAGGGGTGCCCTAGCCTGAAGGCTAGGGGAGCCCTAGCCTTAGCCTAGGGGAGCCTAAAGCCTAGGGGTGCCCTAGCCTGAAGGCTAGGGGAGCCCTAGCCTTAGCCTAGGGGAGCCCTAGCCTAAAGCCTAGGGGTGCCCTAGCCTGAAGGCTAGGGGAGCCCTAGCCTTAGCCTAGGGGAGCCTAAAGCCTAGGGGTGCCCTAGCCTGAAGGCTAGGGGAGCCCTAGCCTTAGCCTAGGGGAACCTAAAGCCTAGGGGTGCCCTAGCCTGAAGGCTAGGGGAGCCCTAGCCTTAGCCTAGGGGAGCCCTAGCCTAAAGCCTAGGGGTGCCCTAGCCTGAAGGCTAGGGGAGCCCTAGCCTTAGCCTAGGGGAGCCAAAGACCTAGGGGAGCCCTAGCCTGAAGGCTAGGGGAGCCCTAGCCTTAGCCTAGGGGAGCCAAAAGCCTAGGGGAGCCCTAGCCTGAAGGCTAGGGGACCCTAGCCTTAGCCTAGGGGAGCCGAAAGCCTAGGGGAGCCCTAGCCTGAAGGCTAGGGGAGCCCTAGCCTTAGCCTAGGGGAGCCAAAAGCCTAGGGGAGCCTTAGCCTGAAGGCTAGGGGATCCCTAGCCTTAGCCTAGGGGAGCCAAAAGCCTAGGGGAGCCCTAGCCTGAAGGCTAGGGGAGCCCTAGCCTAAGCCTAGGGGAGCCAAAAGCCTAGGGGAGCCCTAGCCTGAAGGCTAGGGGAGCCCTAGCCTTAGCCTAGGGGAGCCAAAAGCCGAGGGGAGCTCTAGCCTGAAGGCTAGGGGAGCCCTAGCCTTAGCCTAGGGGAGCCAAAGCCCAGGGGAGCCCTAGCCTGAAGGCTAGGGGAGCCCTAGCCTTAGCCTAGGGGAGCCAAAAGCCCAGGGGAGCCCTAGCCTGAAGGCTAGGGGAGCCCTAGCCTTAGCCTAGGGGAGCCAAAAGCACAGGGGAGCCCTAGCCTGAAGGGTAGGGGAGCCCTAGCCTTAGCGTAGGGGAGCCAAAAGCCTAGGGTAGCCCTAGCCTGAAGGCTAGGGGAGCCCTAGCCTTAGCCTAGGGGAGCCTAAAGCCTAGGGGAGCCCTAGCTTGAAGGCTAGGGGAGCCCTAGCCTTAGCCTAGAGGAGCCTAAAGCCTAGGGAAGCCCTAGCCTGAAGGCTAGGGGAGCCCTAGCCTTAGCCTAGGGGAGCCTAAAGCCTAGGGGAGCCCTAGCCTGAAGGCTAGGGGAGCCCTAGCCTTAGCCTAGGGGAGCCTAAAGCCTAGGGGAGCCCTAGCCTGAAGGCTAGGGGAGCCTAGCCTTAGCCTAGGGGAGCCTAAAGCCTAGGGGAGCCCTAGCCTGAAGGCTAGGGGAGCCCTAGCCTTAGCCTAGGGGAGCCTAAAGCCTAGGGGAGCCCTAGCCTGAAGGCTAGGGGAGCCCTAGCCTTAGCCTAGGGGAGCCTAAAGCCTAGGGGTGCCCTAGCCTGAAGGCTAGGGGAGCCCTAGCCTTAGCCTAGGGGAGCCTAAAGCCTACGGGAGCCCTGGCCTGAAGGCTAGGGGAGCCCTAGCCTTAGCCTAGGGGAGCCTAAAGCCTAGGGGTGCCCTAGCCTGAAGGCTAGGGGAGCCCTAGCCTTAGCCTAGGGGAGCCTAAAGCCTAGGGGTGCCCTAGCCTGAAGGCTAGGGGAGCCCTAGCCTTAGCCTAGGGGAGCCCTAGCCTAAAGCCTAGGGGTGCCCTAGCCTGAAGGCTAGGGGAGCCCTAGCCTTAGCCTAGGGGAGCCTAAAGCCTAGGGGTGCCCTAGCCTGAAGGCTAGGGGAGCCCTAGCCTTAGCCTAGGGGAGCCTAAATCATAGGGGTGCCCTAGCCTGAAGGCTAGGGGAGCCCTAGCCTTAGCCTAGGGGAGCCTAAAGCCTAGGGGTGCCCTAGCCTGAAGGCTAGGGGAGCCCTAGCCTTAGCCTAGGGGAGCCCTAACCTAAAGCCTAGGGGTGCCCTAGCCTGAAGGCTAGGGGAGCCCTAGTCTTAGCCTAGGGGAGCCTAAAGCCTAGGGGTGCCCTAGCCTGAAGGCTAGGGGAGCCCTAGCCTTAGCCTAGGGGAGCCTTAGCCTAAAGCCTAGGGGTGCCTTAGCCTGAAGGCTAGGGGAGCCCTAGCCTTAGCCTAGGGGTGCCTAAAGCCTAGGGGTGCCCTAGCCTGAAGGCTAGGGGAGCCCTAGCCTTAGCCTAGGGGAGCCCTAGCCTAAAGCCTAGGGGTGCCCTAGCCTGAAGGCTAGGGGAGCCCTAGCCTTAGCCTAGGGGAGCCCTAGCCTAAAGCCTAGGGGTGCCCTAGCCTGAAGGCTAGGGGAGCCCTAGCCTTAGCCTAGGGGAGCCTAAAGGCTAGCGGTGCCCTAGCCTGAAGGCTAGGGGAGCCCTAGCCTTAGCCTAGGGGAGCCCTAGCCTAAAGCCTAGGGGTGCCCTAGCCTGAAGGCTAGGGGAGCCCTAGCCTTAGCCTAGGGGAGCCTAAAGCCTAGGGGTGCCCTAGCCTGAAGGCTAGGGGAGCCCTAGCCTTAGCCTAGGGGAGCCTAAATCCTAGGGGTGCCCTAGCCTGAAGGCTAGGGGAGCCCTAGCCTTAGCCTAGGGGAGCCCTAGGCTAAAGCCTAGGGGTGCCCTAGCCTGAAGGCTAGGGGAGCCCTAGCCTTAGCCTAGGGGAGCCTAAAGCGTAGGGGTGCCCTAGCCTGAAGGCTAGGGGAGCCCTAGCCTTAGCCTAGGGGAGCCCTAGGCTAAAGCCTAGGGGTGCCCTAGCCTGAAGGCTAGGGGAGCCCTAGCTTTAGCCTAGGGGAGCCTAAAGCCTAGGGGTGCCCTAGCCTGAAGGCTAGGGGAGCCCTAGCCTTAGCCTAGGGGAGTCCTAGGCTAATGCCTAGGGGTGCCCTAGCCTGAAGGCTAGGGGAGCCCTAGCCTTAGCCTAGGGGAGCGTAAAGCCTAGGGGTGCCCTAGCCTGAAGGCTAGGGGAGCCCTAGACTTAGCCTAGGGGAGCCCTAGCCTAAAGCCTAGGGGTGCCCTCTCCTAAAGGCTAGGGGAGCCCTAGCCTTACCCTAGGGGAGCCTAAAGCCTACGGGTGCCCTAGCCTGAAGGCTAGGGGAGCCCAAGCCTTAGCCTAGGGGAGCCCTAGCCTAAAGCCTAGGGGTGCCCTAGCCTGAAGGCTAGGGGAGCCCTAGCCTTACCCTAGGGGAGCCTAAAGCCTAGGGGTGCCCTAGCCTGAAGGCTAGGGGAGCCCAAGCCTTAGCCTAGGGGAGCCCTAGCCTAAAGCCTAGGGGTGCCCTAGCCTGAAGGCTAGGGGAGCCCTAGCCTTAGCCTAGAGGAGCCTAAAGCCTAGGGGTGCCCAAGCCTGAAGGCTAGGGGAGCCCTAGCCTGAAGGCTAGGGGAGCCCTAGCCTTAGCCTAGGGGAGTCTAAAGCCTAGGGGTGCCCTAACCTGAAGGCAAGGGGAGCCCTAGCCTTAGCCTAGGGGAGCCCTAGCCTAAAGCCTAGGGGTGCCCTAGCCTGAAGGCTAGGGGAGCCCTAGCCTGAGCCTAGGGGAGCCTAAAGCCTAGGGGTGCCCTAGCCTGAAGGCTAGGGGAGCCCTAGCCTTAGCCTAGGGGAGCCCTAGCCTAAAGCCTAGGGGTGCCCTAGCCTGAAGGCTAGGGGAGCCCTAGCCTGAGCCTAGGGGAGCCTAAAGCCTAGGGGTGCCCTAGCCTGAAGGCTAGGGGAGCCCTAGCCTTAGCCTAGGGGAGCCCTAGCCTAAAGCCTAGGGGTGCCCTAGCCTGAAGGCTAGGGGAGCCCTAGCCTTAGCCTAGGGGAGCCTAAAGCCTAGGGGTGCCCTAGCCTGAAGGCTAGAGGAGCCCTAGCCTTAGCCTAGGGGAGCCCTAGCCTAAAGCCTAGGGGTGCCCTAGCCCGAAGGCTAGGGGAGCCCTAGCCTTAGCCTAGGGGAGCCTAAAGCCTAGGGGTACCCTAGCCTGAAGGCTAGGGGAGCCCTAGCCTTAGCCTAGGGGAACCTAAAGCCTAGGGGTGCCCTAGCCTGACGGCTAGGGGAGCCCTAGCCTTAGCCTAGGGGAGCCCTAGCCTAAAGCCTAGGGGTGCCCTAGCCTGAAGGCTAGGGGAGCCCTAGCCTTAGCCTAGGGGAGCCAAAGGCCTAGGGGAGCCCTAGCCTGAAGGCTAGGGGAGCCCTAGCCTTAGCCTAGGGGAGCCAAAAGCCTAGGGGAGCCCTAGCCTGAAGACTAGGGGAGCCCTAGCCTTAGCCTAGTGGAGCCAAAAGCCTAGGGGAGCCCTAGCCTGAAGGCTAGGGGAGCCCTAGCCTTAGCCTAGGGGAGCCAAAAGCCTAGGGGAGCCCTAGCCTGAAGGCTAGGGGAGCCCTAGCCTTAGCCTAGGGGAGCCAAAAGCCTAGGGGAGCCCTAGCCTGAAGGCTAGGGGAGCCCTAGCCTTAGCCTAGGGGAGCCAAAAGCCTAGGGGAGCCCTAGCCTGAAGGCTAGGGGAGCCCTAGCCTTAGCCTAGGGGAGCCAAAAGCCTAGGAGAGCCCTAGCCTGAAGGCTAGGGGAGCCCTAGCCTTAGCCTAGGGGAGCCAAAAGCCTAGGGGAGCCCTAGCCTGAAGGCTAGGGGAGCCCTAGCCTTAGCCTAGGGTAGCCAAAAGCCGAGGGGAGCTCTAGCCTGAAGGCTAGGGGAGCCCTAGCCTTAGTCTAGGGGAGCCAAAGCCCAGGGGAGCCCTAGCCTGAAGGTTAGGGGAGCCCTAGCCTTAGCCTAGGGGAGCCAAAAGCCCAGGGGAGCCCTAGCCTGAAGGCTAGGGGAGGCCTAGCCTTAGCCTAGGGGAGCCAAAAGCCCAGGGGAGCTCTAGCCTGAAGGCTAGGGGAGCCCTAGCCTTAGCCTAAGGGAGCCCAAAGCCTAGGGGAGCCCTAGCCTGAAGGCTAGGGGAGCCCAGCCTTAGCCTAGGGGAGCCTAAAGCCTAGGGGAGCCCTAGCCTGAAGGCTAGGGGAGCCCTAGCCTTAGCCTAGGGGAGCCTAAAGCCTAGAGGAGCCCTAGCCTGAAGGCTAGGGGAGCCCTAGCCTTAGCCTAGGGGAGCCTAAAGCCTAGGGGTGCCCTAGCCTGAAGGCTATGGGAGCCCTAGCCTTAGCCTAGGGGAGCCCTAGCCTAAAGCCTAGGGGTGCCCTAGCCTGAAGGCTAGGGGAGCCCTAGCCTTAGCCTAGGGGAGCCTAAAGCCTAGGGGTACCCTAGCCTGAAAGCTAGGGGAGCCCTAGCCTTAGCCTAGGGGAACCTAAAGCCTAGGGGTGCCCTAGCCTGACGGCTAGGGGAGCCCTAGCCTTAGCCTAGGGGAGCCCTAGCCTAAAGCCTAGGGGTGCCCTAGCCTGAAGGCTAGGGGAGCCCTAGCCTTAGCCTAGGGGAGCCAAAGACCTAGGGGAGCCCTAGCCTGAAGGCTAGGGGAGCCCTAGCCTTAGCCTAGGGGAGCCAAAAGCCTAGGGGAGCCCTAGCCTGAAGACTAGGGGAGCCCTAGCCTTAGCCTAGTGGAGCCAAAAGCCTAGGGGAGCCCTAGCCTGAAGGCTAGGGGAGCCCTAGCCTTAGCCTAGGGGAGCCAAAAGCCTAGGGGAGCCCTAGCCTGAAGGCTAGGGGAGCCCTAGCCTTAGCCTACGGGAGCCAAAAGCCTAGGGGAGCCCTAGCCTGAAGGCTAGGGGAGCCCTAGCCTTAGCCTAGGGGAGCCAAAAGCCTAGGGGAGCCCTAGCCTGAAGGCTAGGGGAGCCCTAGCCTTAGCCTAGGGGAGCCAAAAGCCTAGGAGAGCCCTAGCCTGAAGGCTAGGGGAGCCCTAGCCTTAGCCTAGGGGAGCCAAAAGCCTAGGGGAGCCCTAGCCTGAAGGCTAGGGGAGCCCTAGCCTTAGCCTAGGGTAGCCAAAAGCCAAGGGGAGCTCTAGCCTGAAGGCTAGGGGAGCCCTAGCCTTAGTCTAGGGGAGCCAAAGCCCAGGGGAGCCCTAGCCTGAAGGTTAGGGGAGCCCTAGCCTTAGCCTAGGGGAGCCAAAAGCCCAGGGGAGCCCTAGCCTGAAGGCTAGGGGAGGCCTAGCCTTAGCCTAGGGGAGCCAAAAGCCCAGGGGAGCCCTAGCCTGAAGGCTAGGGGAGCCCTAGCCTTAGCCTACGGGAGCCCAAAGCCTAGGGGAGCCCTAGCCTGAAGGCTAGGGGAGCCCAGCCTTAGCCTAGGGGAGCTTAAAGCCTAGGGGAGCCCTAGCCTGAAGGCTAGGGGAGCCCTAGCCTTAGCCTAGGGGAGCCTAAAGCCTAGAGGAGCCCTAGCCTGAAGGCTAGGGGAGCCCTAGCCTTAGCCTAGGGGAGCCTAAAGCCTAGGGGAGCCCTAGCCTGAAGGCTAGGGGAGCCCTAGCCTTAGCCTAGGGGAGCCTAAAGCCTAGGGGAGCCCTTGCCTGAAGGCTAGGGGAGCCCTAGCCTTAGCCTAGGGGAGCCTAAAGCCTAGGGGAGCCCTAGCCTGAAGGCTAGGGGAGCCCTAGCCTGAAGGCTAGGGGAGCCCTAGCCTTAGCCTAGGGGAGCCTAAAGCCTAGGGGTGCCCTAGCCTGAAGGCTAGGGGAGTCCTAGCCTTAGCCTAGGGGAGCCTAAAGCCTAGGGGAGCCCTAGCCTGAAGGCTAGGGGAGCCCTAGCCTTAGCCTAGGGGAGCCTAAAGCCTAGGGGTACCCTAGCCTGAAGGCTAGGGGAGCCCTAGCCTTAGCCTTGGGGAGCCTAAAGCCTAGGGGTGCCCTAGCCTGAAGGCTAGGGGAGCCCTAGCCTTAGCCTAGGGGAGCCTAAATCCTAGGGGTGGCCTAGCCTGAAGGCTAGGGGAGCCCTAGCCTTAGCCTAGGGGAGCCTAAAGCCTAGGGGTTCCCAAGCCTGAAGGCTAGGGGAGCCCTAGACTTAGCCTACGGGAGCCTAAAGCCTAGGGGTGCCCTAGCCTGAAGGCTAGGGGAGCCCTAGCCTTAGCTTAGGGGAGCCTAAAGCCTAGGGGTGCCCTAGCCTGAAGGCTAGGGGAGCCCTAGCCTTAGCCTAGGGGAGCCCTAGCCTAAAGCCTAGGGGTGCCCTAGCCTGAAGGCTAGGGGAGCCCTAGTCTTAGCCTAGGGGAGCCTAAAGCCTAGGGGTGCCCTAGCCTGAAGGCTAGGGGAGCCCTAGCCTTAGCCTACGGGAGCCTTAGCCTAAAGCCTAGGGGTGCCCTAGCCTGAAGGCTAGGGGAGCCCTAGCCTTAGCCTAGGGGAGCCTAAAGCCTAGGGGTGCCCTAGCCTGAAGGCTAGGGGAGCCCTAGCCTTAGCCTAGGGGAGCCCTAGCCTAAAGCCTAGGGGTGCCCTAGCCTGAAGGCTAGGGGAGCCCTAGCCTTAGCCTAGGGGAGCCTAAAGGCTAGTGGTGCCGTAGCCTGAAGGCTAGGGGAGCCCTAGCCTTAGCCTAGGGGAGCCCTAGCCTAAAGCCTAGGGGTGCCCTAGCCTGAAGGCTAGGGGAGCCCTAGCCTTAGCCTAGGGGAGCCCTAGGCTAAAGCCTAGGGGTGCCCTAGCCTGAAGGCTAGGGGAGCCCTATCCTTAGCCTAGGGGAGCCTAAAGCCTAGGGGTGCCCTAGCCTGAAGGCTAGGGGAGCCCTAGCCTTAGCCTAGGGGAGCCTAAAGCGTAGGGGTGCCCTAGCCTGAAGGCTAGGGGAGCCCTATCCTTAGCCTAGCGGAGCCCTAGGCTAAAGCCTAGGGGTGCCCTAGCCTGAAGGCTAGGGGAGCCCTAGCCTTAGCCTAGGGGAGCCTAAAGCCTAGGGGTGCCCTAGCCTGAAGGCTAGGGGAGCCCTAGCCTTAGCCTAGGGGAGCCATAGCCTAAAGCCTAGGGGTGCCCTAGCCTGAAGGCTAGGGGAGCCCTAGCCTTAGCCTAGGGGAGCCTAAAGCCTAGGGGTGCCCTAGCCTGAAGGCTAGGGGAGCCCTAGCCTTAGCCTAGGGGAGCCTAAAGCCTAGGGGTGCCCTAGCCTGAAGGCTAGGGGAGCCCTAGCCTTAGCCTAGGGGAGCCCTAGCCTTAGCCTAGGGGAGCCTAAAGCCTAGGGGTGCCCTAGCCTGAAGGCTAGCGGAGCCCTAGCCTTAGCCTAGGGGAGCCTAAAGCCTAGGGGTGCCCTAGCCTGAAGGCTAGGGGAGCCCTAGCCTTAGCCTAGGGGAGCCTAAAGCCTAGGGGTGCCCTAGCCTGAAGGCTAGGGGAGCCCTAGCCTTAGCCTAGGGGAGCCTAAAGCCTAGGGGTGCCCTAGCCTGAAGGCTAGGGGATCCCTAGCCTTAGCCCAGGGGAGCCCTAGCCTAAAGCCTAGGGGTGCCCTAGCCTGAAGGCTAGGGGAGCCCTGGCTTTAGCCTAGGGGAGCCTAAAGCCTAGGGGTGCCCTAGCCTGAAGGCTAGGGGAGCCCTGGCCTTAGCCTAGGGGAGCCTAAAGCCTAGGGGTGCCCTAGCCTGAAGGCTAGGGGAGCCCTGGCCTTAGCCTAGGGGAGCCTAAAGCCTAGGGGTGCCCTAGCCTGAAGGCTAGGGGAGCCCTGGCCTTAGCCTAGGGGAGCCTAAAGCCTAGGGGTGCCCTAGCCTGAAGGCTAGGGGAGCCCTGGCCTTAGCCTAGGGGAGCCTAAAGCCTAGGGGTGCCCTAGCCTGAAGGCTAGGGGAGCCCTGGCCTTAGCCTAGGGGAGCCTAAAGCCTAGGGGTGCCCTAGCCTGAAGGCTAGGGGAGCCCTGGCCTTAGCCTAGGGGAGCCCTAGCCTAAAGCCTAGGGGTGCCCTAGCCTGAAGGCTAGGGGAGCCCTGGCCTTAGCCTTGGGGAGCCCTAGCCTAAAGCCTAGGGGTGCCCTAGCCTGAAGGCTAGGGGAGCCCTGGCCTTAGCCTAGGGGAGCCCTAGCCTAAAGCCTAGGGGTGCCCTAGCCTGAAGGCTAGGGGAGCCCTGGCCTTAGCGTAGGGGAGCCCTAGCCTAAAGCCTAGGGGTGCCCTAGCCTGAAGGCTAGGGGAGCCCTGGCCTTAGCCTAGGGGAGCCCTAGCCTAAAGCCTAGGGGTGCCCTAGCCTGAAGGCTAGGGGAACCCTGGCCTTAGCCTAGGGGAGCCCTAGCCTAAAGCCTAGGGGTGCCCTAGCCTGAAGGCTAGGGGAGCCCTGGCCTTAGCCTAGGGGAGCCCTAGCCTAAAGCCTAGGGGTGCCCTTGCCTGAAGGCTAGGGGAGCCCTGGCCTTAGCCTAGGGGAGCCCTAGCCTAAAGCCTAGGGGTGCCCTAGCCTGAAGGCTAGGGGAGCCCTGGCCTTAGCGTAGGGGAGCCCTAGCCTAAAGCCTAGGGGTGCCCTAGCCTGAAGGCTAGGGGAGCCCTGGCCTTAGCGTAGGGGAGCCCTAGCCTAAAGCCTAGGGGTGCCCTAGCCTGAAGGCTAGGGGAGCCCTGGCCTTAGCCTAGGGGAGCCCTAGCCTAAAGCCTAGGGGTGCCCTAGCCTGAAGGCTAGGGGAGCCCTGGCCTTAGCCTAGGGGAGCCCTAGCCTAAAGCCTAGGGGTGCCCTAGCCTGAAGGCTAGGGGAGCCCTGGCCTTAGCCTAGGGGAGCCCTAGCCTAAAGCCTAGGGGTGCCCTTGCCTGAAGGCTAGGGGAGCCCTGGCCTTAGCCTAGGGGAGCCCTAGCCTAAAGCCTAGGGGTGCCCTTGCCTGAAGGCTAGGGGAGCCCTGTCCTTAGCCTAGGGGAGCCCTAGCCTAAAGCCTAGGTGTGCCCTAGCCTGAAGGCTAGGGGAGCCCTGGCCTTAGCCTAGGGGAGCCCTAGCCTAAAGCCTAGGGATGCCCTAGCCTGAAGGCTAGGGGAGCCCTGGCCTTAGCCTAGGGGAGCCCTAGCCTAAAGCCTAGGGGTGCCCTAGCCTGAAGGCTAGGGGAGCCCTGGCCTTAGCCTAGGGGAGCCCTAGCCTAAAGCCTAGGTGTGCCCTAGCCTGAAGGCTAGGGGAGCCCTGGCCTTAGCCTAGGGGAGCCCTAGCCTAAAGCCTAGGGGTGCCCTAGCCTGAAGGCTAGGGGAGCCCTGGCCTTAGCCTAGGGGAGCCCTAGCCTAAAGCCTAGGGGTGCCCTAGCCTGAAGGCTAGGGGAGCCCTGGCCTTAGCCTAGGGGAGCCCTAGCCTAAAGCCTAGGGGTGCCCTAGCCTGAAGGCTAGGGGAGCCCTGGCCTTAGCCTAGGGGAGCCCTAGCCTAAAGCCTAGGGGTGCCCTAGCCTGAAGGCTAGGGGAGCCCTGGCCTTAGCCTAGGGGAGCCTAAAGCCTAGGGGTGCCCTAGCCTGAAGGCTAGGGGATCCCTGGCCTTAGCCTAGGGGAGCCTAAAGCCTAGGGGTGCCCTAGCCTGAAGGCTAGGGGAGCCCTGGCCTTAGCCTAGGGGAGCCTAAAGCCTAGGGGTGCCCTAGCCTGAAGGCTAGGGGAGCCCTGGCCTTAGCCTAGGGGAGCCTAAAGCCTAGGGGTGCCCTAGCCTGAAGGCTTGGGGTGCCCTGGCCTTAGCCTAGGGGAGCCTAAAGCCTAGGGGTGCCCTAGCCTGAAGGCTAGGGGAGCCCTGGTCTTAGCCTAGGGGAGCCTAAAGCCTAGGGGTGCCCTAGCCTGAAGGCTAGGGGAGCCCTAGCCTTAGCCTAGGGGAGCCTAAAGCCTAGGGGTGCCCTTGCCTGAAGGCTAGGGGAGCCCTAGCCTAAAGCCTAGGGGTGCCCTAGCCTGAAGCCTAGGGGAGCCCTAGCCTTAGCCTAGGGGAGCCCTAGCCTAAAGCCTAGGGGTGCCCTAGGCTGAAGGCTAGGGGAGCCCTAGCCTTAGCCTTGGGGAGCCCTAGCCTAAAGCCTAGGGGTGCCCTAGCCTGAAGGCTAGGGGAGCCCTAGCCTTAGCCTAGGGGAGCCCTAGCCTAAAGCCTAGGGGTGCACTAGCCTGAAGGCTAGGGGAGCCCTAGCCTTAGGCTAGGGGAGCCCTAGCCTAAAGCCTAGGGGTGCCCTAGCCTGAAGGCTAGGGGAGCCCTAGCCTTAGCCTAGGGGAGCCCTAGCCTAAAGCCTAGGGGTGCCCTAGCCTGAAAGTTAGGGGAGCCCTAGCCTTAGCCTAGGGGAGCCCTAGCCTAAAGCCTAGGGGTGCCCTAGCCTGAAGGCTAGGGGAGCCCTAGCCTTAGCCTAGGGGAGCCCTAGCCTAAAGCCTAGGGGTGCCCTAGCCTGAAGGCTAGGGGAGCCCTAGCCTTAGCCTAGGGGAGCCCTAGCCTAAAGCCTAGGGGTGCCCTAGCCTGAAGGCTAGGGGAGCCCTAGCCTTAGCCTAGGGGAGCCCTAGCCTAAAGCCTAGGGGTGCCCTAGCCTGAAGGCTAGGGGAGCCCTAGCCTTAGCCTAGGGGTGCCCTAGCCTAAAGCCTAGGGGTGCCCTAGCCTGAAGGCTAGGGGAGCCCTAGCCTTAGCCTAGGGGAGCCCTAGCCTAAAGCCTAGGGGTGCCCTAGCCTGAAGGCTAGAGGAGCCCTAGCCTTAGCCTAGGGGAGCCCTAGCTTAAAGCCTAGGGGTGCCCTAGCCTGAAGGCTAGGGGAGCCCTAGCCTTAGCCTAGGGGAGCCCTAGCCTAAAGCCTAGGGGTGCCCTAGCCTGAAGGCTAGGGGAGCCCTAGCCTTAGCCTAGGGGAGCCCTAGCCTAAAGCCTAGGGGTGCCCTAGCCTGAAGGCTAGGGGAGCCCTAGCCTTAGCCTAGGGGAACCTAAAGCCTAGGGGTGCCCTAGCCTGACGGCTAGGGGAGCCCTAGCCTTAGCCTAGGGGAGCCCTAGCCTAAAGCCTAGGGGTGCCCTAGCCTGAAGGCTAGGGGAGCCCTAGCCTTAGCCTAGGGGAGCCAAAGGCCTAGGAGAGCCCTAGCCTGAAGGCTAGGGGAGCCCTAGCCTTAGCCTAGGGGAGCCAAAAGCCTAGGGGAGCCCTAGCCTGAAGACTAGGGGAGCCCTAGCCTTAGCCTAGTGGAGCCAAAAGCCTAGGGGAGCCCTAGCCTGAAGGCTAGGGGAGCCCTAGCCTTAGCCTAGGGGAGCCAAAAGCCCAGGGGAGCTCTAGCCTGAAGGCTAGGGGAGCCCTAGCCTTAGCCTAGGGGAGCCAAAAGCCCAGGGGAGCTCTAGCCTGAAGGCTAGGGGAGCCCTAGCCTTAGCCTAGGGGAGCCCAAAGCCTAGGGGAGCCCTAGCCTGAAGGCTAGGGGAGCCCAGCCTTAGCCTAGGGGAGCCTAAAGCCTAGGGGAGCCCTAGCCTGAAGGCTAGGGGAGCCCTAGCCTTAGCCTAGGGGAGCCTAAAGCCTAGAGGAGCCCTAGCCTGAAGGCTAGGGGAGCCCTAGCCTTAGCCTAGGGGAGCCTAAAGCCTAGGGGTGCCCTAGCCTGAAGGCTAGGGGAGCCCTAGCCTTAGCCTAGGGGAGCCCTAGCCTAAAGCCTAGGGGTGCCCTAGCCTGAAGGCTAGGGGAGCCCTAGCCTTAGCCTAGGGGAGCCTAAAGCCTAGGGGTACCCTAGCCTGAAGGCTAGGGGAGCCCTAGCCTTAGCCTAGGGGAACCTAAAGCCTAGGGGTGCCCTAGCCTGAAGGCTAGGGGAGCCCTAGCCTTAGCCTAGGGGAGCCAAAGGCCTAGGGGAGCCCTAGCCTGAAGGCTAGGGGAGCCCTAGCCTTAGCCTAGGGGAGCCAAAAGCCTAGGGGAGCCCTAGCCTGAAGACTAGGGGAGCCCTAGCCTTAGCCTAGTGGAGCCAAAAGCCTAGGGGAGCCCTAGCCTGAAGGCTAGGGGAGCCCTAGCCTTAGCCTAGGGGAGCCAAAAGCCTAGGGGAGCCCTAGCCTGAAGGCTAGGGGAACCCTAGCCTTAGCCTAGGGGAGCCAAAAGCCTAGGGGAGCCCTAGCCTGAAGGCTAGGGGAGCCCTAGCCTTAGCCTAGGGGAGCCAAAAGCCTAGGGGAGCCCTAGCCTGAAGGCTAGGGGAGCCCTAGCCTTAGCCTAGGGGAGCCAAAAGCCTAGGAGAGCCCTAGCCTGAAGGCAAGGGGAGCCCTAGCCTTAGCCTAGGGGAGCCAAAAGCCTAGGGGAGCCCTAGCCTGAAGGCTAGGGGAGCCCTGGCCTTAGCCTAGGGGAGCCCTAGCCTAAAGCCTAGGGGTGCCCAAGCCTGAAGGCTAGGGGAGCCCTGGCCTTAGCCTAGGGGAGCCCTAGCCTAAAGCCTAGGGGTGCCCTAGCCTGAAGGCTAGGGGAGCCCTGGCCTTAGCCTAGGGGAGCCCTAGCCTAAAGCCTAGGGGTGCCCTAGCCTGAAGGCTAGGGGAGCCCTGGCCTTAGCCTAGGGGAGCCCTAGCCTAAAGCCTAGGGGTGCCCTAGCCTGAAGGCTAGGGGAGCCCTGGCCTTAGCCTAGGGGAGCCCTAGCCTAAAGCCTAGGGGTGCCCTAGCCTGAAGGCTAGGGGAGCCCTGGCCTTAGCCTAGGGGAGCCTAAAGCCTAGGGGTGCCCTAGCCTGAAGGCTAGGGGATCCCTGGCCTTAGCCTAGGGGAGCCTAAAGCCTAGGGGTGCCCTAGCCTGAAGGCTAGGGGAGCCCTGGCCTTAGCCTAGGGGAGCCTAAAGCCTAGGGGTGCCCTAGCCTGAAGGCTAGGGGAGCCCTGGCCTTAGCCTAGGGGAGCCTAAAGCCTAGGGGTGCCCTAGCCTGAAGGCTAGGGGTGCCCTGGCCTTAGCCTAGGGGAGCCTAAAGCCTAGGGGTGCCCTAGCCTGAAGGCTAGGGGAGCCCTGGTCTTAGCCTAGGGGAGCCTAAAGCCTAGGGGTGCCCTAGCCTGAAGGCTAGGGTAGCCCTAGCCTTAGCCTAGGGGAGCCTAAAGCCTAGGGGTGCCCTTGCCTGAAGGCTAGGGGAGCCCTAGCCTAAAGCCTAGGGGTGCCCTAGCCTGAAGCCTAGGGGAGCCCTAGCCTTAGCCTAGGGGAGCCCTAGCCTAAAGCCTAGGGGTGCCCTAGCCTGAAGGCTAGGGGAGCCCTAGCCTTAGCCTTGGGGAGCCCTAGCCTAAAGCCTAGGGGTGCCCTAGCCTGAAGGCTAGGGGAGCCCTAGCCTTAGCCTAGGGGAGCCCTAGCCTAAAGCCTAGGGGTGCCCTAGCCTGAAGGCTAGGGGAGCCCTAGCCTTAGGCTAGGGGAGCCCTAGCCTAAAGCCTAGGGGTGCCCTAGCCTGAAGGCTAGGGGAGCCCTAGCCTTAGCCTAGGGGAGCCCTAGCCTAAAGCCTAGGGGTGCCCTAGCCTGAAGGCTAGGGGAGCCCTAGCCTTAGCCTAGGGGAGCCCTAGCCTAAAGCCTAGGGGTGCCCTAGCCTGAAGGCTAGGGGAGCCCTAGCCTTAGCCTAGGGGAGCCCTAGCCTAAAGCCTAGGGGTGCCCTAGCCTGAAGGCTAGGGGAGCCCTAGCCTTAGCCTAGGGGAGCCCTAGCCTAAAGCCTAGGGGTGCCCTAGCCTGAAGGCTAGGGGAGCCCTAGCCTTAGCCTAGGGGAGCCCTAGCCTAAAGCCTAGGGGTGCCCTAGCCTGAAGGCTAGGGGAGCCCTAGCCTTAGCCTAGGGGTGCCCTAGCCTAAAGCCTAGGGGTGCCCTAGCCTGAAGGCTAGGGGAGCCCTAGCCTTAGCCTAGGGGAGTCTAAAGCCTAGGGGTGCCCTAACCTGAAGGCAAGGGGAGCCCTAGCCTTAGCCTAGGGGAGCCCTAGCCTAAAGCCTAGGGGTGCCCTAGCCTGAAGGCTAGGGGAGCCCTAGCCTGAGCCTAGGGGAGCCTAAAGCCTAGGGGTGCCCTAGCCTGAAGGCTAGGGGAGCCCTAGCCTTAGCCTAGGGGAGCCCTAGCCTAAAGCCTAGGGGTGCCCTAGCCTGAAGGCTAGGGGAGCCCTAGCCTGAGCCTAGGGGAGCCTAAAGCCTAGGGGTGCCCTAGCCTGAAGGCTAGGGGAGCCCTAGCCTTAGCCTAGGGGAGCCCTAGCCTAAAGCCTAGGGGTGCCCTAGCCTGAAGGCTAGGGGAGCCCTAGCCTTAGCCTAGGGGAGCCTAAAGCCTAGGGGTGCCCTAGCCTGAAGGCTAGAGGAGCCCTAGCCTTAGCCTAGGGGAGCCCTAGCCTAAAGCCTAGGGGTGCCCTAGCCCGAAGGCTAGGGGAGCCCTAGCCTTAGCCTAGGGGAGCCTAAAGCCTAGGGGTACCCTAGCCTGAAGGCTAGGGGAGCCCTAGCCTTAGCCTAGGGGAACCTAAAGCCTAGGGGTGCCCTAGCCTGACGGCTAGGGGAGCCCTAGCCTTAGCCTAGGGGAGCCCTAGCCTAAAGCCTAGGGGTGCCCTAGCCTGAAGGCTAGGGGAGCCCTAGCCTTAGCCTAGGGGAGCCAAAGGCCTAGGGGAGCCCTAGCCTGAAGGCTAGGGGAGCCCTAGCCTTAGCCTAGGGGAGCCAAAAGCCTAGGGGAGCCCTAGCCTGAAGACTAGGGGAGCCCTAGCCTTAGCCTAGTGGAGCCAAAAGCCTAGGGGAGCCCTAGCCTGAAGGCTAGGGGAGCCCTAGCCTTAGCCTAGGGGAGCCAAAAGCCTAGGGGAGCCCTAGCCTGAAGGCTAGGGGAGCCCTAGCCTTAGCCTAGGGGAGCCAAAAGCCTAGGGGAGCCCTAGCCTGAAGGCTAGGGGAGCCCTAGCCTTAGCCTAGGGGAGCCAAAAGCCTAGGGGAGCCCTAGCCTGAAGGCTAGGGGAGCCCTAGCCTTAGCCTAGGGGAGCCAAAAGCCTAGGAGAGCCCTAGCCTGAAGGCTAGGGGAGCCCTAGCCTTAGCCTAGGGGAGCCAAAAGCCTAGGGGAGCCCTAGCCTGAAGGCTAGGGGAGCCCTAGCCTTAGCCTAGGGTAGCCAAAAGCCGAGGGGAGCTCTAGCCTGAAGGCTAGGGGAGCCCTAGCCTTAGTCTAGGGGAGCCAAAGCCCAGGGGAGCCCTAGCCTGAAGGTTAGGGGAGCCCTAGCCTTAGCCTAGGGGAGCCAAAAGCCCAGGGGAGCCCTAGCCTGAAGGCTAGGGGAGGCCTAGCCTTAGCCTAGGGGAGCCAAAAGCCCAGGGGAGCTCTAGCCTGAAGGCTAGGGGAGCCCTAGCCTTAGCCTAAGGGAGCCCAAAGCCTAGGGGAGCCCTAGCCTGAAGGCTAGGGGAGCCCAGCCTTAGCCTAGGGGAGCCTAAAGCCTAGGGGAGCCCTAGCCTGAAGGCTAGGGGAGCCCTAGCCTTAGCCTAGGGGAGCCTAAAGCCTAGAGGAGCCCTAGCCTGAAGGCTAGGGGAGCCCTAGCCTTAGCCTAGGGGAGCCTAAAGCCTAGGGGTGCCCTAGCCTGAAGGCTATGGGAGCCCTAGCCTTAGCCTAGGGGAGCCCTAGCCTAAAGCCTAGGGGTGCCCTAGCCTGAAGGCTAGGGGAGCCCTAGCCTTAGCCTAGGGGAGCCTAAAGCCTAGGGGTACCCTAGCCTGAAAGCTAGGGGAGCCCTAGCCTTAGCCTAGGGGAACCTAAAGCCTAGGGGTGCCCTAGCCTGACGGCTAGGGGAGCCCTAGCCTTAGCCTAGGGGAGCCCTAGCCTAAAGCCTAGGGGTGCCCTAGCCTGAAGGCTAGGGGAGCCCTAGCCTTAGCCTAGGGGAGCCAAAGACCTAGGGGAGCCCTAGCCTGAAGGCTAGGGGAGCCCTAGCCTTAGCCTAGGGGAGCCAAAAGCCTAGGGGAGCCCTAGCCTGAAGACTAGGGGAGCCCTAGCCTTAGCCTAGTGGAGCCAAAAGCCTAGGGGAGCCCTAGCCTGAAGGCTAGGGGAGCCCTAGCCTTAGCCTAGGGGAGCCAAAAGCCTAGGGGAGCCCTAGCCTGAAGGCTAGGGGAGCCCTAGCCTTAGCCTAGGGGAGCCAAAAGCCTAGGGGAGCCCTAGCCTGAAGGCTAGGGGAGCCCTAGCCTTAGCCTAGGGGAGCCAAAAGCCTAGGGGAGCCCTAGCCTGAAGGCTAGGGGAGCCCTAGCCTTAGCCTAGGGGAGCCAAAAGCCTAGGAGAGCCCTAGCCTGAAGGCTAGGGGAGCCCTAGCCTTAGCCTAGGGGAGCCAAAAGCCTAGGGGAGCCCTAGCCTGAAGGCTAGGGGAGCCCTAGCCTTAGCCTAGGGTAGCCAAAAGCCAAGGGGAGCTCTAGCCTGAAGGCTAGGGGAGCCCTAGCCTTAGTCTAGGGGAGCCAAAGCCCAGGGGAGCCCTAGCCTGAAGGTTAGGGGAGCCCTAGCCTTAGCCTAGGGGAGCCAAAAGCCCAGGGGAGCCCTAGCCTGAAGGCTAGGGGAGGCCTAGCCTTAGCCTAGGGGAGCCAAAAGCCCAGGGGAGCCCTAGCCTGAAGGCTAGGGGAGCCCTAGCCTTAGCCTAGGGGAGCCCAAAGCCTAGGGGAGCCCTAGCCTGAAGGCTAGGGGAGCCCAGCCTTAGCCTAGGGGAGCTTAAAGCCTAGGGGAGCCCTAGCCTGAAGGCTAGGGGAGCCCTAGCCTTAGCCTAGGGGAGCCTAAAGCCTAGAGGAGCCCTAGCCTGAAGGCTAGGGGAGCCCTAGCCTTAGCCTAGGGGAGCCTAAAGCCTAGGGGAGCCCTAGCCTGAAGGCTAGGGGAGCCCTAGCCTTAGCCTAGGGGAGCCTAAAGCCTAGGGGAGCCCTTGCCTGAAGGCTAGGGGAGCCCTAGCCTTAGCCTAGGGGAGCCTAAAGCCTAGGGGAGCCCTAGCCTGAAGGCTAGGGGAGCCCTAGCCTGAAGGCTAGGGGAGCCCTAGCCTTAGCCTAGGGGAGCCTAAAGCCTAGGGGTGCCCTAGCCTGAAGGCTAGGGGAGTCCTAGCCTTAGCCTAGGGGAGCCTAAAGCCTAGGGGAGCCCTAGCCTGAAGGCTAGGGGAGCCCTAGCCTTAGCCTAGGGGAGCCTAAAGCCTAGGGGTACCCTAGCCTGAAGGCTAGGGGAGACCTAGCCTTAGCCTTGGGGAGCCTAAAGCCTAGGGGTGCCCTAGCCTGAAGGCTAGGGGAGCCCTAGCCTTAGCCTAGGGGAGCCTAAATCCTAGGGGTGGCCTAGCCTGAAGGCTAGGGGAGCCCTAGCCTTAGCCTAGGGGAGCCTAAAGCCTAGGGGTTCCCAAGCCTGAAGGCTAGGGGAGCCCTAGACTTAGCCTACGGGAGCCTAAAGCCTAGGGGTGCCCTAGCCTGAAGGCTAGGGGAGCCCTAGCCTTAGCTTAGGGGAGCCTAAAGCCTAGGGGTGCCCTAGCCTGAAGGCTAGGGGAGCCCTAGCCTTAGCCTAGGGGAGCCCTAGCCTAAAGCCTAGGGGTGCCCTAGCCTGAAGGCTAGGGGAGCCCTAGTCTTAGCCTAGGGGAGCCTAAAGCCTAGGGGTGCCCTAGCCTGAAGGCTAGGGGAGCCCTAGCCTTAGCCTACGGGAGCCTTAGCCTAAAGCCTAGGGGTGCCCTAGCCTGAAGGCTAGGGGAGCCCTAGCCTTAGCCTAGGGGAGCCTAAAGCCTAGGGGTGCCCTAGCCTGAAGGCTAGGGGAGCCCTAGCCTTAGCCTAGGGGAGCCCTAGCCTAAAGCCTAGGGGTGCCCTAGCCTGAAGGCTAGGGGAGCCCTAGCCTTAGCCTAGGGGAGCCTAAAGGCTAGTGGTGCCGTAGCCTGAAGGCTAGGGGAGCCCTAGCCTTAGCCTAGGGGAGCCCTAGCCTAAAGCCTAGGGGTGCCCTAGCCTGAAGGCTAGGGGAGCCCTAGCCTTAGCCTAGGGGAGCCCTAGGCTAAAGCCTAGGGGTGCCCTAGCCTGAAGGCTAGGGGAGCCCTAGCCTTAGCCTAGGGGAGCCTAAAGCCTAGGGGTGCCCTAGCCTGAAGGCTAGGGGAGCCCTAGCCTTAGCCTAGGGGAGCCTAAAGCGTAGGGGTGCCCTAGCCTGAAGGCTAGGGGAGCCCTAGCCTTAGCCTAGCGGAGCCCTAGGCTAAAGCCTAGGGGTGCCCTAGCCTGAAGGCTAGGGGAGCCCTAGCCTTAGCCTAGGGGAGCCTAAAGCCTAGGGGTGCCCTAGCCTGAAGGCTAGGGGAGCCCTAGCCTTAGCCTAGGGGAGCCATAGCCTAAAGCCTAGGGGTGCCCTAGCCTGAAGGCTAGGGGAGCCCTAGCCTTAGCCTAGGGGAGCCTAAAGCCTAGGGGTGCCCTAGCCTGAAGGCTAGGGGAGCCCTAGCCTTAGCCTAGGGGAGCCTAAAGCCTAGGGGTGCCCTAGCCTGAAGGCTAGGGGAGCCCTAGCCTTAGCCTAGGGGAGCCCTAGCCTTAGCCTAGGGGAGCCTAAAGCCTAGGGGTGCCCTAGCCTGAAGGCTAGCGGAGCCCTAGCCTTAGCCTAGGGGAGCCTAAAGCCTAGGGGTGCCCTAGCCTGAAGGCTAGGGGAGCCCTAGCCTTAGCCTAGGGGAGCCTAAAGCCTAGGGGTGCCCTAGCCTGAAGGCTAGGGGAGCCCTAGCCTTAGCCTAGGGGAGCCTAAAGCCTAGGGGTGCCCTAGCCTGAAGGCTAGGGGATCCCTAGCCTTAGCCCAGGGGAGCCCTAGCCTAAAGCCTAGGGGTGCCCTAGCCTGAAGGCTAGGGGAGCCCTGGCTTTAGCCTAGGGGAGCCTAAAGCCTAGGGGTGCCCTAGCCTGAAGGCTAGGGGAGCCCTGGCCTTAGCCTAGGGGAGCCTAAAGCCTAGGGGTGCCCTAGCCTGAAGGCTAGGGGAGCCCTGGCCTTAGCCTAGGGGAGCCTAAAGCCTAGGGGTGCCCTAGCCTGAAGGCTAGGGGAGCCCTGGCCTTAGCCTAGGGGAGCCTAAAGCCTAGGGGTGCCCTAGCCTGAAGGCTAGGGGAGCCCTGGCCTTAGCCTAGGGGAGCCTAAAGCCTAGGGGTGCCCTAGCCTGAAGGCTAGGGGAGCCCTGGCCTTAGCCTAGGGGAGCCTAAAGCCTAGGGGTGCCCTAGCCTGAAGGCTAGGGGAGCCCTGGCCTTAGCCTAGGGGAGCCCTAGCCTAAAGCCTAGGGGTGCCCTAGCCTGAAGGCTAGGGGAGCCCTGGCCTTAGCCTTGGGGAGCCCTAGCCTAAAGCCTAGGGGTGCCCTAGCCTGAAGGCTAGGGGAGCCCTGGCCTTAGCCTAGGGGAGCCCTAGCCTAAAGCCTAGGGGTGCCCTAGCCTGAAGGCTAGGGGAGCCCTGGCGTTAGCGTAGGGGAGCCCTAGCCTAAAGCCTAGGGGTGCCCTAGCCTGAAGGCTAGGGGAGCCCTGGCCTTAGCCTAGGGGAGCCCTAGCCTAAAGCCTAGGGGTGCCCTAGCCTGAAGGCTAGGGGAACCCTGGCCTTAGCCTAGGGGAGCCCTAGCCTAAAGCCTAGGGGTGCCCTAGCCTGAAGGCTAGGGGAGCCCTGGCCTTAGCCTAGGGGAGCCCTAGCCTAAAGCCTAGGGGTGCCCTTGCCTGAAGGCTAGGGGAGCCCTGGCCTTAGCCTAGGGGAGCCCTAGCCTAAAGCCTAGGGGTGCCCTAGCCTGAAGGCTAGGGGAGCCCTGGCCTTAGCGTAGGGGAGCCCTAGCCTAAAGCCTAGGGGTGCCCTAGCCTGAAGGCTAGGGGAGCCCTGGCCTTAGCGTAGGGGAGCCCTAGCCTAAAGCCTAGGGGTGCCCTAGCCTGAAGGCTAGGGGAGCCCTGGCCTTAGCCTAGGGGAGCCCTAGCCTAAAGCCTAGGGGTGCCCTAGCCTGAAGGCTAGGGGAGCCCTGGCCTTAGCCTAGGGGAGCCCTAGCCTAAAGCCTAGGGGTGCCCTAGCCTGAAGGCTAGGGGAGCCCTGGCCTTAGCCTAGGGGAGCCCTAGCCTAAAGCCTAGGGGTGCCCTTGCCTGAAGGCTAGGGGAGCCCTGGCCTTAGCCTAGGGGAGCCCTAGCCTAAAGCCTAGGGGTGCCCTTGCCTGAAGGCTAGGGGAGCCCTGTCCTTAGCCTAGGGGAGCCCTAGCCTAAAGCCTAGGTGTGCCCTAGCCTGAAGGCTAGGGGAGCCCTGGCCTTAGCCTAGGGGAGCCCTAGCCTAAAGCCTAGGGATGCCCTAGCCTGAAGGCTAGGGGAGCCCTGGCCTTAGCCTAGGGGAGCCCTAGCCTAAAGCCTAGGGGTGCCCTAGCCTGAAGGCTAGGGGAGCCCTGGCCTTAGCCTAGGGGAGCCCTAGCCTAAAGCCTAGGGGTGCCCTAGCCTGAAGGCTAGGGGAGCCCTGGCCTTAGCCTAGGGGAGCCCTAGCCTAAAGCCTAGGGGTGCCCTAGCCTGAAGGCTAGGGGAGCCCTGGCCTTAGCCTAGGGGAGCCCTAGCCTAAAGCCTAGGGGTGCCCTAGCCTGAAGGCTAGGGGAGCCCTGGCCTTAGCCTAGGGGAGCCCTAGCCTAAAGCCTAGGGGTGCCCTAGCCTGAAGGCTAGGGGAGCCCTGGCCTTAGCCTAGGGGAGCCCTAGCCTAAAGCCTAGGGGTGCCCTAGCCTGAAGGCTAGGGGAGCCCTGGCCTTAGCCTAGGGGAGCCTAAAGCCTAGGGGTGCCCTAGCCTGAAGGCTAGGGGATCCCTGGCCTTAGCCTAGGGGAGCCTAAAGCCTAGGGGTGCCCTAGCCTGAAGGCTAGGGGAGCCCTGGCCTTAGCCTAGGGGAGCCTAAAGCCTAGGGGTGCCCTAGCCTGAAGGCTAGGGGAGCCCTGGCCTTAGCCTAGGGGAGCCTAAAGCCTAGGGGTGCCCTAGCCTGAAGGCTAGGGGTGCCCTGGCCTTAGCCTAGGGGAGCCTAAAGCCTAGGGGTGCCCTAGCCTGAAGGCTAGGGGAGCCCTGGTCTTAGCCTAGGGGAGCCTAAAGCCTAGGGGTGCCCTAGCCTGAAGGATAGGGGAGCCCTAGCCTTAGCCTAGGGGAGCCTAAAGCCTAGGGGTGCCCTTGCCTGAAGGCTAGGGAGGCCTAGCCTAAAGCCTAGGGGTGCCCTAGCCTGAAGCCTAGGGGAGCCCTAGCCTTAGCCTAGGGGAGCCCTAGCCTAAAGCCTAGGGGTGCCCTAGGCTGAAGGCTAGGGGAGCCCTAGCCTTAGCCTTGGGGAGCCCTAGCCTAAAGCCTAGGGGTGCCCTAGCCTGAAGGCTAGGGGAGCCCTAGCCTTAGCCTAGGGGAGCCCTAGCCTAAAGCCTAGGGGTGCACTAGCCTGAAGGCTAGGGGAGCCCTAGCCTAAAGCCTAGGGGTGCCCTAGCCTGAAGGCTAGGGGAGCCCTAGCCTTAGCCTAGGGGAGCCCTAGCCTAAAGCCTAGGGGTGCCCTAGCCTGAAAGTTAGGGGAGCCCTAGCCTTAGCCTAGGGGAGCCCTAGCCTAAAGCCTAGGGGTGCCCTAGCCTGAAGGCTAGGGGAGCCCTAGCCTTAGCCTAGGGGAGCCCTAGCCTAAAGCCTAGGGGTGCCCTAGCCTGAAGGCTAGGGGAGCCCTAGCCTTAGCCTAGGGGAGCCCTAGCCTAAAGCCTAGGGGTGCCCTAGCCTGTAGGCTAGGGGAGCCCTAGCCTTAGCCTAGGGGAGCCCTAGCCTAAAGCCTAGGGGTGCCCTAGCCTGAAGGCTAGGGGAGCACTAGCCTTAGCCTAGGGGTGCCCTAGCCTAAAGCCTAGGGGTGCCCTAGCCTGAAGGCTAGGGGAGCCCTAGCCTTAGCCTAGGGGAGCCCTAGCCTAAAGCCTAGGGGTGCCCTAGCCTGAAGGCTAGAGGAGCCCTAGCCTTAGCCTAGGGGAGCCCTAGCTTAAAGCCTAGGGGTGCCCTAGCCTGAAGGCTAGGGGAGCCCTAGCCTTAGCCTAGGGGAGCCCTAGCCTAAAGCCTAGGGGTGCCCTAGCCTGAAGGCTAGGGGAGCCCTAGCCTTAGCCTAGGGGAGCCCTAGCCTAAAGCCTAGGGGTGCCCTAGCCTGAAGGCTAGGGGAGCCCTAGCCTTAGCCTAGGGGAACCTAAAGCCTAGGGGTGCCCTAGCCTGACGGCTAGGGGAGCCCTAGCCTTAGCCTAGGGGAGCCCTAGCCTAAAGCCTAGGGGTGCCCTAGCCTGAAGGCTAGGGGAGCCCTAGCCTTAGCCTAGGGGAGCCAAAGGCCTAGGGGAGCCCTAGCCTGAAGGCTAGGGGAGCCCTAGCCTTAGCCTAGGGGAGCCAAAAGCCTAGGGGAGCCCTAGACTGAAGCCTAGGGGAGCCCTAGCCTTAGCCTAGTGGAGCCAAAAGCCTAGGGGAGCCCTAGCCTGAAGGCTAGGGGAGCCCTAGCCTTAGCCTAGGGGAGCCAAAAGCCCAGGGGAGCTCTAGCCTGAAGGCTAGGGGAGCCCTAGCCTTAGCCTAGGGGAGCCAAAAGCCCAGGGGAGCTCTAGCCTGAAGGCTAGGGGAGCCCTAGCCTTAGCCTAGGGGAGCCCAAAGCCTAGGGGAGCCCTAGCCTGAAGGCTAGGGGAGCCCAGCCTTAGCCTAGGGGAGCCTAAAGCCTAGGGGAGCCCTAGCCTGAAGGCTAGGGGAGCCCTAGCCTTAGCCTAGGGGAGCCTAAAGCCTAGAGGAGCCCTAGCCTGAAGGCTAGGGGAGCCCTAGCCTTAGCCTAGGGGAGCCTAAAGCCTAGGGGTGCCCTAGCCTGAAGGCTAGGGGAGCCCTAGCCTTAGCCTAGGGGAGCCCTAGCCTAAAGCCTAGGGGTGCCCTAGCCTGAAGGCTAGGGGAGCCCTAGCCTTAGCCTAGGGGAGCCTAAAGCCTAGGGGTACCCTAGCCTGAAGGCTAGGGGAGCCCTAGCCTTAGCCTAGGGGAACCTAAAGCCTAGGGGTGCCCTAGCCTGAAGGCTAGGGGAGCCCTAGCCTTAGCCTAGGGGAGCCAAAGGCCTAGGGGAGCCCTAGCCTGAAGGCTAGGGGAGCCCTAGCCTTAGCCTAGGGGAGCCAAAAGCCTAGGGGAGCCCTAGCCTGAAGACTAGGGGAGCCCTAGCCTTAGCCTAGTGGAGCCAAAAGCCTAGGGGAGCCCTAGCCTGAAGGCTAGGGGAGCCCTAGCCTTAGCCTAGGGGAGCCAAAAGCCTAGGGGAGCCCTAGCCTGAAGGCTAGGGGAACCCTAGCCTTAGCCTAGGGGAGCCAAAAGCCTAGGGGAGCCCTAGCCTGAAGGCTAGGGGAGCCCTAGCCTTAGCCTAGGGGAGCCAAAAGCCTAGGGGAGCCCTAGCCTGAAGGCTAGGGGAGCCCTAGCCTTAGCCTAGGGGAGCCAAAAGCCTAGGAGAGCCCTAGCCTGAAGGCAAGGGGAGCCCTAGCCTTAGCCTAGGGGAGCCAAAAGCCTAGGGGAGCCCTAGCCTGAAGGCTAGGGGAGCCCTGGCCTTAGCCTAGGGGAGCCCTAGCCTAAAGCCTAGGGGTGCCCAAGCCTGAAGGCTAGGGGAGCCCTGGCCTTAGCCTAGGGGAGCCCTAGCCTAAAGCCTAGGGGTGCCCTAGCCTGAAGGCTAGGGGAGCCCTGGCCTTAGCCTAGGGGAGCCCTAGCCTAAAGCCTAGGGGTGCCCTAGCCTGAAGGCTAGGGGAGCCCTGGCCTTAGCCTAGGGGAGCCCTAGCCTAAAGCCTAGGGGTGCCCTAGCCTGAAGGCTAGGGGAGCCCTGGCCTTAGCCTAGGGGAGCCCTAGCCTAAAGCCTAGGGGTGCCCTAGCCTGAAGGCTAGGGGAGCCCTGGCCTTAGCCTAGGGGAGCCTAAAGCCTAGGGGTGCCCTAGCCTGAAGGCTAGGGGATCCCTGGCCTTAGCCTAGGGGAGCCTAAAGCCTAGGGGTGCCCTAGCCTGAAGGCTAGGGGAGCCCTGGCCTTAGCCTAGGGGAGCCTAAAGCCTAGGGGTGCCCTAGCCTGAAGGCTAGGGGAGCCCTGGCCTTAGCCTAGGGGAGCCTAAAGCCTAGGGGTGCCCTAGCCTGAAGGCTAGGGGTGCCCTGGCCTTAGCCTAGGGGAGCCTAAAGCCTAGGGGTGCCCTAGCCTGAAGGCTAGGGGAGCCCTGGTCTTAGCCTAGGGGAGCCTAAAGCCTAGGGGTGCCCTAGCCTGAAGGCTAGGGTAGCCCTAGCCTTAGCCTAGGGGAGCCTAAAGCCTAGGGGTGCCCTTGCCTGAAGGCTAGGGGAGCCCTAGCCTAAAGCCTAGGGGTGCCCTAGCCTGAAGCCTAGGGGAGCCCTAGCCTTAGCCTAGGGGAGCCCTAGCCTAAAGCCTAGGGGTGCCCTAGCCTGAAGGCTAGGGGAGCCCTAGCCTTAGCCTTGGGGAGCCCTAGCCTAAAGCCTAGGGGTGCCCTAGCCTGAAGGCTAGGGGAGCCCTAGCCTTAGCCTAGGGGAGCCCTAGCCTAAAGCCTAGGGGTGCCCTAGCCTGAAGGCTAGGGGAGCCCTAGCCTTAGGCTAGGGGAGCCCTAGCCTAAAGCCTAGGGGTGCCCTAGCCTGAAGGCTAGGGGAGCCCTAGCCTTAGCCTAGGGGAGCCCTAGCCTAAAGCCTAGGGGTGCCCTAGCCTGAAGGCTAGGGGAGCCCTAGCCTTAGCCTAGGGGAGCCCTAGCCTAAAGCCTAGGGGTGCCCTAGCCTGAAGGCTAGGGGAGCCCTAGCCTTAGCCTAGGGGAGCCCTAGCCTAAAGCCTAGGGGTGCCCTAGCCTGAAGGCTAGGGGAGCCCTAGCCTTAGCCTAGGGGAGCCCTAGCCTAAAGCCTAGGGGTGCCCTAGCCTGAAGGCTAGGGGAGCCCTAGCCTTAGCCTAGGGGAGCCCTAGCCTAAAGCCTAGGGGTGCCCTAGCCTGAAGGCTAGGGGAGCCCTAGCCTTAGCCTAGGGGTGCCCTAGCCTAAAGCCTAGGGGTGCCCTAGCCTGAAGGCTAGGGGAGCCCTAGCCTTAGCCTAGGGGAGTCTAAAGCCTAGGGGTGCCCTAACCTGAAGGCAAGGGGAGCCCTAGCCTTAGCCTAGGGGAGCCCTAGCCTAAAGCCTAGGGGTGCCCTAGCCTGAAGGCTAGGGGAGCCCTAGCCTGAGCCTAGGGGAGCCTAAAGCCTAGGGGTGCCCTAGCCTGAAGGCTAGGGGAGCCCTAGCCTTAGCCTAGGGGAGCCCTAGCCTAAAGCCTAGGGGTGCCCTAGCCTGAAGGCTAGGGGAGCCCTAGCCTGAGCCTAGGGGAGCCTAAAGCCTAGGGGTGCCCTAGCCTGAAGGCTAGGGGAGCCCTAGCCTGAGCCTAGGGGAGCCCTAGCCTAAAGCCTAGGGGTGCCCTAGCCTGAAGGCTAGGGGAGCCCTAGCCTTAGCCTAGGGGAGCCTAAAGCCTAGGGGTGCCCTAGCCTGAAGGCTAGAGGAGCCCTAGCCTTAGCCTAGGGGAGCCCTAGCCTAAAGCCTAGGGGTGCCCTAGCCCGAAGGCTAGGGGAGCCCTAGCCTTAGCCTAGGGGAGCCTAAAGCCTAGGGGTACCCTAGCCTGAAGGCTAGGGGAGCCCTAGCCTTAGCCTAGGGGAACCTAAAGCCTAGGGGTGCCCTAGCCTGACGGCTAGGGGAGCCCTAGCCTTAGCCTAGGGGAGCCCTAGCCTAAAGCCTAGGGGTGCCCTAGCCTGAAGGCTAGGGGAGCCCTAGCCTTAGCCTAGGGGAGCCAAAGGCCTAGGGGAGCCCTAGCCTGAAGGCTAGGGGAGCCCTAGCCTTAGCCTAGGGGAGCCAAAAGCCTAGGGGAGCCCTAGCCTGAAGACTAGGGGAGCCCTAGCCTTAGCCTAGTGGAGCCAAAAGCCTAGGGGAGCCCTAGCCTGAAGGCTAGGGGAGCCCTAGCCTTAGCCTAGGGGAGCCAAAAGCCTAGGGGAGCCCTAGCCTGAAGGCTAGGGGAGCCCTAGCCTTAGCCTAGGGGAGCCAAAAGCCTAGGGGAGCCCTAGCCTGAAGGCTAGGGGAGCCCTAGCCTTAGCCTAGGGGAGCCAAAAGCCTAGGGGAGCCCTAGCCTGAAGGCTAGGGGAGCCCTAGCCTTAGCCTAGGGGAGCCAAAAGCCTAGGAGAGCCCTAGCCTGAAGGCTAGGGGAGCCCTAGCCTTAGCCTAGGGGAGCCAAAAGCCTAGGGGAGCCCTAGCCTGAAGGCTAGGGGAGCCCTTGCCTTAGCCTAGGGTAGCCAAAAGCCGAGGGGAGCTCTAGCCTGAAGGCTAGGGGAGCCCTAGCCTTAGTCTAGGGGAGCCAAAGCCCAGGGGAGCCCTAGCCTGAAGGTTAGGGGAGCCCTAGCCTTAGCCTAGGGGAGCCAAAAGCCCAGGGGAGCCCTAGCCTGAAGGCTAGGGGAGGCCTAGCCTTAGCCTAGGGGAGCCAAAAGCCCAGGGGAGCTCTAGCCTGAAGGCTAGGGGAGCCCTAGCCTTAGCCTAAGGGAGCCCAAAGCCTAGGGGAGCCCTAGCCTGAAGGCTAGGGGAGCCCAGCCTTAGCCTAGGGGAGCCTAAAGCCTAGGGGAGCCCTAGCCTGAAGGCTAGGGGAGCCCTAGCCTTAGCCTAGGGGAGCCTAAAGCCTAGAGGAGCCCTAGCCTGAAGGCTAGGGGAGCCCTAGCCTTAGCCTAGGGGAGCCTAAAGCCTAGGGGTGCCCTAGCCTGAAGGCTATGGGAGCCCTAGCCTTAGCCTAGGGGAGCCCTAGCCTAAAGCCTAGGGGTGCCCTAGCCTGAAGGCTAGGGGAGCCCTAGCCTTAGCCTAGGGGAGCCTAAAGCCTAGGGGTACCCTAGCCTGAAAGCTAGGGGAGCCCTAGCCTTAGCCTAGGGGAACCTAAAGCCTAGGGGTGCCCTAGCCTGACGGCTAGGGGAGCCCTAGCCTTAGCCTAGGGGAGCCCTAGCCTAAAGCCTAGGGGTGCCCTAGCCTGAAGGCTAGGGGAGCCCTAGCCTTAGCCTAGGGGAGCCAAAGACCTAGGGGAGCCCTAGCCTGAAGGCTAGGGGAGCCCTAGCCTTAGCCTAGGGGAGCCAAAAGCCTAGGGGAGCCCTAGCCTGAAGACTAGGGGAGCCCTAGCCTTAGCCTAGTGGAGCCAAAAGCCTAGGGGAGCCCTAGCCTGAAGGCTAGGGGAGCCCTAGCCTTAGCCTAGGGGAGCCAAAAGCCTAGGGGAGCCCTAGCCTGAAGGCTAGGGGAGCCCTAGCCTTAGCCTAGGGGAGCCAAAAGCCTAGGGGAGCCCTAGCCTGAAGGCTAGGGGAGCCCTAGCCTTAGCCTAGGGGAGCCAAAAGCCTAGGGGAGCCCTAGCCTGAAGGCTAGGGGAGCCCTAGCCTTAGCCT